>NC_048218.1:116803297-116903297 GCF_002007445.2 Ailuropoda melanoleuca | reverse complement strand
CTACCCTATGACCCAGCCATTGCACTACTGGGTGTTTACCCTGAAGATACAGATGCAATGAAGAGAAGGGCCATATGCACCCCAATGTTCATAGCAGCATTGTCCACAATAGCTAAATTGTGGAAGGAGCCGAGATGCCCTTCAACAGATGACTGGATTAAGAAGCTGTGGTCCATATATACAATGGAATATTACTCAGCTATCAGAAAGGAGGAATTCTCAACATTTGCTGCAACATGGACGGCACTGGAGGAGATAATGCTAAGTGAAATAAGTCAAGCAGAGAAAGACAATTATCATATGATTTTTTCTCATCTATGGAACATAAGAACTAGGATGATCGGTAGGGGAAGAAAGGGAAAAAGAAAGGGGGGTAATCAGAAGGGGGAATGAAGCATGAGAGACTATGGACTATGAGAAACAAACTGAGGGCCTCAGAGGGGAGGGGGGTGGGGTAGTGAGATAGACCGGTGATGGGTATTAAGGAGGGCACGTATTGCATGGTGCACTGGGTGTTATACACAACTAATGAATCATTGAACTTTACATCAAAAAAAAAAAAAAACGATTAGTGACTACCTTTAGTAATAAATGTTTCCCAATATTTAAGGAAGAAATAATGCCAATTTTACACAAATTCCTCTGGAAAAAAAAAAGGTAACACTTCCATCTCATTTTATGACATTAGTATGATCTTGATAGCAAAACCTGACAAAAAGAAAAATCACAAGTGTTCACTCTTAGAAACACAGGGTCATAAATTCTATATAAATCTTTTAAAAATGAATCCTATAAGAATAGGTTAACATATCACAATGACATTGGGCTTATTAATAGAAAATAAGTTTGGTTTAAAATTTTAATATCAGTTAATAAGAAAGAAGAGCAACCATATGATCATCTCAATAGTTGCACAAAAACTAGGAACAGAAGAAAATTGATCTGATTATCAGACTTCTTACCAAAGATCCACAGCTCTTATACTAATTGGCAAAATATAAAGGATTTTCCCTATCTTTGTAAGCATAGTACAGATTTACTTTAATTTTCTATTTTTTTGTTTCATATGGGTTATTTGCACTAGTTTTTATCTCTAAAACTATTTCATTAAATATTATTTCTCTTGATTATTGAATTTTTAAGTGTCCTCCCTCTTAAATTCTATACACAAGTTATTATTTCACCTGCCTTACCCTAGTCCTGTCCCTGCTATCAGGGAGATAGAAATTAAAACCACAATGAGATATTGCTTCAGACTCAGGGTGATTAAATTAAACAGAGACAAAGCCAAGTTCTGGCTATGATATGGAGCAATGGAAACTCTCTACACTGTTAGGAGGAATGTAACATGGTAGGCCTACATGGAAAACTGTTTTCAGGATCACTAAAGCTAAATATACACCCGTTCTATGACTCAGCAATCTTACTCCTTAGTATAGACCCAGGATGAATGAATGCATCTGCCTGTCAAAAGGCTTGCGTTAGAATGCTCATCGCAGCCTTATTCCTAATAGCTCCAAATAGGAAACAATCCAAATGTTGTCTAACATACAGTTGGGGATAAGTAGTGGCATATTCACATAATGGATACTGCACAATAAAAAAGAGCAAACTGCTGCTACACAAAACAACTTGAATAAACTGCATTGCTGCAATATTAGGGAAAAGAGATTAGACATACTATCTTACTAATGAATACTTATGTTTATATGAAATTAAGGTAGAGGCAAAACTAATCTAATGATAGACGTCAGTAATGGTTTTCTTTATGGCAAGGGGGATGGTTGACAGGAAAAAAGCATGAGTAATCTTTTGGGGTGATAGAAATGTACTTTATCTTCATTCGGTATTGCTTAAATATGTATATATTTGTCAAAATTCATGAATTGTAATTAAGATTGTATATTTTCCTGTATGTAAGCTATGCATCATATATTTATTTTAAAAAGCAATACATTTATATTTTAGGAAGTTAGGAATTTATTGCTTGGATTGAGTCATTCTTTAATCTTATTAAATTAAATCTATTTTAGAGAAGAGAGATTGAGTTGGCTGGTACTTGTTTTCAGTCTTTGTCTCTAAGATGATTTTGATAACCCCTAACATGGAAACAACCATACAAGTTCATAGGGCTTTATTTGTCTTCCTAACAGCTGGTTCTACCCTATAATTCCATAAACTCTGGACTTAAGAGCTGTAAATTTAATTTAGAAAAATGATCTATAAAACTAGCTTTTACACCTATTTGTGCTGATGTTCTAAAGCATAATAGAATAAACAGAAATTGTAAAAAAAATCTATTAAAGCTCTATAAAAATAAAAGACAAAAAACAATGGCACAGTTCTTTGGAAAATGTGAGGTACATTTAAGGAACTGTGACCAAAAGAAAGGAAGAGAGGAATTGAGAATACATTAAAGGTTACTCTGGAGTAAACAAGCACTCTAAAACTCATTTAAAATGTGCATATTTCACCGCCAATATTCTGTGACTTAATTATTTTGAAACAATAGATGAAATACTCATGTCTTTAGCCACTTACATATAGTCTCAGCTGTCATCAAAAATAATTATTCGTTGTTCCCTTTCCAATTACTTCACAGACCAGAAAAGTACCCCGTTGGTGACCCGTGCTCTCTACTGAAGGCAAAACAATGGCAGAGAGTGACCCAAGGTTATTTTACCAAACATATTCTTTGCTATTATTGTCGTAGAATATAAATTAATTTTGATATTTCACATTGTTATAAAGATTTCCACATATTTCTGCAATGATAAAATATTCTTATATCTTGATAACAGGCAAATATATACATGTATATTCTTTAAGCTGGCTCAAAATTGACATTATCTAAATGACTTTGTTTCCCCATTTTTGTTTATCTTTTTTTCAGCAACTATTAAGAAATGCCACAGACTTTTCTTGGTAACACAGACCCCTTCCTAATAGGGACAGATAATTAAGGGTAGTGAAAGGCTGAATATATTCCCATCATATTGCATAAGGCTTTTGAAATTGACTGGCTGTGCTTTTAAATCCACTCGTTTTATGATTTCTAAATCCCTTCTTTATACATTTGACTAAAATATGAATCTAAAAAAAAGAAAAAGAAAAAGAAAAGTGGAAGGGATTTGATTCTCCTGTATCTCAGTGTCTTTCTGGATGATGTCCCTAAGAATCGCCAGCTTTGCAGTTCTGTGTCCAATATTTTTCCCAAACTGTCTTTATTCTGATCCATCCACGTCATTTCTGATGCCAATAAATCTTCAGTCCGAAGATAATTGAACTAAGTTATTTCTGATATTAATATGAAACACAACTGAATAGGATGAGTATCTGATTCTCAAACATCCAACTCTCTGAATACTTACACCTAATTTCCTGCTTCTGTTCTCCAGCACATCTCTCAGATACTTTATCCCATCAAAACCTCCAATCCATTAACCCCCTCACCTTTTCATGGTCCACCATCCTAATTATCTCCTTATTTCTCTCTTTATTCAGCCTATATTTCATGATCCATATCCTAATCAACTTCTTTTGTCCTTTCTCCCTTGCTTTACAAATTGATACGTCACTGACAAAAGAGAACAGAGAACCTTCCTATGCTCCCATGATTAAATCTACAAATTTACTTGCCTCCAGACTGATAGATTTCATCTTCTCTTTCTTTCAGTAGACGAATTTTCCATGTTTCTCAATATTTTCTATGTTTCTCAATATTTCTATGTTTCTATGTTTCTCAATATTCTGTTTCTCAATATCAATGTTTCTCAATATTTCTATATTCCTCAATATTTTCTATGTTTCTCAATAATATGTTTCTCAATATCTATATTTCTCAACCTGCTCCCCTACCTGAATCCCCACCCTTCTCATCTACTCAAGGGCTTTGTTACTGCAACTCTGCCCCTCTTTACTCAATAATACAATTTTATTCTCCACTGCATCACTCCCAGTAGCTTACAAACACAATAGATATACCCAATACCTACCTTAAAAGAATCTTCCCCTGATTCCATGTGTCCCTCCTGCTATGGTGTTTTTGGGTTTTTTGTTTGTTTTGCTGCTGTTTTGTAGAAGTGTGTCATGAATGAGTGGTTTGTACTTGCTATGACTATTTCCTCAAGTTCCTTCTCTCTCTTTTCTTTTTAAAAATCTTTTGAAACAATTTTAAAATTGTTGAAGAGTTTCAAGGACAGGACAGAATCACTTAAGAATACCTCATGGACCTGAAGCCCATGATTCCTGAATACCGTAGTGTGCATTTCCTACAAGGAAAGATATTCTCCTGCATAAACCCAAACACCCATCTAAACTAGCGGTGCGCTATGAGCGTCTGATCTCAGACACCAACCAGGTTTCACTAGTTATCCAAATAATATTTATAATAAAAAGATCAAATCCAGAATAATAGGTTGCATTAAATTGTCATGTCTTTTCAGTCTACTTCAAATGGGAATGGTTCTTCATTCTTTTCTTGATTTATGGTCTTGACAAGGTTGGCAAGTGTACTTATAAGGACACCAATCCTAGTTGAATCATGGCCCCACCCTTATGACCTTATAGGCCCAACTCCAAATGCAGGCACACTGCAGATTAGGACATCAACATATGAATTTGGGAGCAGACACAAACTTCCAGCCCATAACACCCTTCCATTGATATAGCCTTCTCCTGCCACTCTGAATCCCCTCCTGGGCCACTGCAGCTCCTCAGCATTCAGACTCCATTCCTCTGTGGACGTCTACCTGGATCAGCCCTGCTGATAGAATTTTGGACTGCTTTTCTTCAGGAAGAAAAGGAAGATTTTTCTCTTCTGTAATTTTTTCTTCCTCTTCTCTTCCTCGCTCTCCTTTCCCTTACTTAGCATCCTGAAATTACCACCTAACGCATAAACAGAATATTAACAGTGACTTACACCTAAATATGTGATTCTCCTATATTTCATTCCCCTACAACTCCCCCACCAGAGGTAACAGGCATACTGAATCTTATGTACATTATGTAATAAAAAAATATATTTTAACCTCATTAAAATGCTATCATGCACTATGCAATACTTTTGGGAATTAACTCTCCCACTCACTTTTATATTGTGAAATTTTTCTTTATATTCTTTATATTCTTGTGCAGCTTATTTTTATTTACTGTTGCTAATGTTTCATTGAACATACGACAATTTATTTGTCCATTTTTCTGTCAGTCGGTTTTTGGGACTTTTCTATGTGTTTCTATTGAACTTTTATGGCCATTAAGTCATGAAAAAGGTTTTTATTAAGTAACCCATATTTTAAAATTGCCAAATTCAGTGATCAATCCTCAGGATGGGTCTTATACACGTCTTAGAAGCCAGTCTTTGTTGCGATGCTATTCTGGAAGCACTTGTTTCGTTTGGCCTCTATGACAGCACACCATAGTTTTGGTTTATGCTTGTGACTTCTGTATTGTGGTTTAGTATTTGTCCAGGATTTTTTATGTTAAAACATTATTATTAATAGTCATATTAAAATTAGTTTAAATAGGTTAGTATACCTTACCACCTACTTGCCTTTCTGTTGTGGTCTCATTTATTTGTGTGTGAGATGCATATGCAATGAGCATATTTCTCACTTTATCATATAAGTAAAACTAAAAGGTGATCAATGCAAACCACATCTCTCTTCTCTTGACCTTTTGCAGATATAGCACAATTAACACCTTCTTTTTAAGAACAGCATGGTGGGTGCTCACTGATAAAACGAAGTACATTCAGGCACTAGTAGCCAGAGATGGCTAATCTCTTCTGATCTGACGGTATAGGAGAGGCACCGGATGCTGTTGCCCCTACTGGCCACTTGGTGTGTCATCCAGAACCCACGCCTCAGCTCTAGGGATACACAACCCTGCCAGGTCACCAAAGGCAGGAACCTTCTGAAGAATGATTGGTTTTGAAATTTATGTGGGAGAAATATAAGCTAGCAGTCTTTCTGTAGAGCTATAGAGAGCAGGGTAAATGCTCTTGCTACAGTAATTTTGTCATTAATAGTATGATACAAATCTATAGTTATTAATTTTATTGTCATGACCTTACAATCCTTTGCAATAATCCCTTGTAGCAACAAAAGGCTTTTAAAAAGTGCATGTTCAAAGAAAAATAAATACTGAATTTACATGTCTCAGGAAAGTTGTTTTAAATATGTAACATGCATAACATATATGCTGATATTTACTAATTCTAGGTGCTATAGTAATATTTGTTACATGAAAATCAAAAGACACAGATTTTTTTGAAGTTATTTTATTAGAAGTTACTTTAAGAAGATTGTGGCCAAAGTTTTAGTTGCAGAACATGAACATTTTTCAGAAAATGCCATTGCTATGACATTACTGAATAAGGCTCTATTTATTCAAACATATGAAAATTATCAAGAATAACTATTCTGCTTATGTTCTTTTTAATTTTTCTGATAAATATTTAGAAAACATTTTAAATTTTGCTTTAAGGTACTTAATATGTTAGCTTAATGTTCTAGAAATAATTTTATTTTGAAAGACATTTTGCATAGAATTATTTTTGTACAAACACCAATAAAATGAATTTGTCAGTTAAGAAATACATATGCTAAAATATGTATTTTGAATTATTTTTAGTGCCTTGTTTCACTATTAGAAAATGTCTCAGTTATGATAATAAATTATGGGGTTACCTTTCCCATGCTTTGGGTCTCAAAAGTTTTTTCTTCAATTTTCCTTGTTCTTTTCTCTATTGGCTTTTACTCAACCCTACAATTTCAAATACAATCTATATGCTGTTGACTTCCATATCTATAGCTCTATCCTGAATCTCTACTTTGAACTTCAGACTGCATGCTTAGCTCCATTTTAATGTCTCCCTGGCATCCCAAATTCAATGAAAACAATACTGAATTCTTACTTTCCTCTTTTAAACATGCTTCTCTTTCAGGCTTCCTCATCTCATCAGCAAATGCCGCTAATACGGACACTGTTTTTCATTTTAATCATCTTGATATCATCTTTGATTTCTCTCTTCCTTTTATACTCAACATTCAATCAATGAAGAAAACATGTTGGATCTCCTTCAAATGTATCCCAAACCCAACTTTGTACCTTCTCCTTTGTTACTATCTTAGTTGAAGTTACCATCATTTCTCTCTTGGACTATTAAAATTGCCTCTAACTGAAATTATTATTTCTGCTTTGTATGCCCACTCTCATCTGAATATTGTTCACAAAGCACAACCACAGCAATTCTTTCAAAATGAAGTCACATCAGGCTATTAGTAATCTTTGCCTTGTCTTCATGCCCTACTCTATAATCCGTACCTATTTCTCTAACCCACAGTTCTCACAGTTTATTCCATGAAAACTTGAGATTCCTCAAGACTCTTCCAGGGGTCAAGTGAGGTTAGGCAATTTTTATAGAAATACCAAGACATTATTTGGCTTTTTCAGTGTGTTGGCATTTGCAATGATGGTAACAAAGCAGTGATGGGTAGAATTTTAGACACCTTAGCACAAATCAAGGACACAGCACAAACTGTACTAGTGCTAGTGGTCATTGTAGACTTTACTTCCATACATTCACAGCTTTTTTTTTTTTTTAAGTTCCACTTAAGAATGTAGTAAGGAGGGCACGTATTGCATGGTGCACTGGGTGTTATGTGCAACTAATGAATCATCGAGCTTTACATCGGAAGCCGGGGATGTACTGTATGGTGACTAACATAATATAATAAATAATCAAAAAAAAAGAATGTACTTGATAAAGCAGTTAACATTATTTTATATTAAATTTCAACCTTGGGTACAATTATTTTTAATAATCTGTATGACAAAGTGGGAATACATAAATCACATCTGTTGCATAATTAAAATATAATAGCTTTCTCAAGAAAAAAGCATGTGTGCTTGTTTGGGTTGCCATCTGAACTAGCCACTTTTCATAGACTTTTAATGTAGAAAAACCAACCAATACATAGACTATAGTTACTCATTCTTGGCATTTGCCTTTTTTTTTTTTAAATGAGGTGAGCTTGTCACTTTAAGAAAAACAGCTAGTACTTTTGTTGCCAATAATAGAATTTGGGCTTTCAAGTGATAATTAGAATTTTGGAAAACTTATATTGTTAGGATGACAGTTTCTCATTATAGACTTTTCTGATGAGATTAGTGGTGATATTAATGAATGTCAAAATTTGAGAGATCTGAATAGCTCAATAAATCAGTATTTTTCCAATAACCAATGCATGCTATTATATATCATACTTGAGTGCAGGATTCATTCAGATTAAAAGATAAATGAATGGATTTTAATGTACAAGAGGATGAACAGCTCATTGATCTGGTTACAACTAACTTTTACAATACTACCACTTGTTGAGTTCTGTTATACTCACAAAAATGAATGTCCACAATTATCTAAAATTTTATAAAATATTCCTTGTATTTACTTATATGAGACTATATTTTCTTCACATAGATCAGCTAAAACAATGTGTTATAAGAGATTGAATGCAGAAAGTTATGAGAACGAGAATCTAGCTGTCTTCTTTTGAGTCAAACATTCTAGAGATTTGCAAAAAAATAATGCTACTTTTCTTGTTATTTTTTTTTTATTTTGGAGGATATGGCTATTTTCATAAAATATTTATGCTCACATATAAAACAATAACAGTATTAATGAGTCAATAAATATTTTTTTCAGTTTTAATGTCTAGAACACTGTATCAATACATATAACACATATAAATAAAAGCTATTTGGGGCCCTTGATTATTAAGAATATAAAGAAGTCTGCATAGTCTTTTGATACATTGCCCCTTTCTCAATCTTCTTCAAACACACTAGCCGCCTTGCTGTTTCTTAACCACACCAAACAGGTTTCCCTGAAAGATTCTTTGAATTTGATATTTCCTCTGCCCTGTGTCCTATCTCCCCATGGACACATTTGGCTCACTGTCTAATGTCCTCTAGATATCTACTCAAAGTCATCTCCAGACATAGACCTCCTCTGATGAGCCCATCCAAAAACATATGCCCTAATACTCTCTAATTAGTTACATGCATTTATTTGATCATACCACTTCTACTACCTTAGGGGGGAAAAATATATATATATATATATATAAAATATGTAACCAATATATATATACATATATATAACAAATATATGCAATAGATATTATATAGATATGTAATTTATATATGTATATATATAATTGAGGTAGTAAGTATAATCCTGTGAGACAAAATGAAATATATCTGTGTTAGCATGTATATATTTATTCATTGCTTCTATGTTTATGGTTGTTGTCTCTAGTGCTAAGAACTATATCTGGCACAAAGTAGATACTCAATAAAAAGCTTTTGAACAAGAAGCTATTTTGCAATGGTGTGATCAAAGTGAAGACATCAGAGCAGAGCCCTCTTTAATCAGTAGCACCCATGTGAGCATGCAGGCTCATGTCGGGGGCCGAGGGAGCATGTGTGTCAGGGTTCTGTGACTAAATACTGAATGGAGTGGACAAGCCAAATGGGGCCGAATCAATCTCACACAAGAATTAAGGACTTCATGGACAAAAAAGATAGGGAAAAAGACATAGAGATATACATAGCTCAAGATATACATTGAGAGACAAGAAACTAGAATAATGTGAACCAAGGAAGACAGTAGTAATCACAATCTCAATTCCATACCAGAGAGTGGCACAATTTGCTGTGAAAGGTGTAAAAGAAAAAAAAAAACTTCTTTCAGAAAACAATTTGAGAAAAAATAAAACCAATGTGTTAAAAATAATTTGAAAGACAAAGATTCAATTTAAGAAATAGAAGTGATCTAAAACAAAAAGAAAGGAAATATGAATAAGTGAAAAGACATGCAAATATTATTTAGTAAGAAAACAAATAAATGACCAATAATTTTAGGATGCACTCTTCAACCTAGAAATAAAATAAATGCCTAAGGGGACCCATTCTCCTGACAGATGAGATTCTGTTTTAGGAGTGTGTCCAATTTGGTGGTGGGTAGAGAGGAAAAGGACCTTACTGCTGGTGGCAATTCCAAAACATATAGCAAAATGTGTATTTTTTACCCATTTCACCAGTTAGGATCAGTGAAGAGAAAGAAACTATGCCAGTTATTTTAACAAACATAAATTAATACCAAGAATTTGAAGTGGGCACTGGAGACTGAAAAATAGGACACCAAGGAATTTTGAAGGTACATCTACGGGAACTGGGGCCCCAGAAGGAAGAAGTTGGCATAAGTAAAATTTTGAAGCTTGGTGGAGCAGCCTGGTCAGCAGGAGCTGGGACTCAAGTCTCCAAAGAGGTGCTGCTTGGCTGGTGCTGAGGTCTCCGAAACTCTAAGAAGGCTTCCACTGCAGCTGGGACCAGAGTTCTCTGGAGCTGATATGGGGGTCTGGGAGGAGCAGAGGTGTCATGAAGCTGGTTTTGGAGTGTTGGAAACAGCAAATCATAATCAGCTGCTGCTGGCAAAGCCAGCCAGTGCCTGGGAAAGAAGCCTAGCTGGAGAAATGCTCTGGGAAAATGAAGCAAAGTTGAACAGAGAACAAATAAGACAGACAAGTTTTTGCCCCCTTCTTAGGTTTCCAGAATCTCTCTAATGCCTCTATTGATAGAGCCTCACCAGATGTCAGTTAACAAAACAGAAATGTTTGAAAGTGCCCCCGTCAGGCACGTAGAGCAGGTGGAGAGTGGGTCTCAAGCTGACAGACAAACCAGCAGCTGCACTAATTCTGCCTAATGAATTTATGCTTGTTACATAGGAGCTAAATAGTGACCCATTGTTCAAGCATTATGCAACTATTAAATACCATATTTTCAGTAATTTCTAATAGGAAGAATGCTTTATTAAAAAGACATGATAGCATGATTCCTAATTGCATTTTATGCAGAAGGATGATAATGAATGTGCTTTTAAGTTGCAATAGAAAATACAGTGATAAAGTAGCAGTAACAGGGGTGCCTGCCCGGGTCAGTTGGTAGAACGTGTGACTCTTGATCTTGGGGTTGTAAATTCCAGCCGCACATTGGGTGTAGGAATTATTTAAAAATAAAATCTTAAAAAAAAGTAGCAATAACAATATAAAGTAATAACTAAAATAATAATGGTAAAAATCATATAAATTATATAGACAAAAGCCAATACTTGTTCATTAATACTAAGATGCCTCTCACTTTTTGACAGGTGTTTTGCTTTTTATTCATTATCTTTTTTAAAGTTACTACACACCTGTTAGTTAACGTAACTTTTCTTAACTGAGTGTCAAAGGGAAAAAGTAATTCTCAAAGTGGCAGATGAAGACACTAAGCCAGGTAGCTGAACCCCAAGCCCTGGAAGTTCGATCTGGTAAGTTTCAATATCTTACATACAATGTATATTGCATACATGTATATTAAACTCTCCTATGTAATACAAATAATCTATATATCTCATAAATATGACAAATCTATCTTTCTATGCAGTTGGAAAGAAATCTTGTTTGAATCCTCATCTCTGGTTTTAAAACTAAAATTTCTTCTTTTTTCTTTGGAAATTTTTATTTCTCACATTTCTAGAATGATCCTTCTCATTATACACAGCATTTATACATTCTCCCATGTCATTAAAATGTGATTTTTAAAGCTTACCTAATACCACTTTGCTTTAGCATGGTTCATTTAACTTCTTTCCTATATTGGACACTTAGGTTGTTTCAATATATTCACTATTATAAATAATACTGTAATGAAATTCTTTTATAGAGCTCTGCATGGATATCTATGACTTCTTTTGTGGAATAAATTTCTAACAGTGAAATTTCAGGATCAATGGTATGATCATTTTAAGCACCTACGAAAAAAAGGCCAAATTATCTCTAAAAGCTTCTCAATTCACATTGTTATCAGCAGTGCCTGATATTGCAAGATTTTCTTGAGTTTTTTTGGTTTATTTTCTTGAGTTTTACATTTAAGTGTGATGTTTGTTGTTTATTGATGTCAATATTGTTAATAATTTATTCCTTTATTTCTTATAATTAGGTTTTACATTACACAGGATTAAAGTTTTGAATTTTAACAAAAATCTTTATTTATTTATTATTTTTTAAAGATTTTATTTATTTATTTGACAGAGATAGAGACAGCCAGCGAGAGAGGGAACACAAGCAGGGGGAGTGGGAGAGGAAGAAGCAGGCTCATAGCAGAGGAGCCTGATATGGGGCTCAATCCCATAACGCCGGGATCACGCCCTGAGCTGAAGGCAGACGCTTAACCACTGTGCCACCCAGGCGCCCCTTAACAAAAATCTTTATGACAAATATTACAAATACAAATATTATGACAAATATTTTAATAAATATTTATCAATTAAAAGATATGATTCTTATTAGATTAATCCCTTTGATGAATGATTTATTAGAATTCATACTAATTTGTATTAAAGAATAAACATAACTGTAAGTACTAAGGATAAGTTTTTAAAAATGAATGCTGAACAATGTCCACAATAGTCAAACTGTGGAAGGAGCTAAGATACCCCTCAACAGATTAATGGGTAAAGAAGATGTGGTTCCTATATATAATGGAATTTTACTCAGCCATCAGAAAGGTGAATACCCACCATTTGCATCAACATGGATGGAACTGGAGGGGATGATGGTAAATGAAATAAGTCAAGCAGCGAAAGACAATTAGCATATGGTTTCACTTATATGTGGAACATAAGGAATAGCACAGAGGACCAGAGGGGAAGGGAGGGAAAACGGAATGGGAAGAAATCAGAGAGGGAGACAAACCATGAGAAACTCTGGACTCCAGAAAACAAATTTAGGGTTACTGAAGTGGGGGGATGGGGTAGCCGGGTGATGGGTATTAGGAGAGCATGTATGGTGATGAGCACAGGGTATTATATGAAACTAAGGAATCGTTGAACCCTACATCAAAAACTACTGATGTACTGTATGCTGGCTAATTGAACATGTTAATAAAAAAGAAAAACAAAGCCAAAAAACCAAAAATGAATGGTGAAAAATACAAATAACTCCATTAAAAAAAGTATATGGGCATATTACTCAAATATTCATTTCAAGAAAGAGGAAAAAATACCCAGTATGGACATTAGATGGATCTCATTGTAACTGGACATTATGAAATGCATGCTAAATCCACAGTGAGATGCTACTTTATAATACCTAGCATGGCTAAAATAGATGACTGATAATACTAAGTTTTGGGAAAGATGAGGGGCAACTGGGATTCCTACACTGCTGGTTAAAAGAAAAGGGTAAAATCACTTGGGAAATTGGTTGGCACTTTCTTTTAATTTTTTATTTAATTTTATTTATTTCAGAGAGAGAGAGACAGCATGAGCGGGGGGGGGGGGGGGGGGGGNGGGGGGGGCAGGGACAGAGGGAGAAAGAATCCCAAGCAGACTCCCTGCTGAGCATGCAGCCTGACATGGGGTAGATCCCAGAACCCTGAGATCATCACCTGAGCTGAAACCAAGAGTCAGATGCTTACCCAACTATACTAACCAGGTGCCCCTTTTATTTTTTTATAAGTTTTATTGAGCTATAATTGATATGCAAAAAGTACGCATTTTAATATACACAATTTGATATGTATCTGGACATAAGCAAACACCTGTGAAACTATCACCCTAATCATGTAACAGACATATCCATCACCTCCGAAAGTTTCCTTGTGTTCCCTGCCTCTTTGTGTGTGTGTTTTTTAACATACATCTTCTCCTACATATTTACCAACAAAATGAACACACATTCACAAATAGACATGTACAGAAATATTTATGACAGCTGTATTCATAATAGCTAAAACCCAGCATCAGCTCAAATATTTACTAACAAAAGCATGGATAAATACATTATGGCATATTCAAATAGTGGCATCTTAGCAACTAAAAGCAACTGATTATTATGACTATAACAACATGGGTAAAGCACAAAAACATTATATTGAGGAAAACACACACACGCTCACATTTAACTCTCGTCTATAGTATGTGACATAAATTTATGTGGAGAACAAAGGCAAAAGGAAATGTAGATAAAATTAAATTTCCTTGTAACTTGCAGTCCATTGACATATACTTGAGTCAGGCAGAGTATGACATTCCTTTCTCCCAACTGTCTTGATGTTAATGCCTTGCTAGAGGAAAAAACAATTTTAGCTTGGCAATAGCTAGACCCCCGGGATCCTGTGAGTCCTTTTTAACATATGAAAGTCCTTTTGGAAACTTCCTTTGTCTTTACCTCTCCCAACTCCCATAGTATATAATCCAGTCCTTACAATCCCAGGGCAGCTCTATCTGCCCATGGGCCCTCTCCCTGTGCTATAATCAAATCACCTTTTTGCACCAATAACCATCTCAAGAATTCTTCCTCGATCATTTGCTCACAGGCCCCACTTCCAATCACATCATTTTCATGCCCAGTGTGGGTCCCGAGTCTTCTTATCTGGACTCTGAGCCTTGGTGTAAACTTGGTATTTCCTCTTCTCTTCCTTTACTTTTATTCCAGGGGCTTCTCAAGGAGTATGTTCCAACACTTTCATGTCAATTGCTCAGGCTACAATCCTCTAGCCCCAGGCTGATCAATGGGCAGCAAAAAGCCTGCATTTTGGCTGGAAGTTAGTATGGCTGGAATGGTAATAAGACCCAGAAACTCTCTTCGCTTCTGTCCTTATACAAAATTGTCTTTCTTGGCACACGACAGCCACTTAAGACACTAGGACAGCTGCCAATCTTAAGACTCCTGTGTAGGGTTTCCTCCTCATTGGTCTATTGCGATCCTTTCACATCCTTGGTTCAGCCACTTCTGGCCACAAGGCTTCCACTCGGAGCCAGCCGAAACCTGTACCCAACTGAATTAAAACACAGCCGGGGACTGCTTCCAAGGGAAGTTCACTGTAAGGACTAGATATGTTGGAATGTTTTGTTGACCATCATGGATTTCTATCTTTACTGTTTTCCATCAATGTCTCCTACTAACTACTTAAATTATAAAATTGGGTAATTCCCCCCCCCCTTGTAAAACTTGTCTAGTGTTTTCCATGGGTTAAAAATGGCAGGTTTTTTCACATCAAGGCATGGCAAGGCAAGCCACAGTATCTGGGTCCAAACACCGGCACCCATTGTCGTCTAGAAGCAGAGGGAAGCTGGCATCCCTCCTACAAGGCAGGGTGGTCGTCACAGCAATTTCCCTGGAGGGATGCCTCAGGGTGCTTTGACACAGGAACCTCTGACACACGCTGCATGGGACACCACCTGGTAGTCAAGGGGATTTTCTTGGAAATGGGCCTTCTCTCTTCTTAAATTCCCAAGGGCTCTCTCTTGGAGTGCCTTTTAACCCACTGGAAACAATTTAGATTGCAAGATTTAAGGGGAAAAAAAGTTGATCTTCTTTTGTAACACTGCATGGCTCAGTACTCCTTAGCAGAAGAGGAAAAATGGCCCATTAACGGGACACTAAACTTCAGTATGATCTATCAGTTAGATCTCGTCTGCAGGAAGGAGGGCAAATGGATGGAGGTACTCTAGGTCCAAGGCTTCATGCCTCTCAATCAGGACCCTGGCCTCTTGCAGGATGTGTTTGGCCAATAACCGGGTTGATAAACTGTCTCCTAACATACTAGATGGCTGTTTGCCTCAACAGGTGTCCTCCAAATAAACCCAGGTCGCTGGAGGAAACACAGGGGCCATCCTTAGTGAAGGGAACTGACTCTCTCATTGTTCCCACTAATATACCCTGGTTACTCTAGCTGTATATGGGGGCTTCTCCCTCATTCATTTCCTGGGTTAGTGGCTATAATAATTGGAGTCAACTGTCTGGTTAGTCTACTTTGGGACAGGGACTTTAAGGAATATTCCTAAGCAGCTGCTGAAACTCTCTTTGTCTCCAGGAAGTTCCCTGTCTTCTCCTGCCCAACATAGACAGCCTAATTCCATTTGCTGATGGAAAAAACATGCATATTTTCATCTGTCCGTCTGATGACTTTAGGACCTGGAGACCTCTTTTTCTGCCCTTAGACTTTTATCCACCTCCAGCTTTCCTGGTGGCACCTTACCCCTTCCCCTCCCCCTCCTCCAGTTTCTGCACCATCCTGGGCGTGGCCTGCATAACTTGTTCCTATACCATCCTTGGCACCTCTGGCGTCATTGGCTTTTCCTCCACACCTCACTGTCAAGGAGCACAGAGCGCCCCCTGGACTCAACACCTCCCAGTTCAGATTTCCCACCAGTGCCCCAGGAAAAAATTGGAAATGGGGAACAAATTGATTGACTTTCAAGTGGACCCAGGTGGAACATAATTCAGTATTTGAACTATTGAAACTTTTATTCTACCAAGGTTTACTAAAGGTCAAATAAGCTTGTGTTATCTGATGCAATTTGTCAGCAAAAAAAATGACTTAAAATCATGGTTAATTTTGTCTGTCTCAAAGTTTTCAGGGGTAATTATTAAGATAGCTTTCAAAGTCTTTGGTAACCTGAAACTTTAAAGTTTTGCTTTGGTGATAAATTGGATTGAATTCATTGGATAGCTAACTCTTTTCCAAATGAAATAAAATACTAAAGCATTTATTACTGAACATAGGTTTGTGCTTTTGACTTCATATTGCACAGAATAATAAAAAAATATATTTTCCATCTAAAGAATTCTGGTGTAACAGACAGTAATAATTAGTTACTACTTGGTTTTCACTTGAGACTAAGGTTTCTAAGAGTTAAAATTCTTCTGCTAAATGTGATTAAGACTGAAGGAAACAAGGGAAATCTTTTAAAAGGAATTTTATATGTGGT
The DNA here is from genome assembly GCF_002007445.2 of Ailuropoda melanoleuca. Classification (NCBI taxonomy): domain Eukaryota; kingdom Metazoa; phylum Chordata; class Mammalia; order Carnivora; family Ursidae; genus Ailuropoda; species Ailuropoda melanoleuca. The sequence goes on along the minus strand of NC_048218.1, from coordinate 116,886,475 downwards.
CAGGACTAAGGTTAAGATGAATGGATTTTGAAAGTACACTGGTGGGCCGCCTGGGTGGCACAGCGGTTGGGCGTCTGCCTTCCGCTCAGGGCGTGATCCCGGCCTTACGGGATAGACACCCACATCAGGCTCCTCCTCTATGAGCCTGCTTCTTCCTCTCCCACTCCCCCTGCTTGTGTTCCCTCTCTCACTGGCTGTCTCTATCTCTGTCGAATAAATAAATAAAATCTTTAAAAAAAAAAAAGTACACTGGTATAAGATTGAAATTCTGCTTTTCTCTTTTCAAAAGACAAAGTTTTCTTGGATTGTTGATCTGCTCTTAACAAGAAAATGTAAACAAAAGTGTTTTTTTTTTTTCTTTTCTTTTTTGCCTGTCCAGAAAACCAAAACTTATGTTTTGTCTTTATCAGGTCTTTGGTACTTAAATCTCAATGTTAAAGGAATTACGTTTTGCTAACAACTTAGAACCCTGCATATTTGCCTTTGTAATCTCTTACTGCCACTTGGCTAAATAAATACTTTAGTTGTAAGTTTCCTAATGATCTGTAATCCTATTTAGGCATGTGCTTTATAACTTTCTGAGGTTTTTAAACAAACTTCCTGAAATTTAAATTGTAAACGAAGTCTTCTTGCCTGATTAGGCCTTTTTATTTGGTATGTTCAGTTATTATGGAGGCACTGTTAAACAAATAAACCTTAGGTTATGTTTGGGTAAACACTGTAACTATTCTGGAGATTATATGCAATTCCTAAAGTTTTAATATGTTTTGGTATAAAGCCAACACTTGATATGATGATTATTGAAGTATTGTGTGTCACAGAAATAGCCCAGATTTCCTTGACAGCTATCTTATGACCACTCATCAGATCCTTAACCATGTCCACTTTTGAGTCTTTTGTCATTTATAATTATTGTTCTTATTCTCTTACAAAACATGTTTCACTTTAAAGGAGATTCATAAAAGGGGCTTTTGGTAAATACAGGTTTTTGATACCATTAAAATCCTAAAACAAAATGGTGAGAATTTCCAGAACTAACTAAAAGCTGCATTCAAATTGAACCAAGAATTAGTAACATGGGACTAAATAAATTAAGGATGAATATAGTTTTCATGATTCTTGTTTAAAACATTGCTGGTTCTCTAATGTTTGCTCTTCCAGACTAAGGAAACCGATGTGGTTTTGGAATATAGGTGAGATTCAGTGGGGTGAGTCTGGAGCCGACGACCAAGAAAGAATTCTTGAGATGTCTTTGGTGCAAAATGGTGGTTTATTAACGCACGGGGACAGGACTCTTGGGCAGAAAGAGCTGCTGCCCTGGGTTGTGAGGGGTGGCTGTTTACATACTAAGGGGTTGGGGGAGCTAAGGAAAAAGGGAGGTTGAGAAAATACTTTCATATGTTAAAGACTCACAGGATACCTTGGAGGCCTTGCCATTGTCAAGTTAAGGTTGTTTACCCCTCTAGTAAGACATTAACATGAAGATGGTTGGGAACTTCCTGGAGGAAAGTTACACTCTGCCTGCTTCAAGCATCTGTCTGTGGGCTGCTGGTTACAAAGACATTTAATTGTATTTGCATTCCCTTCTGGAAGCTAGGTTACTGATAGAAATGGTTTGTTCTCGTAGACTGCTAAGATATTTGTAAACTGAGGGAGATTCAATTCTTGCAGGATTGTGGTGTCTATAGGTTAACTATTTCTTTTTTCCTTTAGGGCAGCCAGGAGTGCCTGAGGAATGTCACGTACACCCCACGGAGGGGGGGTTGTGGGGTGTCGGTTTCTGCTTTGTCCTCAGCTTGCCTTCTGTTCCCTCATCAAAACTTTCTCTTAAGAAATCCGTGATATACCAGAAATAGGATAAAATATTCCTTTGTGAACAATTTGAAGTGTTTCTCTCTACCTGAACCCTCTGAAGTTCAGAAACTCTCAGTGATTATTCTTTCTTCCATGGCAATCATTGTTATTTGCATAGTTCAATAAGAATATGTTCCTTGTAACAGGACACCACTGGAAACATTGGTTATTTTACCAAGGCTTTGACTGGAATGTCATATTTGAGAGAGACACAGACTCAGATATGACCAAAGAACTTTAAGGAACTCAGGTTGACTTTATGAAGCATAAGCCCATGGAGCCCCTTGGAAATGGCATGATACCTTGCTTACAGAGTTCCCAGCAAACTTACCAGGTGAGTAAAGAACACCACTTCCTGGCAGGAAACTCAGGATATTTTGGGAACCTTGAGAAGAGGAATTCACCCAAATTTACAGGTATTGCAGGCATGTCTGATGGCAAATATTTGGCTTGGCCCTGGCCTTGAGGCCACTAAAAGCTCAACTGAGATTCCTTATAAAAAGTTCCAGCAAAGCAGATTGTAAAAAATCTATGTGATCAATCACTATTCTTGCTGAGCTTATGTAAATAAATAGGCCAAATTTGTTAAAACTGGACCTGTTTTACAAACAAATTAGTCTTGATTTGACTATCTCTAAAAATGAGGGTTATTATAGAGAGAAAATGTTTCAATAACATATTTGTAGGTAATAGATTTTAAGCACTCAAGACTCAAAGCATTGGGTTTGTAATTTGCTCCAACCCTTAACTTATATTTTTCTTTTGTTTCTATAAAGGTGCCTCCTATTAATGACCTGATTGCTTGCTAAACAAAACAGAATATAGGATGGTTAACACCATTTGTTACACAATTAAGGACTAAATTACTCTCGAAATGGCATTAGATATTTTAGCTAGGGCACCAGGTAGAACATGTGCTAGCTTAAAAACAGAATGTTGTGTGTATGTTCCAGATACCACAGAAATGTAGCCAGATTGCTAAAAGACCTAAATACTCAAATTGGCACTTCAAAGAATCTCTCTTTCCTTCAGTGATTATTTAAACCCCTCAACTGGAAGAAAATTTTGGTCAACTACCAAAGGCCATTTTTATTGGGCTTCTTTTTCTCATGATAGTAATAACCTTCTTTTGTTGTCTTTTCCCTTGGTGTCTCCCTGCCCAGTGGCAAGACTCCTTCACTGACATAACTTCAAGCCAACAGGTGATCCCTTCTACTCAAGGATTGGGTTCATGTATGTTGTCCACCATGGATTGGCTGCCTTTGCCTTTGGTAATTCCTATATATAGAAGTCCCCAACTGACCAATGTGGACCCATAGGTAGGGACATCTCTATGCCCCTATTCAGCAGGAAGAAGTTACAGAAAATAAGACTTAACACCCTCATCAACCTTAAAGATTTAAGGGTCAAAATTGTTCAGGGGGAATGATGTGGAGAGCAAAGGCAAAAGGAAATGTAGATAAAATCAAATTTCCTTATAACTTGCAGTCCATTGATATGTACTTGAGTCAAGCAGAGTTGCCATTCCTTTGGGAATGCCCAACTGTCTTAATGTTAACACCTTGCTAGAGAAAAAACAATTTTAGCATGACAATAGCCAGGCCTCCAGGATCCTGTGAGTCCTCTTTAACATAAGAAAGTCCCTTTGGAAACTTCCTTTGTCTTTACCTCCCCCAACTCCCATAGTATATAACCAGGTCCTCATAACCCCAGTGCAGCTCTATCTGACCATCTGTTCTGTCCCTGTGCTATAATCAAATCACCTGTTTTGGGGCACCTGGGTGGCTCAGTCTTTAAGCATCTGCCTTTGTCTCAGGGCATGATCCCAGCATTCTGGGATTGAGGCCCCACATCAGGCTCCTCTGCTGGGAACCTGCTTCTTCCTCTCCCACTCCCCCTGCTTGTGTTCCCTCTCTCGCTGGCTGTCTCTCTCTCTGTGTCAAATAAATAAATAAATATTTTTTTTTTAAAAATCACCTTTTTTGCAGCAATAAACATCTCGAATTCTTTTCCGACCATTCGCTCATGGACCCCACTTCAAATCACATTATAAACTAGTATTATATTTGCCTGGTGACAGTAGTGTTGACTGAATGTGTCACAAGGAAACTTTTTGAGTTGATGAAAATGTCTTGATTGAGTGTTGATTACAAAAGTGTATATGTCTGTCAAGTTGTGAAGTCTACACTTAAAAATTTTTTGCGTTTTATTTTACATAAATTATATCTCAATAAACCTCATTAAATTTTTAAAAACAAACAGCAAAAGATTGAAGAAAAAAAGGAACCTAGAAAAAAAACCCAGAAAAACAAAAAGTCTATTGAGTCCAATTCTGCTCATGAATTTAAAGATAAGAACTGGAATTGTCCCAAGAAGGAGTTGAGAAACTAGATTGTTGAGAAATACGATAAAATTTGAAGACTTGTCTAAGGATTAAACCCCACAGATCTGAGGTCTAGGTTTGTATTTCTTGTGCAAGAGGCAGTAGTAATTCTTGTGCTACTTCGAATGGTCTAGGACACAGAAAGTAAAGAACATACCTAAAAACTAGAACTATGATTACTCCACTCCAAAAACAAACAACAGATAAAGAAACTCTGGCGTACAGAGATTTTATTTTATTAATTAATTGACTAATTAATTATTTTTAAAAGTTTTTATTTAAATGCTACTTAATTAACACATAGTGTAACATTGATTTCTGGAGTGGAATTTAGTGATTCATCACTTCATATAACACTCAGTGCTCATCATAACAAATGCCTTCCTTAATGCCCATCACCCATCTAGCCCATCCCCCCACCCACCTCCCTTCAAGCAACCCTATTTGTTCTCTACAGTCAAGAGTCTCTCATGGTTTGCCTCTCTCTCTCTTTTTTCTTTTTCTTTCTTTCTTTCTCTTTCTTTCTTTCTTTCTTTCTTTCTTTCTTTCTTTCTTCTTTTCTTTTTTTTTTTTTTTAAGATAGAGAGGGAGGGGCACCTGGGTGGCACAGCCAGTTAAGCATCCAACTCTTGGTTGCAGCTCATGTCATGATCTTATGGTTATGAGACTGAGCCCCACGCCAGGTTCCATGCTTAGTATGGAGTTTGCTTAAGATTGTCTCTCCCTCTGCCCTTCCCCTCCATTTTCTCTCTCTCTCTCTCAAATAAATAAATAAATAAATCTTTAAATAAAAGGGTAAGAGAGCGAGAGCACGGGAGCAGGGGAAGAGGGACAGAGGGAGAGGGAGAGAAAGAATCTTAAGCAAGCTCCGCACTCAGTGTAAAGTCTGATGCAGGACTTCCTGAGAAGCAAGGAGCCCAATGAGGGACTTTATTCCAGGACCTGGGATCATGACCTGAGCTGGAGGCAGACGCCCAACTGACTGAGCCAACCAAGCGTCCCCCCGATGATGAGTGATGTTGAGCATCTTTTCATGTTTCTATTAGTCATCTGTATGTCTTCTTCTTCTTCTTTTTTGAAAAATGCCTAGTCATGTCTTTTGCCCATTTCTTAACTGGATTACATGTTTCTGGGGTATTGAGTTTGATAAGTTCTTTACAGATTTTGGACACTAGCCCCTTATCAGATATGTCATTTGCAAATACCCTCTCCCATTCTGTACTGTGGGATTCAGTTGTGTTGCCTTTCAGTTGTGTTGATTGTTTCCTTCATTGTGTGCTTTTTATCTTGATGAAGTCCCAGTAATTCATTAGAGTACATAGATTTTAAAACTACAGATTATGAGCACAGATGCAAAATTTAAATATAATAATAGGAAACATAATCCAAAGATTTATTAAAATATAAATATATCATGATTAAGAATAATCTGTTTCCACAATTTAAAGATAATTTTAAAAATGATGTAATATTCTTTGATAAAAATAAGAGCAAAGAGTTTTAAAGTATATAAGCATTTGAGTACAACCTCTATTTAATGGATGTAGGGGGAAAAAAAAAGAATATGAGATATATTTTTGAACCTGGAAAAGAAAAGGAACAAAACACTAGTGATGTTACTTAGTGTTGTGTTTAATGTTTTTTTTTTCCTAGTAATTTCTGATATTCTTAAAAATACATGGCACTGGGATTTCTTATATTGTAAGAATGTCCATCTGTGCCAATTCTTATGAAGAATGTCTTCATTATGTGCATGATTTTTATTTTACAATTATTCTTCCATTTGACATTTAGCCAATATTATTCTCTGTTGTCTTGCAGTGGGACTTCCCACTTATTTTATATGTAACTGTTTTCTTTCTGAATATTCCTTAAGTTTTTACTCTATTCTTGTATTTAGACAAAGAGAGAGAGAGGGAGAGAAGGAAAGGAGAGAGGAAGAGCTGGAAAAGGAGGGAGGAATAAATCAGGAATAGCTTATAGTTTGTGACAATATGAAAAATTAACATAGAGGATTTACTTTTTACCCCCAAACATATTCCCCAAGAAGATCTGACAAATGAACAGTGTGAATCTGAAGAACTAAATTGGGAACTCTGAGTGCTGCCTGGGGTTCCAGGAGACAGTCCTATGAGATCATTGGGGTGAACCTTGGGATAGATACCTGGGAAAATGTGGGCAGGTGTCCATGTCCAGGAATTAGGCAGAAGAAAGCTTTCTGCTACTCTCTCTGCCCCACATGTCCTCAGTGGCTCACTTTTTGTTCCTTGGACAGGTGAGGACTTAGGGCAAAGTTGTTGGCAGTAAAGGCAAAAAACAAAACAAAACAAAACAAAAAAACACACAAAAACCAAAACCCTGTTTTAAATAACCAGTGTCCCATGAGGAAGAATAAGTGAAACTAATAAAAAAAAGGATTGGGAATTTAAATAAGTACAACATATATCCCATGCAAAGTAAAGGAAGATTTTTGTATTTTGAAGCAAGAACAAAAGTCATAAAGAGAATGCAAGTGGAAATACTTTTTTTAAAAAGTTAATAATTCAGATAACACACATGTTGGGGAAAAAGCAGAATGTACTTTATTAAAGGAAAACAGTAAACTGAAGATCATGTTGAGAATATCTCTCAATGGAAGTGGGAAATTATAAAGATCTAAAATATTTTTTAAATGGTAACAAACATTAAAAAGTCATTAGAGGATATTATAAGCATTATGCTAATAAATTTTAAATTTAGACGAGATAGATACATTCTTAAAAAAACAGAGCTTGGCAAAACTAACGCAAAGAGAAATAGACAATCTAGTCTTATTACCTGGTAAACAAACTGAATCTATAATTATTAAACCTTTATGAAATAAAGGTACAAGTCCATATAGCTTCACTAATGAATTCTTTCAAACATTAGAATAATAATAACAATACCAATATTACACAAATTAGAAAAAATGGAATATTTCTCAAGTGGTTTTATAATCTTTTTTTTTAAAGATTTTGTTTATTTATTTGAGAGAGCGAGAGAGAGAGCACGCAAGCAGGGGGAGGTGCAGAGGGAGAGGGTGAAGCAGGCTCCCTGCTGAAAAGGGAGCCCGATACAGGGCTCAATCCCAGGATCCTGGGATCATGACCTGAGCCAAAGGCAGATCCTCAACCAAATGAGCCACACAGGTGCCCCGTGGTTTTATAGTCTTGATAGCAAAATCTGTTAAGGATGTACATAACAAGACATGAAAGCTGGTTGTCTGAAAATACAAAGGAAGGACTGGCCACAAAAAAGAAAACAAGAGAAATCAAATACAGAATGAAAAGAAAAGGAAATAATCAAGGGAAACTTGTTTTAAAAGATAGAGTTATATGAAAAAATAGAACAATTTTTAAAATACAAGAAATATATAAATTTGAAAATATGAATCTCTAAAAGTGAGACAGGGAAACTGAAGGTACTTCATGAGAGAAAAGCCTATTTTTTTTTCCTTCACTTCTTTTCTGATTTCTATTCTTGCTAAGACGTGATCATTGGCCCCACTTTACACATGCCTTGTAATACGAAGAGCCCATGTCCTCCTTTAAGAGACAAGGAATTAATAGAATAAATAAAATCTAAGGAAGGACAGTAAGAATGACTGGACAAAGCTATCATACGTGCATTCCAGACCACTGGAGCTAGACATCTTGATTCCAAGACCCTCTGGCTCCAAGGAATAACACCTGGGCTCTCACTTTTGTTCTAACAGGTTCCTGGATGCCTGCCTGAGTGGACACACACACCAGACCAGTGTCCTCAAGAAAAAGCTCCAGACAAGGATGAGACTCATCCCTTTTTTCCCCTGAGTCTTCCGAAAAGAGATATATATCTTCACAAAACTCTTGGACTAGTAGTTAAAGTTACTTTCACCCTCTCATAACACACACGCACACCCTCATATGACTTCTTAAATAAGTGTTAAACAAACTTCCATAAAGTAGATGCTTTCTATATTTTATAAACAAACATAGTAAAGTTGAAAAAGGGAGAAAATTTCAATTCACTTTATGTGGCTGGTCAAACTAATATTTTCAAATCAGATAAGAAGAAAATGAGAATAGAAAATTAGGCCCATTTTTCTTTTCTTCTTTTTTAAAGATTTTATTTATTTGGACAGAGAGAGAGACAGACAGAGAGAGAGCACAAGCAGACAGAGTGGTAGGCAGAGGGGAGAGAGAAGCAGAGTCTCCTTCTGAAAAGAGCACATGATGTGGGGCTTCATCCCAGGACCCCTGGGATCATGACCTGAGCTGAAGGCAGGTGCTTAACTGAATGAGCCACCCAGTCGCCCCAGGCCCATCTTTCTAATCAGCACAGGTACACAAATCCTAAAAAAAAATATTAACTGAGTTCAATAGAGCCTCTAAAAATAAACTTTTGTGTAAAGGAGATGTGGTATATGTGCAATGGAATATTACTCAGATACAAAAAAGAAGGAAATCTTATTCACAACAACAAGGATGGATGCAGAGGGTATTATGCTAAGTGGGATAAGTCAAACAGAGAAAGAAAAATACCATGTGATTTCACTTATATGTGGAATCTAAAACAAAAAAACAAAACAAACAAATAACAAAAACAGAAACAGACTTATTAATACAGGGAACAAACTGATGGTTTCCAGAGGAGAAGGAAGTGAAGGGATGGACAAAATAGGTGAAAGGGATTAAGAGGTACAGACCTCCAGTTATAAAAGAAATAATTCACAGTGGTGTAAAGTGCAGTATAGGGAATATAGTAAATAATATTGTAATAGCATTGTATAGTGACAGATTTTAACTACACTTATCATGGTGAACATTACATAATGTGTAAAACTGTCTAATCACTATGTTGTACACCCAAAGCTAATATAACATTGTATGTCAACTGTACATTAATGAATCAATCAATAAATATATTTTAAGATAATTCACCCAATTAATAAATTTGATATCTCTCAAGACAGCAGAAAAAGCATTAGATAATTTTTAATGATTACAATTTTACAAAAAATCTTGATAATTTCCATAATAGTTATTTTGATAATGAGATGGATTAGTTTTGTATTACTACACAACAAGTTACCAGAGACTCAGTGGCTTAAAACATACACATATTATCTGTGGTTTCCATGGAACAAGAGGCAGGATATGGCTTAGCTCACATTCTCCTCAAGGTCTCTCAGCTGAAATCAGCTTGTTGGCCAAGCTGTATTCCACTTGGTGGTTTGACCAGGGAAGTCTTTTCCAAATGTATTTTAGTTTTTTAGCAAGTTCAGTTCCTTCAGGTTGTAGGAATAAAGTCCATGTTTTCTTGTTTAACAGCTGGGGAGTCCTCTCAGCTTCTAGGGGTCCTTGCCATCTGGCTCCCTCCGTGGGTGGTTTACAACACAGCTGTTTGCTTCTTTGAGGCTGCAAGACAATCTTTCTTGCCATGAATCTCTCCTTTCACAAAAGGTCTATGGTCTCTTTTAGAGGGCTCACTTGATTGGGTCAGAGCTACCCACAAAAACCTTTCTTTGGTGAACGGATTAGAAATAAAAATCAATCTGAAAAATCCCTTTATTTTTGCCATATAATGTAACCTAATTGTGGTAATGAAATTCCATCATATTCATAAGTCTTGCTTACATAAGGGGAACGGATCATACAGGGCATAAACATCAGGGGGCAGGAATCTTGGGGGCCACCTTAGAAGTCTACCTACCACAGTAGATAAAGATTATATACCAATACCCTAGAGAAATCATATTTAACAGAGAAAATTTTCTTTGTTCTGACAATGCCCCTATTTCTGCAGCTTTAACACTGTACCAGAAGTCCAAACCTATTCTGAAAAACAAGAAAGAAGAGTAGAAAGTTTGAGATCTAGAGGAAACGTTTAGATTCTAGAGATAAAACTAGTAAAAGATTCTGGAAAGCTTACTGTAGACAATTGATTACTTTTGAAAACCAGTTACATTTCTCTAGACCTGACTAAAAAATCTAGAAATAAGTAAGAAAAGGGCAATATTTGGAATAATTCCAACAACAAAACAACAACAAAAAATAATATGTATACATAAGACTCTTAGAGTTTTAAAAGCTAATGGATGGGACAACTCAACATTAGAAATGCCAGTTCTCTCTATTTTAATGGTTATATTTAATGCAATCCCAATAAAAATGTACATTTTAAACAAAACTTCCAGGAAATTGATGCCAGTCCTTAGAACCCACACGAGGAGCTATTCTCCTGGGATGGCCTGCTCAAACCCACACTGTTGTTAATTATGTTTTCTCCTTGCTTTATGCTGATGTTCACCCGGATTGGAAGTGAGAACTTTCAAATACAGTGAACTGCAGAGGTCTGGCTCTCAGATTTCAGGTTCTCCTAGAGAGGAAAAGTGTTCAGCAATAATCCCTACCAGAAAACCAGGGCATAATATATGCCTAAGCCAGTTAGACTTGTGGGAAAGCTTCTCAAATAACAGGTTCTTATTGGAGATTGTGTGACACACAGGGATTTGTGTGTCGAAGCCATTTCCTTTATAAGTTTTTATTAAGACTTTCAAGTATAAATCAACATGCAGAGTAATTTGATGCAAAATATTTTATATTTAAAATTACTACTTTTTAAAAACTTTTAGTTAAACAAAATACTTTTGCAAGACTCTAAGACATGTCACTTATATTTCAGAACATTTCAATACTATAAAAGTTACTGTTTTTGTCTATTTTCTTCAGACATGATGTTTTAGATCTTTGCCTTCCTCTTGTAAACCCTGTGCAAAAGTAAGTTTTGACTTAAATTACCTTGGTACTTATCCCAGTCAATCTCTCCCTGTAGACCAGAGTTATGAGGTTTCTTCTATTTTTTGTATTATTACTTTACACGAAAGAAGGATTTGTTTTTAATCGTGCTTAGACTTAACTTGTGTGGAAAGAAAAATAGTTTCCCATCAATAAGTCCAATTTGTTTAGGATTCATAAAAGTGCATGTTAACACTGTTCTATTTTGATTAAATAAAATTAAAATCTCCACCTTGCTAAGACTTCCTTTTTTGTTGAAAATTATTTATATTTGATGATCATATTTATTTCACCAAGACATAAATTTAACAGGGAGGCATCTCTTCTATTTGTCATAGTTTTCGTGATAGCCAAGGAGATAAAGTTATTTAGAAGCTTCTCTCTTTTGACTGTTTTCTATTTAAAGTTTGAAAAACTTTTCCTATAATTTGTAGGACAGAAAATTGCTTATAAATGATTTAAGTAGGCTTTGCTTTCAAGGTATCTCAATTTGGTTCATGACTATTGAAAGCTGGTCTACTTTTTACTAAAGAAAGCTATAGAAATAATTTGCAAACAGGGCCATTAACAAATTGTGCACTTTCAATAGGTCATGGAAGAGAAACTCAGATTTGAACAGAAAATAATCTTTTACATGGTATTACATTAAATATTAGTGAATCAGACAATTGCATAGCTGCATGGGTAATAAAATATGAGCACCTTCCCTCTTTATATGTGAAACATTGGGGTTTGGGAGCAGTCAAGAAAGAATACTTGAGATGTCACTGGTGCAAAAAGGGTGGTTCTATTAAATTAACATGGGATAGGACCCGTGAGCAGAAAAAGCCACCCCGGGGTTGTGAGGAGTGGTTGATTATATTTCAAGACGGTAGGGGGTTAGGGATAGTGTAAGTCTCTAAGGAATTTGGAAGCAAGGTTTTGAGGACTTGAGGGACTAGGTGTTGTTAGGAAAGGGTCATTTACTATCTTCTAGTAAAACCTTAGTCAAGGGACTGCAGATATATATCAGTGGGCCATATGCTTGGAGGATGATTGCTAACGTATAGCTTGGGGAATAGAGATAAAGGAAGTGTCCAAAGGGATTTTTACAGGATCCTGAAGGTTGGGCTAATGTCAAGCTAAAGTTGCCTTTTGCCTCCAGCAAAGTATTTACATTGAGGCCGCTAAGCTCCTTGAGGAAGTTCACTCTACCTATCTCAAGTACCTGTCAATGGGCTGTAAGTTATAAGGAAGTTTAATTTTTCCCCTATATTTCTTTTGCCTTTGTTCTCCACATCACCCCATGCATTTTAATGCATCCAAAAAGCTCAGAAAGATTGACAAGTGTTTAGGTCATAAAACTCCACTGTGTCAGACAGGGACGGGAACCCACCTTTCATATCTGCTAGCCTTTAAGCTTAGGGTTTTCTGAAGTAGGAGTGAGGAGTGATGTCAGTAACCTTGCCTCCTCATGCCTCATTTTATAACACATAAAAATATCTCACCAGTTGAAATCATTAACACTCAAAGACAAAAAATCAATATATCCTTGCTTTGCCAATTATTCAAACAAGGCTTCCATCAATTGTCTGGATGGGAATAATAATGCAAGCTGCCCCTTGTGTGGGGTGGGCAGTGGGAAAATAATGAAGAACAGAGTTAAATTTTCCAGTTCAGTTTCACAAATGTTTACCGAAGTGAGTTATTATACAGGCATGGTAAAGAGGGCTAGGTAAACAAGAGTGAATAAGAGCTAGCATTTTTGGCCAAGGATTTCAGTCAGAATGTGGTATAGACATGCAACCACATGTGGCTAGATCAGTGCAAAGAAAGTGATGTTTCAAAGGAAGCAGAAAAGAGCAGTCTTGCACTGGGTGTTGGGAAGCATGTCAGAACCGGTCTGAAAGAGAACAAGGAGCCAGGTGAAGATGTTTATACAAAGGAAGGAGAGTGTGCAGGAAAAAAATGCAGTGAAATATCTTGACACACTTGAAATTTCTATAGTTCAGCTTAGTTAAAGCGTGGAATGTCATAAGTAATGGAAAAGATGATTTTGGAAAATTCATCAGGGCCAAAATTACTAAAGAAGGTGTTAAAGATGCCAAAGAAATAAAAGAAAATTATTTTGTATGTCACGAGAAGCCATTATTTATTTTTCAAAAGAATGTTTGCATCGAGAGCCCCTGAAAGAACTGATCAAAACTATGGCCCAAATTTGAATTTAGAGAGACTTGCTGGAGAGGACCAGAGTGGCCGTGGGAAAGGTCAGATGAGAAGGGAACATGAAAATGTCTGTCCTATGAAAGTGTTTGCCAAAGCAGGGTAGCCCAACTCAGTTATCACAGCTCTGTGAGAAGGTCCTTGCATAAGACCTAACTCTGACTTCACTTGGTATCATTAAACTCTTAAATATTTTCCTAATCTTGTGTGATTGGCCCTATATACAGCCAACATTCCTTCCCACTTCTGATGTATTACAGTCCAAATGACATCATTTGGTGGCAAAGAGGCGACACCTGTGGGATGACTATGCTGGCTACCAGGTGGACTCTCAAGGTCTTAAATATCCAGAGGGATCACCACTGTGGGTCTGGTCCTTGCCTTCTACCGTCAGAATCCTGGCTTTGTCAGTTAGCTAAGGGAAGACTTGACTTTCACTGCAGGCTCACATTAAAACAGCCGATGGGGTATGATATGTAAAATGATAACTTGTGAATTCATGATGAGACGTGCATCTGTCAGGCTGAACAGAGTGAGTGGACTGATAAAGGCATTTGTTAAATGAGTCTATTTGATGGAAGCTGTCATGGTAGAATGTTTGGCTGTGAATAAGGAATGAATAGAGAACTGCATGTTTATGATCTACCAGAGCAATGTCCTTGCTACAGGGCCTCATGGGCTTGGGGCTTTCTGAAGACATCCTCTCCCTCCTGGGATGATGCATAGAGGATCCTGAAGACACTGACACTGGCTATGCTCCTCCATCCCACACGGTTACCACATCTAGGGGCACCATGCCATTGCACCAACATATTTGCTATAATTGATTGGGTTTGTACATATTACTTATACTCCCATCCCAGTCAGGTTTTCTGAGATTACTGGGGTCACAATGACTAGGGTTTGGGTGTTTTCAAACAGTGACAGAATCTTGATACACTCCCATGAATGACTAATGCTGTCTATTGTGTGTGGCGTTTACTCTTTCCAGGAAAACCTTATTTCACTTTCCTGCAAGTTGTGAGGGAAGGCCATACAAGTGCCCAAAACCACCAGCAGTATGAACAAAACATTGAAAGATGAAATTAAACACGTTTCCTGTATTAATACATTTTCCACTATTTGTGCACATTATTAGTGTGTGCCTGGAACTTTGAAGGGGTGAGTTGCTGTCTGTGATGTGCTGCCATCCTTTTTGGAACAACCCAACATAGACGTGATGGGGAGAAATCCCGGCATAAAAACGGGAGCAGAGATTTGTGGTCTCTGAGAAATACAGTCCTTCTCTGAATATGTTTTTTAGAGTGGGTGTGTCAGGAATAATAAGTTATCATAGACCAAAACAAGGTTGAGGTATGTGGGCAGGAATCAAACAAAGTCCTCATAGTTTATAGAAGGGAGCCAAGAAATACTATTTTTTTAACTTTGATATTAAATGCATGCAAAATACACTCAGGAACAACTATACAATCGAAAATGAGAGCTTTATTTTTCTACTCACTTCAGACTCTAAAATAAAAAAAAAAAATACACACACCAAAATGTGAATGAAGTAGGACAACCCTAGACACAGGAAGTATACGATACTGCAGCGATCTTTAAGAAGAAGATTCTATGCATTGCTGATAGGAGCATCAACTACCTGTGAAAACTGGGGCTTCTCAGTGCAGGGACAACGAGAACGCTCCCAACAGGATCGAGATCTCAGGTGAGGGTTTGCCCGTGGCGAGCATTGGTGGCACCCACCAGAAGCTAGAGTATCCTGTGTGTCAGACAAGAGATGGTTTCTTCTGCTTCCACCACTGACCGTTTGAATTTTGTTAAGACTTTTCTATCATTTCAATTATTTTATAAAGACACATCCATTAAAAGAGCATTATTATTTGCTACTAGGAATGGCAATTTCATGCAGTATGAAATATTGTAGAAAAAAAGATGTTTGCAGTGAAATGTGAATGACTTTAAGAACATTAGAGTGAAATAATTATTTCTGAAGAATAATGCATTTCTGCTTCTCTCAGTACTGTTCAATCAAATATGATTAGCTTTAATTCATTAGTTGAAGGAACAAATGGACCATCTTCTGATTTGGAGGAGCACATGCCATTGAATAGTGGGGGAAGTATTGTGACTAAAAGGATTTAAGTTATTTTTGTTATTTAATCTTTTCTATTTCTCTTTTTAATTTTCACAGCATCCTTTGGGAGGAAAGCATTACAAATACCTACTCCATGCCACTTAACTATTTGATTGTGAAAACGTATAAAAAGGACTGTTTTGTGTGTGTGTGCGTGTACGTGTGTGTGTTTTAATTAGGCTTCTTTTGTTTCAAACATTTTGGAACACTCAGAAATTAATACGTGATACAAGAGAAGAATGACATGTGCATGCAACATTAGCAATACATTGTAAATGACTGTGATCTTCTGGGCACACAGCCTTTATTTCAGCCTCTTGGTTAACATTCACTCTTGGTAAAGGTTTGATTTTTCTGCTTGCCTTTTTTGTTACCAAGTGTGACACTAATAGGGTTTAATTTCTTTTCACAGTTCTCATGGACATAGTTCTGAGCCAACTGAAACAATGTTTCTGTGCTGGAGGAGTTAATTAGGGTTGGCAAACTTTTCATCGAGGCATTGAAAATCAGTTACTTCAGCTACTTCGTATTTCAAAGTGGAATCTAATTTCAATACAAAATTAAACTGAAGAAAAATCTCCAACATCTTTTTTTTAAAGGTTTTATTTATTTATTTGTCAGAGACAGAGAGCATGAGCAGGGCGAGCAGCAGGCAGAGGGAGAAGCAGACGCCCTGATGAGCAAGGAGCCCCATGTGGGACTGGATCCCAGGACCCTGGGATCCTGACCAACCCGAAGGCAGACGCTTCACCTACTGAACCCCCCAGGCGCCCCGACCAATATCTTTTGAAAGGCTGCTCCGGGCTGTGGGTGTGGCCCAACCAGGCTGAAGGAACTCTTTGCTGGAGGATTGATGGGGATACCTCAGGGATAGGTGGTGTGTGGAAGGATTCTCTTTGCTGTGAGGAATATTGCTCATCTTGCAATCGTGGCACAGATAGGATTTATTTGAATGTGATACTATATGCTCTAGTTGTGTAAGTCAGAGTTCCTTTTGCCTTTCACTACTTGATGTGTTGTCACCCACGGTCCACTCATTTGTCACTGCTGAGTGCCAGGGCCTCTTTAGCCGTGGCCTTGAAAGATGGCAGTGACTGAGAACAGCTGCAAGGCCAGGTGCTGAGCACGTGGTTTCAGAGGGTCCCATTTCCCACTAACTCACCTGTCCAGAAAAAGTGGTCTTGCTAAGGGAGACTGACAGCGTGAAAACTGGTCATAAATCACTGAGGGGATGCTTTGGATTACGCAGGGCTGACCAGACAGCATCATCAGGCCAAAAGAAGGGTGGATGTGAGCATAAAGCTGATAAAAGTCTTTTGAGAAAAGTTTGTCCCTTGATTTTGCATGTTTCATTAGAGCTACATTGATCTTTGAATAAAATGTTACTTGTTGGTGTCTGGCATCACCGGGTATTAACTTCCTATTATGTTTGGAGTTTATTGTGTATCTTGTCTGTGTCTGCTTATTTGATATTGTAAATTATGGTAATGATTTCCTAATTATAATCTATTCTTAAAATAATTTTTTTTGGTCACTGCAAATTGTTTTTCCATAATACTGTGCACAATTTACTAATATTTTACTTAGAATTAATGCATCCTAAGTGACATGTGTTTCTTTTTGTGAGCTATCTCTATTCAGTTTTATTGTGTGTCCAATTTTTTTTTATGAAAAACATAACAAACCCATAGTAATATTAGGAACCTTAAAAAATGTGTTTGGTGGTTATTGATTTATTCAAGGTTTTTATTTCTTACTTGGATCAAGTTTGTTTGCTTGTTTATTGTCTTTCCATGAAAGTTGAGACAACTCAAATACTTAGACTAAACAAAGTAGCCAAGCATAATTTTCTAACTCTAGATTATTAAGAAATTTGTCCAAATGGTATGCTAAGATTAGTAAGCATCCCAAACACTAGTGCCCTGTGTTTGGAGTCAGGGTATATTCTTTCTTATTTTCTACTCCCCACAAATAAGGAGACCTATTAGATTACAGGAGATCTAAAATTATTCCAGAGTCCTCCGTGGTAAAGTGCAATTCAGTGCTTCCAAGCTGATCGTGCTTTGGTGCAGCTATAATGTTTGCTATTTTATTACCTTTGGGGATAAATATTAGTTTGTCCTGATGTATCCTCTTACTTTGATTTTGTGAATAGGAATCAGGTTTCAGCTAACTGCCTGTTTTTCCATCCCCACTGGCCCTTCGTTATGCATTCATCATGTCTGGCATAAATCTTTTAACGGTCTCTTAGAAAGTCTTTTATCTCTATTCTTACTCCATTCCAATTAATTATCAACCCCATAACTAAAGAACATTTTCCAAAATGCAAATGTGATTATGCCATTTCTCTACCTGAGCCCTGATACTACTCCACTGCCCTTAAAATAAACTCTGACCTCCTTCAGATGGCACAGTGCAGGCAGACCTTCAACATCTGGCCCCACCCCGTCCTCCCTCCCCTTCCAGGCTTCCGCCAGCATGCCCAGAGCCTGCTTCAATCGCACGGTCTCACCACTGTTTGCTTCTGCCTCCCACTATTCCTTCAGGTGGCATCTTCATGTGTGCTCTCTGTAACACCTGTGCCATTTTGTTGTAATACATTGTTTAGTTTCTTTATTGCCCAGTAATATGTAACTTGAGACAAGAAAGCCAAGTCATTCATGTTCAAAGCCCAGAATGATATCCCAATGGCTATTCTAGCGGTTGGCCTACAGTAGGTACTTAATGTTTGTTCAAAAATATGTAGTAACAAGGAAGGAAGGAAAATTAAAAACTACAGGATATTCTGAGAGATATGATTGAAGATGTGGATAAATGGAACATATATTCTCTGTATGAGAAAATATCATGTTTGCTCAAATAAGGTTGTATAATAAATGCAGCACAAAAAATATAGAATGAATGGTGGCATTGAAAAAAAAAGTCTTTTAAAGTTCATCGGATGAATAAACATGAAAGAAAAGAAAGAACATTTTAAAAGCAATACGGGGGTGTAATAGTCTAACCAGACATTAAAATGTGTAATAAAACTAAAATAATTCAAATAATGTGCTTCTTTAGCAGAAATAAACAGAAAGATTAATTTAATACAATAGAATTTCGGAAATAATTCTAGGCACAAATAAGATTGGGTGAAGATAGAATGGCAGCCTAAATGAGTGTTATGATAACTGAATAACCAATTGTAAAAAGGATAAAATTAGATTCTCAAGTCCTGTACATAAAAGCTAACAATTTTATTATAAAAGCGGAGGCATTTATAATTGAATTTGCACATTATTGTTGGGTAGGCAAGGGTTTTTTAAACAAAGCACCGAAGGCAAAGGCCATATATATATTTTTAAAAAGATAGATGTGAGTACATACATTTTAAAATATGGAAAAATTCCACAAATAAAGTTAGAAGACTTTTTACCCTTTATCTATGTACCTATCATCTATCATCTATCTATCATCTATCTATTTTTTATTTATTTATCACTTTTGGCAACACTACTGCCACCACTGCCACTGGTCTACTTGGAGCTCAACTGAACTTAAAAATAATTTTAACATAAGTGCCAAACACTGGGTTAACAGCCCTTATGGTTAGGTTTATTTCCAAATCACTCAGAAGATGGGACAACATAGAATAAAAAACCAATGGCAATCAATTTTCAAAATACGCAGTGGGGGAAAGAGATCACATTAATTAATTTACGTAAGAAAATTTATCAAAATATTATTCTCCATGCTTTTCCTATAAATACTATTTCACTTACAAAGCTGAAAATGGAAATAACATGACAATGCTTGCAATAAGTGTATTTCAACATGTAGAGGATGAGGCCCAAACTATGCTCAGTCAATGCAAAGCCTTAACACTTGTATTATGATGCTGGAATGAATCCATCCATGCTGAAACATAGTGACCACTGTTTATTCAACCAATCCACAAAGGTTTTGTAAGTATCTTTTGTGAATCAGCCACTACTCTAGGTGCTTGGGGTACCTCCAAGAATCAAATATTCCTGACTTCACGAGCTTTTCAGCTTAATCTTCTGCTTTCTTCTGATTTGGAGACAAAAGAGAAGAGAAGTATCTTATAAGAAAGTAGCCACAATAATTAAAAGGTGAACGTAGAACATTATCTAAGGTTAGCTTCGTGCACTCCCAGGGGTCAATGTTGGAGATGTAGTTGGAGTTCCTCAAGCGGCTGCTTCTGGTAGTCTTATCCTTTCCCAGGGTAAGAAGTGGTGATGGTGGGACAGGCACAGACCAATCTCCAGGGGAAAACTGCCAGCTAGGAGGCATAATCCAGAGGAGCACCACCAGTTCAGTTCCTGGTACTGCATTCAGGTGGAAAGCCCTGACTTGGGGGTGCAGTGCAATGTGGTTCAAGAAAATTGCTATTTTTTTGGCTTACGGCTATTATATCGTATTTATTTGAATAACCTGGAGATTATTGGTGCTTGATTTGACTTTCCCTACAAGGGAGAAAAAACAGACTCCAAGAACCTCCAGGCATCTTTAGTATTCCTTTTGTGCCCCACACCACTACTGGAACGTTACTGCACTGAAGTATGCAAAGTATTTGTCCCTTAAAACCCAGTATGGAAGAGGCACCAGTGTGCAAAAATAAGGCTCCATGACTTACCAAGGGCAACAAAAGTATGCAACCACCACTCAGGGAGATAAATTAGACATTATCAGCTGCTAATAGAAAAGGTTTCTAAGACAAACAGTACTATAACAAATCCCTGTTATATGGGGACAAAGTATGCCTATGAATTGATTTCAGAAAAAAATAATTAAATTCCTGCAATGAAGCTTTGACTACGTGGGCTTTCTAGAATGTGGTTTCAATCCTGGGGAAAACAACAGCGTTGAGGGGAAGAGTATGGGAAAGAGACCTCAAATAGATCATCTCTAAAGAGAGTGGGCTCAGAAAATGTAAACTAATTTTGGCTGAAGAAAACTACAAGATATACACACACACACGTGTATATATTCGCATGTGTATATGTATATATGTATACATATATATGTATAAATAACGTATACACACACAGGTGTGTGTGAAAGTATATGGGGTGAAAGCTTATTTTTTTTAAAAGTTAATTAATTTTAAAAATTTTAATTCCATATAATTAACATACAGTGTTATGTTACTTTCAGGTGTAAAATACGGTGATTCAGGGCACCGGGTGACTTAGTCAGTTGAGCAACCAACTCTTGATTTTGGCTCAAGTCATGATCTCAGGGTCACAAGATCGAGCCAGGTGTCAGCTCCATGAGCAGCATGGAGTCCGCTGGAGATTCTCTCTCTCCCTCTCCCAGAGTCCCTCCCCCTGATTGCATTCTGAATGAATGAATGAATGAATGAATGAATAAAAAGATGGTGATTCAACAATTCTGTACATTACTCAGTGATCACCATGGTAAGTGTTAACCTTGAATCCCACCACCTATTTGACCCATCCCCCCATCCACCTCCCATCTGGTAACCATCAGTTTGTTCTCTATAGTGAAGAGTCTGTTTCTTGGTTTCTCTCTTCCTCTTTCTCTCTCTTTTTATTTTTCCTTTGCTCATTTGTTTTATTTCTTTAACTCCACATACAAGTGAAATCATATGGTATTTGTTTTTCTCTCACCAATTTAATTTGCGTAGTATTATATTCTCTGTATCTATCCATGTTGATGCAAATGGCAAGATTGCATCCTTTTTTAGGGTGAATAATGTTCCATTATATGCATTTACCACCACATGGGCTCCTTCCATAATTCAGCTATTGTATATAATGCTGCAATAAACATAGGGCTGCATGTATTCCTTTCAATTAGTGTTTTTGTATTTTTTGTGTAAATACCCAGTGGCGCAATTACTGCATCATAGGGGAGTTTTATTAACTATTTATTATTATTATTATTATTATTATTATTAACTTTGAGGACCCCCCATACTGTTTTCCACAGTGGCTGCCCTAATTGGCATTCCCACCAACAAGGGTTCCTTTTTCTCTGCAACACCTGTTCTTTCTTGTGTTTTTGATTTTAGCCATTCCGACAGGTGTGAGGTGGTATCTCATCATAGTTTTGATTTGCATGGCCCTGATGATGGGTGATATTGAGCATCTTTCCATGTGTCTGTTGGCCATGTATATGTCTTCTTTGGAGAAATGTCTGTTCATGTCTTCTGCCCATTTTTTAATTGGATTATTGGTTTTGGGGTGTTGAGTTGTTATCAGTTCTTTATATACTTTGGATACTGACCCTTTATTAGATATGTCATTTGCAAATATCTAGTTCAGTAAGTTACCATTTTGTTGATTATTTTGTTGATTATTTCCTTCACTGTGCAGAAGCATTTTATTTCGATGTAGTCCCAATAGCTGATTTTTGCTTTTGTTTCCTTTGCCTCAGGAGACATAGCTAGAAAAATGTTGCTGTGCCCAGTGTTGGAGAGATTACTACCTGTGCTCTCTCTTAGGATTTTTATGGTTTCAGGCCTCATATTTAGGTCTTTCATCCACTTTGTGTTTATTTTTGTGTATGGTGAAGGAAAGTGGTTGTTTCATTCTTTTGCATGTAGCTGTCCAGTTTTCCCAACACCATGTGTTAAAAAGACTCTCCTTTTCCCATCGGATATTCATTCCTCCTTTGTTGAAGATTAATTCTCCATATAATAGTGAGTTTATTTTTGGGTTTTCTATTTTGTTCTGTTGATCCATGTGCCTATTTATATGCCAGTACCAAACTGTTTTGATTATTACGGCTTTGTAGTATAACTTGAAGTCTGAAATTGTGATACCTCCAGCTTTGCTTTTCTTTTTCAACATTGTTTTGGCTATTTGGAGTCTTTTGTGGCTCCATACAAATTTTAGGGTTGTTTCTTCTAGTTTTGTGAAAAATGTTTTTGGTATTTTGATAGGGATTGCATTAAATGTGGAGATTGCTTTGCATAGTATAGCCATTTTAACAATATTGGTTCTTCCAACTCATGAGCATAGAATATCTTTCCATTTCTTTGTACCACCTAAAATTTCTTTCATAAGTGTTTTATAGTTTTCAGAGTTCAGGTCTTTCACCTCTTTGGATAAGTTTATTCTTAGATATTTTATTGTTTCTGGTACAATTGTAAATGGGATTGCTTTCTTAATTTCAGTTTCTGTTGCTTCATCATTAGCGTCTAGGAATGCAACAGGTTTCTGAATATTGATTTTATATCCTATGACTTTACTGAATTCATTTATCAGATCTAGTAGCTTTTTTGATAGAGTCTTTTGGGTTTTCTATATATAGTGTTATATAACCTGCAAATAGTGCGAGTTTTACTTCTTCCTTATCAATTTGGATGTCTTTTATTTCTTTTTGTTGTCTGATTGCTGTGGCTAGGATTCCCAGTACTATGTTGAATAAAAGTGGTGAGAGAGTGGACATCCTTGTCTTGTTCCCGACCTTAGGAAAAAGCTCTTGTTTTTTTTTTGTGATTGAGTATGATGTTAGCTCTTTTTCATATAAGGCCTTCAGTATGTTGAGGTATGTTCACTTCAACCTACTTGGAGGTTTTTATCATGAATGCATGTTGTACTTTGTCAAATATTTTTTCTACATCTATTGAAATGATCATGATTTTTTCCTTTCTCTTATTGATGTGATGTATCATATTGATTGATTTATAAATATTGAACTATCCTTGTAACCCAGGAATAAATCCCATTTGATCATGATGAATGATTTTTTTTAATGTAGGGTTGAATTCAGTTTGCTAATACTTTATTGAGAATTTTTGCATCTGTATTCATCAGGGATATTGACCTGTAGTTCTCTTTTTTGAAGAGTCTTTTTCTGGTTTTGGTATCACAGCAATACTGGCCTCATAGAATGAATATGGAAGTTTTCCTTTCTTTTCTATTTTTTTTAAAGATTTTATTTATTTATTTGATAGCGAGAGAGGTTACACAAGCAGGGGGAGTGGGAGAGGGAAAAGCAGGCTTCCCGCTGAGCAGGGAGCCCAATGTGGGGCTTGATCCTAGAACACTGAGCTGAAGGCAGATGCTTAATGACTGAGCCACCCAGGCGCCCCTCCTTTCTTTTCTATTTTTGGAATACTTTGAGAACAATAGGTATTAACTGTCCTTTAAATGTTTGGTAGAATTCCCCTGGGAAGTTATCCGGCCCTGGACTTTTGTTTTTTGGGGAATTTTTTGATTTCTGATTCAATTTCATTGCTGGTTATCAGTCTGTTGAAGTTTTCTATTTCTTCCTATTTCAGTTTTGGTAGTTTATATGTTTCTAGGAATTTGTCCATTTCCTCCAGATTGTCTGATTTGTTGGCATATAGTTTTTCATAATATTGTGTTATAATTATTTGTATTTCTGTGTATTTGTGTTGTTATTTCTCCTCCCTCATTTGTGATTTTATTTATTTGGGTCCTCCTCTTTTTGATAAGTCTGGTGAGAGGCTTATCAATTTTATTATTTTTTTTCAAAGAACGAGCTCCTCATTTCATTGATCTGTTTAATTATTTTTTTAGTTTCTATATGCTTTATTTCTGCTTTAATCTGTATTATTTTCTTTGTTCTCCTGGCTTTATGTTTTGTTTGTTGTTCTTTTTCCAGCCCTTCTAGTGTAAGGTTAGGGATTTTTTTTGAGATTTTTCTTGCTTCTTGACATAGGCCTGTATTGCTATAAATGTATTCTTAGAACCACTTTTGCTGCATCCCAAAGATTTTGGACTGTCTTGTTTTCATTTTCATTTGTTTCCATGTGATTTTTTATTTCTTCTTTGATTCCTTGATTCCCCCAGTCATTGTCTAGCAGCATGTTGTTTAGCCTCCATGTGTTTGTGGTCTTTCCAGATTTTTTCTTGTAGTTGACTTCTAGTTTCATATACTGTAGTCAGAAAAGATGCATGGCATGACTTTGATATTTTTGACTTTGTCAAGACTTATTTTGTGGCCTGATGTGTGATCTATTCTGGAGAATATTCCATGTGCACATGAAAAGAATTTGTATTCTGATGTTTTAGGATGGAATGTTCTGAATATATCTGTTAAGTCCATCTAGTCCAGTGTGTCATTCAAAGCTACTGTTTTCAGGATGTAAGGGTGATCTAGCTGTGACATCTGTCACTGCATTGATTGCCAAGGTTGATTTGGCTGGTCTGGCTGGTGGGGCAGGTGTCCCCTTTCTCCTGCACCACTCCAGGTGCCTCCCTCCTACAGCTGCACACTAAGTCAAAGAGGATGACCGTCTTCAATAGAGGAGGGCAATTCTTCGGTCAAGGGCACATATATGAGTAGCTGTGCTCCCTTGCTAGCACCTCCAAACAAACTCCCAAGGTTCATTTGTGGGAGAACAGAGGGTAGTCAAGCTTCCAAGACACCAGACACATCCAAATGAGGCATGTGTCTTAGTGTGGACCTCCTTGGGTTGAATTTTTGGGGTTATCGTTGTGCCTCTTGGATCTGGATATCTGTTTCCTTCCACAGATTAAGAAATTTTTCAGCTATCATTTCTTCAAATAATTTTTCTGCCCCCTTCTCTCTCTCTTCTTCTTCTGGGATCCCTGTTATGTGAATGTTATTATGTTTGATGGAGTAACTGATCTCCCTAAGTCTATTCTCTGTTTGTACATATTTTTTTTCTCTCACTTGCTCATCTTGATTGCTTTCCATTCTTCTGTTTTCCAGGTCATTAATTCATTCCTCTGCTTCTTCTAGCTTGCTATTTATCCCATCAAGTATATTTTTAATTACATTTATTGTGTTCTTCATCTCTCATTCTTTTTATCTCTTCATTAAAGGTCTCACTGATGTCATCCCCTCTTTTCTCAAGTGCAGTATTTTTATGATCATTACTTTAAATTCTCTATCAAGCATATTACTTATATCTGTTTCACTTAGGTCTCTTGCTGTGGTTTGATCATGTTTGTTCATTTGGGACATATTTCTTTGTTTCCTAATTTTGTCTAACTATATTTGTCTGTTTCTGTGTGTTAGGAAAATAAGTTGCATTACTTGCTCTAGAGGGTTGATGACCTTATGAAGAAGAGGTTCTGTAGTGTGCCCTGCAGTGCAGCATCCCTCACTCCCCACGTCTGGTGCTTCAGGGACTGTCTCCTGTGTGCATTGTGTGTCCTCTTCTGTTGAGTAACGGACTCTTTTTCTTTCAGTCTAGTTGTCTGCAGAGACTCTCCTTGCCCATTGTGGGCAGTTTTTGGTCCCCAGCAGGGGTATGACACATTTTAACAAGGTGTGTGGTGGTCCGCTTATGAAGTGAAATGTGCTACTGTTGCTGCTGCTGCTGCTGGAACTCAGGTCCCACAAAACTTGTGGTTCAGGAGACCAGGTGGGATTTATGCTGGTCTTCTGGGAAAGCAGTCCTACAGCACCAGGACTGAGGGAAGTATAACTAGGAATGGCAGATCTGTGTAAGCAAGTTAGATAATGAGTGTTGATGGAACTATGCTGGTTCCCACAGGTGGCTGTGTATTTATGTTGGGGGGTGAGGGAAGGAAATGGCACCTGCTAGTTCCTTTGTTCCTGGAGGTGTCCTCCCATGATTCCTGCCTCTCCAGACCACACTCTGAGATGACTAAATAACCCTCTCTCTCATTTGCCTCTGGCATTTTACAACTGCCCGTTCTATGCTGTATCTCCAATGGCTACTTTTTGTGCTGTCTTTTTAAGGGTGGGGTTTCTGTTGCCTATAGCCCTCCAAGGTCTCCCAGAGCTAAGCTCACTGATTTTTTTAAATTCCAGACTTTAAGTCCCTCTGCTTTAAGAACTCATGAAATTTTGTCCCACTTGCTTTCAATTCCACATGTTATGGGAATTTGTTTTCCCTGTGTGTGTGGGTTCCCTGGTATGAAAGTCTGTTTTTTGTCCTTCTCTGTGCCAGTAGCTCCCTCCCCACTGTAGACAGCCAAGATCCATTTTGCTCCTAAACTTTGTCTTCACCTTTCCTACCTTCTTTGATGTGGTCTCTTCTCTACTTTTAGTTGTGGAGTTTGTCCTGCCTGTCTTCACATTGCTTCCTGGATGATTTATGCTGATGTGATTGTTACCTGGTTGTATCCATGAGTTGAGGTGAGCTTAGGGTCCCCCTCCTCTGCCGTCTTCCCAGACTCTCCCTGAAAGCTTACTTATTAAATATATGTACACAAAAGAAGAAAAATAAAATCACCTATAATTTCATTATAATATATAATCACCCCGTACCAACATCTCTAATACTACCCTACTCTGCTATATCCTTTCTGTGCCACTGATTGGCTTACATATCATATTATATATTTAAGTTTCTTTTTTTAAATTTTTTTATTATGTTATGTTAGTCACCATACAGTACATCATTAGTTTTTGATGTAGTTAGTGTTCCACGATTCACTGTTTGTGTATAACACCCAGTGCTCCATGGGATACATGCCCTCCTTAATACCCATCACTGGGCTAGCCCATCCCCCACCTCCTCCCCTCTGAAACCCTCAGTTTGTTTCCCAGAGTCCATAGTCTCTATGTTTAAGTTTCTATGTGTATTTTCATTCTCTCACCACCCTCTGAATATAATGGTCCATAAAAGTGTGTTCCTTTTGTTCTCAGATATAATTCCCAAGCCTAAAGCAGTACTTGGCACGTAGTAGCAGCTCAGTAAATAGTCACTAATTTGGTGATTGAATTATAAAACAAATTATATCTTTTCCATCTTGTGTGGAACATGTTATAGAGTATGATAAGGCTATAGTAACATTGAAAATGCTTCTGATTTACCAATATATGCAAAAAAGCAGGTGGCACTGATATCCCAACTTGATATGAACATTGGATAGAAATGTAGGCATATATTTAGAATGATTGTTTCTTGGTACAGATGCATTTAAAGCTTTAGTTTCCCTTCTATGCATTTCTACACATATATTTTAGTAAAATAAGTATATTTAGTGTTTATACCAAAAAATGAAAATAAATAAACAAGTAACCCATGAATTATTTCTAGGAAAGCTTTTCATTTCATGGTTGAGAACCTTTGGGGAGGGACACGAATCCATCAATACGAGTGAAGTTCAGTTTCACAAAAGCAAAATGCAGTCAAGGATGTTTGACTTAGTCATGGTTAATGGATGAAGACGCAGTTCAGTCAAGCTATAACAGAATCATTCTAGAGAATACTGGAAACTCACCTAATTATAGTCAATTGTGTGATGATATCCTGTAGAAAGTTAGATGGAAGTTTCTGGAGTTGTAATTCTATTTCTATTAAACATTAGTACAAGAAAGTAGTGCAAGTGTCTACTTCTTAATGTTTCCAAGAAAGACATTTCAAATTACTTGGGGTAATAGAGAAGATTAGAATTAGAGAGTAATGCTTCGTCAGTATACCTCAAAGAAAGTCTTATTTCCATTGAAAAAAAGATTGCAGCTTGGTGGGTGTAGCTTAGAATAGTTTGGACTTTATCTCATGGGTGTTGGAAAGTCATTGAACAGTGTTAACAAGGGGATATGAAGTAGATTTTATTGTTGATCATCTGAAGAATCACTTTAATTACATATTTCCTTTGCCACTATGGAGATGTATGTATGCATTTTAATGTATTTATTATGTGTATGTTATTTTTTTTTACTATTTTCCCAATGAAAATGTTTTAAAGCCTATAACTGAGATAAAGTAAATTTAATTCCTAATTAAGATTTCTACCTAGTGCCAAATAATGCTTCTAATTGTTTGTTTGTTGGCTTAGCTTGCTATATTGTTGGTTGAAGAGTATTTTAGTGATGGAAGTGATTTATCTATTGTTTCCCCACATGCCTACTGTTACCATCTTCAATATATCCTTTACAGGTAATCTTTTAAATTTTTCCCTCAAATTTATTCAATTTGGGGGTAATACTAATTATAAAAAAAAGTGCTTGGTTTTGACGTGACAATGATTGTTTCCCATACTAAAAAATAAAAAGGAGATACAAAAGATAAATTTGATTTTGTGGAAGCATTATCTTATTTATGAAGTTTTTTTAAAAAAATATTTTATTTATTTATTAGAGAGAGAGAGCGCGCACAAGTGGGGGAAAGCGGCAGAGGGAGAGGAAGAAGCAGACTCCCTGCTGAGTGGAGAGCTTAATGCAGGTTCTATTCCAGGACTCTGGGATCATGACCTGAGTCGAATGCAGAAGCTTAACTGACTGAGCCACCCAGGTACCCAGCATTATCTTATTTATAAACATATTTTGTTCATGACCTGTCTTCCTGGATTCTCAACTCACTAAGAGCTCAGCCATCTTTTTTTTAAGTTTATTTATTTATTTTTAGTAATCTCTACACCCAGCGTGGGACTTGATCTCAGAACTCAGAGATCAAGAGTCACATGCTCTTCTGACTGAGCCAGCCAGGTGCCCCAAGAGCTTAGCCATTTAATGCCTCTGAAACTAGGTAGAGTCATGGTCCAAGTGCACATTTGATTAAACAGTTTCCATTTTCTCTACAAAGACGTTGTGCTTTGATTGGCAGTTAGACCTGGTTTACCGGGACTGATAATTAACTTAATAACCAGTGAATCAGAAAGCAAGATTCAAACCAGGGTGGAGAAAAGTCGAATTAAATTAGTATCTTAATATTGCTGAACCACCTCCCATTTTAAGTACAAAAGGGGGAACTGTTGATTAAGCATTTTAATTGATGCATTCATTTATTTATTCAAGTGCTCATTGAATACTTAATGTATGAGATACAACGCTAAATTTATTTCATCATATATTTCATTTTCAAGCTATTTTGGGACTATTGTGTAGTAGAATCAATCAAAAAAAGGATATTTTTATTCCTATAGTATGCTAGAAGACTTTTGACATAAACATTTGTTTACCCCAAAGAAATATGCTGCTTATATTGTTCTACTGAGAAACGCTGATTATTCTTTGCACTTATTTAGATCTCCTTCTTGGGAAGTTCCATCTATATTTAGATAAATATAATCATAATATACCATCTGCAAAAGGGGAAATTAACATTTTGCAAGAAACAGTAAATGAGCAGGGTATAGTTAGAATAATAAAAATACTTAGAACTGTGAATATTGAGCAATAAATACACTTCTCCGTTTGATACTTTCCTCAAAGGGGTAAATCTCAACAGTCACAAAGCATGTTAGGCAGAAAATATTTTCAGCATCTATATTTCATTAAATAGCTCTATTTCTCCATGGTTATTTTTAAATTCCTTCCTCATTGTGTAGTCCAATTAAAACTTTCAAACTTGACAGTATGAGTGATTAAACTCATCTAATTTCTAGAGGGAGAGTGAGTCACAGATGGGCAAAATCACAAATATTATTGATTAGAAATGGTTAAAACCTGAATTTTCAAGGAAGAATAAACTTTTTTTTCCCCTTTTACCTTCTAGACATATCAGCCAAAGGTATAATTCCTAGTACATCTCCCTCCCTCAAGTCCTGAAAAGCAGGTGGATTTTTAGACAGAACTTACCACAAAGAATGTTCAGAAACAGAATGAGATTTGTTGGAAAGGAATAAGCCGTGCATGGAAGTATTCTTTGGTGTTATAGGAAAATATAAACAGGTTCAGTACTGAGTGGATTGGATTTCATTGCCTTTGAAGTTTCTTTATCATTCTATAGGTGACAAATATTTAGACGCTATAAAGAGACGAAGTGGTGGCTGGATAAGTCAGCCTCAAATGATGTCTTAAAAATCGTGAACCCTTTCTGCTAGGAGTAATGGATGTCAAGAGATATAAGCCTGGATTGGTCAAAAGTCCTTTTTCTTCTCTCTCTGTGGACGGAGCTTTTCCTCACATCCACTTGCAAGTGAGCCTGGAGATCATCTGAGAGCTGCAGTACCTGAGACTGGAGAGAAGCGTTTTGAGATGTGGCTGGAAGGTATCACCGGCATGTTCCGAAATGTAGGCGGAGACCCAGCAGGGAGACTCAAAGGTAGAGTTACCCCAGGACCTGAAAATGTCCAGTACTACTAGATCAATGCCCAAGAACAACTGGTGACATGGAAAACAGCTGGAACTCGTGCAGAATATTGTCCTAGGCGATAACAAAAAAAGGAATAGGATTCTGGAAATGTGCTGTTAGAGGGGCTTTTGCAAGGGGAAATAGAGAAATGGGATCTGGCTCAACTGTAGCAACAAGGCATGATAGGGGCTATCTACACTGAAACTGGGCTGGAGAAAAAACCAGATTCAACAGAAACAAAAATACTCTGCCTTCAAGGGTGATCTGAGAATCTTGGGAAGTTTTCTGCATTTACCTTTTTTGCTGATAATGCTCAGAGACTCCGCATCAGCTCTGGATGTGCCGGGACTAACCAGGGAGTTGGTTGGGATACAAAAATGTCCTTGCCTTGTCTGTCTGTCCTTTCAGATCGCCTCAGGGTCCAGGCAGGATGATAGGTACACTCATTTTTTATATATTGTAGCAGGTGGCCACACATGGAATTGTAGTTTCTACTTGAAACATTATTTGCTTGTATTGTCTCCATGGGAGACCAGGGACAAGACATGAGATTGTGGAGAGAGTTGCCACCAGCGGCCAGTGACAAAGAGCAGTGGTTCTCATACTTCCGTGGGCATAAGAACTACCTGATTAAGTTTGCTGGCCTTTATTTCTAGAGATTCTGATTCAGTGGGTGAGGGTGAAGTCCTTAAATTCACATTTCTAACAGATGCCCAGGACTTCGAAACCCCTGCTTTCAGGCAGAAATGTGTCTAAGAATCACCCACAAAGCTTTTTAAACTCAGTATGCTGGCTTAGCTGCAGTGTGGGGTGGGGTGGGAGAGTTTGCCCAGGTGACATGGATGCTGATGGATGGGGTCTGCTGACCTAGGGCGTGATGCCCCAAATAAGCAGCAGTCACTCTAGTATGAAGGAGGGTATCCAGCTCTAACGGGGTAGTGCTCCTGATAGTAGGACTTGGGACACAAGAGAGCAGAAGTACCCAGGAACTTCTTGGGAAAATACTCTTAAGCTAAGCTTCTGATTTCACTGAGGGTGAGCGGGTACAGGGCCACCATCTGTGGTTCCTTCGGTGAATAGGTTTGCATTCATGGAGTTGGGCCCTGACATGGAAGATTACACAGGCTGGACATCCAGGGAACCCTTCTCCTTGAGTTATTATCCATTTCTCCAACACACAAGATCCGTGAGGGCCTTCTGGTGATGGAGAGAGACCACTGCCTGACACAGGTTCTCCAGATGCTAGGCAGATCCCATGCAAACTCTGGCCTTGAAAGCGATGCCATGAAACAGAACTGGATATAGATTCAACAGGAGTCAGAAAGAGAGGTGCTAATTGCAGAGTTGTGGGTCAAGTAAGAAGGGTAGGCAGTAAATCAGAGAAGGAAGGTGTGGCACCAACTCTCCAGCTGGAGGAGCCAAGCCCCCAGGGAAGCTTATGGAGAACACAGACCACATATCAAGGAAAAGAAAAGAATTTTCTTGATGGATAAACATCTACACTGAAGAAGTAATTCCTGCATAGGGAAGATGAGAAACCTGCCTGAGATGCAGACAAATTCTGTGGCCCCCTGGGGAAGCATGCCCCACACAGTTCAGATATGCTGGCCATGTAGAAGCCACTGTTCTCAGGAGCTGTACTGGAGAAAGTGTTCAAAAACTTCTTTCATATTCTGGGGTGCCTGGGTGAGTCAATCAGTTGAGTGTCCAACTCTTAGATTTCAACTCAGGTCATGGTCTTGGGTGGTGGGATCGAACCCCATGTTGTGCACTGAGCTCCATGGGGAGTCTGCTTGTGGTTTTCTCTCTTCCTCTCCCTCTGCCCCCACCCCAATGGCTATTTCTCTCTCTCTCTCAAATAATAAGTCTTTAAAAAAAACAAACAACAAAGCTTCTTTGATATTCTGTTTACCTTCTACTCACCTATTCCTTAAAGTGTGACCACACGTCCTGGTAATGATAAAAATCAAAAAAAAAATAACAGTAAGAGTCACTGGCTCCTCTTTTCAACCATTCCTTAATGATAAACCATGCATGCTGGGCTTGTGAAAAGAAGTCCCCTGGTGCCCATTGTCCTCCTTCTTGGGACCTGGAACTGGGAGTTTGTGCCGGGGTATGACTTTCCACACCACAGGGGCCTGGCTCCAGCTTCTTCTCCAACAGCATCAGTGACATCCTGCCTCAGTCATATTTTCCATCTCTCATTTTGTTATTCGTTCATCCTTAGAAGCTGCCTTACCTCTTATTAATGTCAAGATTATAATGAGTATAAAATAATCAACTATTTTGTTTACATTATTATCTGAGAACAAAAGCTGACAGCATCATCTTACTGAAGGAGTCCTATTAACAATCCCCATGTATAACCTGAGTTGAAAATGACAAGATAAAACTTTATTCTTTCCTAGAGTTTAGTAATTGAAATTACAGGAAACTGAGTGGAGAGTCTAAATGAAGCGACACTTATTAAGAAGAGGTAATTGAAACCAGGACACTCAAGGATGCTTATCAAATATGTTAGAACCTCATTAATTCAGTTCCTTCATATGAAAAAAAAGTCCCTACAGGGCTCTTAATTATTAATATGTTCAAATATTATTTTTCCACAAATTAGTCATGATTGAGAGGAAACCTACTTAGAACAAAATCTGTTTAAAATATTCAAACTTAAACATTTATAAGAAGGCTCTTAACTTCTAGGAATAGAAATTAATTATATATACTAAAAGTTTTTGATACTTGTTATATGCTATTTATGAGGTCTAAACAATGAGATGTATATCTTCATGAGTTACCTGATTTTATCCACTAGGTACTTCCCACATCCCACATTTTACTTCTAGTAATATATTTCATAGTAGAAATTACTAAACTGACTTTGAAATTAACTCTTAAAATATACTTGATTTTTCAAGAACACTTTTTTGCCTAAAACTCAACTCCTCTTGTTCCAACCTGCCTTCCTTACTGAGTTTCCTGTGTCTGTGTGCAGCTGTTCTAGTCTTTCAGTCACTGGAGGCAGAAACAGGGTTCCATGGGTCACTTCATCTCACCTTTGTAATAATCCAATCCCTAGTTCGATAAATTCTGTTACCAACTAACTGAAAATCACACCTGAATTTGTGCCGTCATGTCTAATTGATGTGCTTCCACCTGCCACTAGGATTTTTCATTTTCTTTTTTGCTCACACACATATTGGATTTATTCACCTGATATCTTTTATCTACTGATAGGACATAATATGGTACTGCTTAAATTCCAGTAAGTTCTTTCTATTGCCTCCAATTATATAAATCAAATTCCCTAACATGCCATATAGAATTCTTAATCATTCGCTCTTGCTTTATGGTTTACTTTTCTATTCTGATGTCTCATGGGCTCCCTACAAACATTCAGTCTTCCTGTTTTTTGGACTTTCTGCCTTTCCTAATTATACCTGTTTGCCTCAAAATTTTGCAAGTGACTGTCATTTTTAATGATTTTGTCTCATTTGCAAACTCTTCATCATCTTTCAATAAACAGCTCAACCACTTCCTCCTCTTAGAGATTCTTCTCGTCTCTCCCCTAGGACAGGTTAACTGAGTCTAACTC
Source organism: Ailuropoda melanoleuca (assembly GCF_002007445.2). Classification (NCBI taxonomy): domain Eukaryota; kingdom Metazoa; phylum Chordata; class Mammalia; order Carnivora; family Ursidae; genus Ailuropoda; species Ailuropoda melanoleuca. Next base: position 116,852,548 of record NC_048218.1, on the reverse strand, counting down.
TTTTATAGAAAGAATATGTAATATATTTACCTGTTTAAATCCCTACGATTCTCAGTTAACTCTTTTGTCAGTGCAGGACTGATGACCCACAAATATTGACTGCCTGGCCAAGTAAATGACTAAGTGGATAAGGGGAGAAAGGAGATGGAAATAGGTAATCTTGGTCTTTTTTCACACTTTGATGGTGTTTCTCATTCTTAATACTGTTCTCTGAGATGGAAATAGGTAATCTTGGTCTTTTTTCACACTTTGATGGTGTTTCTCATTCTTAATACTGTTCTCTGAACAGGATGCAGACAACTGGAGAAATAAAGGATGGTAAGGAGATTTGCAATTAAAGAAGAGTTGAGAGGGGTGTTCAGACTGGCCCAAGAAAAGGAGCAGAGCCATCTTCAAGTGCTTGACAGGGTGTCAGTTGAAAAAAAAAAAAAACAACTAGTATACATAGCTTCAGAGGTTTGAAGAGGATTAATGGGCTGAAGCTATGGAAAGGTAAATTATTTACTTTCCCTATATGTACGTGTAAATAACATTGGCCACTGAAGAGTGAATTTTAAACTTTATGTATATTACATACGTAATGCCAGCAGAACATGTCTATCAGCTGAAGTCATTGATGATGTATCTAAGGAAAAGATATGTCAATAAAAATTAAAGTCATTAAATCATGGAAAACTGACAGAGAGAGAATTACAGAGGCAAAAATTAATCATGCTTATCTAAACCCTTTACTGGGAAAAAGGTCTCTCCCAGGTTAAATAATATATTTAGTCAGCCTTGCAGTAGGAGTTTTATTTAGAGAGGTATACAAAACTATCAGAAAGTAATAATATTAACTTTTAATCATATAAATTAGCTCCCACTGTCGAGGCTGTTAATAGTACAACCTCATTAAAATTTATTTTGTGTTAAGGAGAGTATGTACTAGTGGAATTGACACAAATATCTAGTTTGCCTTATAATTAAAATTAGAATTTTAAATCATAAATTGGTTTTGTCAATGAGTCTCCTATGATTTGGTTAATATGAGTAAGCGTCTGGGAATCTTATCAACCCTGGAACACTGGTAAAATTAATATTTTGAGTAAGAAAAAAGAAGAGGAAAACCATGAACAGTAGAAGTTTAACAAAAAAGAGGGTACAATAGCCAGGCAGCTCTAGAAGTCTCCCTTTTGTCTTTCTATTATCTTTATGTAGAAAGATAAGCATTTGAATTTCACCAACAAGGTAATTGGAACTGAGAGGGAAGTTAGAAGTCAACAGTACCATCCAAGGAGCTATCTCACTGCCTCCACTATCCATGATGGATGTCAGGTCATTTGCAGAGTTCCCATGTAGCTCAGAAATGAAGATGGAATTGAAAGTGCCATGAAGGTGGAGGGACTGTCAACACTCAGAAGCTTTAGATATGACATTCATCAAAGAAAAAATAAATACTTTACAAGATGAGTCTTTCTCAATCATAGTACATCAGTTAACAGATCATTGAATTTCTTACCTGAATGTGTATTATTATTATTTTTTGTAAAAAAAAATTGTAGTCACATAGGACACAATTATTTTATTTTATTTTATTTATTTTATTTTATTTTAAATATTTTATTTATTTATTTGACAGAGAGAGAGAGACAGCCAGCAAGAGAGGAAACACAAGCAGGAGGAGTGGGAGAGGAAGAAGCAGTCTCCCAGTGGAGGAGTCCGATGCCGGGCTTCATCCCAGGATTCTGGGATCACACCCTGAACTGAAGGCAGACACTTAACAACTGAGCCATCCAGGCACCCCACATAGGACACATTTAAAAAAAATTTAGTATCCTCAAAAATTTAGGGGAACTTCCACAGGGATATTCCTTAGAATAAACTCACTCCTTCAATATGAAAAAAGTTCCATTTGCCTTATGAAATTATTATGATACTCTTAGACCTGCAATATGTAAATACATGTAAGCTTTTTGACCACCTATTACCCACCAGAGATAATTTCTTTCTGCAAACTTCAGGCGTATCTTAATGCCAGCTACAACTTTCCTGTCTCTATTTTACTTTTTCTCCCACAGCACTGATACTGAAGTATAAAGCAGTTAAATAACATATAGTGTAGGGGCTGAGGGCAGGTCACCCCCAAGATAAGCTACTTGGGCCTGAAGACTTCTGGGCTGAAGGTAACTGAGAGCCTATGGGCTCAAGAGAAATTTTCTCCCATCTCTTAACTACACAGAAGAATCTAAATTGAGGGCCTTTCCCAGAATAAGGGTTATTGGCAGAGATAAGTTTTATCTGCATGACCCATCTGTATGGCAGGGTAAATATCTAATTACCACACATCTGCTCTTCTCAATACCCTGTGAATTGCATTCCTTTCCTCTCAAGTCCCAGACCCCTGCTGTCTTCTCTTAGTTCAGGATGACATACACCTCATTTTGCCTGTCTTTGGAATTTCCATGTCTGTGTGGATTCCCTGCAGGATGCTACTAAATTTGATTATCTTCTGTTAATCTGTCTTCTGTTAATTTGAATCTTAGTTCTACTAGAAGGACCTTGAAGGGAACAGGAATTCTTACTCCCTGACAGTTGACATAGTCAGCAGGATACTTTAACTCACTGGACAATTCTGACCCCAGACACTGCTGCAGCTGAGGTATCTTTGGGACGTCTGACATATAGCCACAGAAGGTAAGATTACTTACCCTGTCAGCCCCCCGGAACCTCTGTCTGTCGAGTCTGATGGAAGGAGAGTGTTGAGAGTCCAATCTCTCTCTAAATTTAGATTGGCCGAAGAAAACATTGTGAAACTAGTTCCTTGAACTAAGGGACCCTTTGGTTAAATTTGGTAGATTAGTCTTTGCTTACTGATACTTTTCCTCCCAGAGAAGGTCTTTATTTTCCTTTGTCTGTGTCTCTCATGGTGTTTGGCATCTGTTGCTAAGGGACATCCTGGTAGCCAAAGCCACAAGATCGGTGGGCACAGGTTGAGCTGTTAGAGTGCTCACCACCCCAAGAAGACTCCCTTGGGAGGATAAGTTGGTCATGGAATGGGTTCGGTTGATATTAGGTCACCTGCCAACTACAAGAAAACTTCCATGCAGTGAGGTACACTATAAAACAACACACAGCCCCTAACCCTGTGGCATATATTTCGTAGGTATTAGCTTGGCTCCAAGAGGCCCAAGGCCTAGGTAAGACTTTTCCTTTCATCTTGTTCTATGTCCAAAGAGCTTGGCTTTATCCAGTGAGAATATTCTCTTTTGTATCTACCATCTGGAGGGTGCACTTACCAGGGTGCACCTTCATGGCCAGTCAAGTAGAAGGGGACCTGAGTTTCCCTCTCTCTCTGTCTGGCTGTGCCAGCTCTCCAAAGAGTTTGTTATTAGAGACCCCAACCCAGAGGAACTTTGTCATCTCAACCTTCATTGCTTGCTTGTGCTGGAAAGTGCCAGTATTTCAGACTAGTTCATCTGTGACTTGGGGCATCTTACGTTTCCATGGGAGACCAGAGAATCTGTTTTTACTACACCGTCCTTACTGTTTGTGCAATGAAGGCCTTTGCTTTCTTAGACCAATTTTGTGAGCAAACTTTGGATCATGGGGCTGCAATATCTATGCCCTCTGGGGCCGCCTCTTGCAGGTTTGGTTAAATTATCAAAAGGCTTATTGGTTTGAGATACTTTAATAGATCCCACTCATTAATCACCAAATGATGGATCCTTTAAATTAGCTATATTAAATATATACATAAAATATATATAAAATAAAGAGTTCATAATTGTCTTATTAGTATAACAGCTAGCTTTGGGGACTCCCTTAACAAGATAAAAGAATAGAAATTAGACATAAGACAAGAAATGTCCCCATCCAATATAAATTCTATTTCTTTCTTCCTTCCTTCCTTCTTTCCTTTTCCTTTTTCCTTTCCCTTTCTTTCTTCCTTCCTTCCTTCCTTCCTTCCTTCCTTCCTTCCTTCCTTCCTTCCTTCCTTCTTCTTTCTTTCTTCCTCATCATTATTATTGTGTTGTTATTATTTTGTAATTTTTCTTTCTTAAAATCTGGCCTCATTGCCTGCTTTAACTTCCCTTTCCCTACAAGATTTACAGAGATCTCTCTGGCCTAATCTCTACGTTCAAAGCATACGGGTTGCTCATATAAATGCAGAAAGCCAGACAATGAATTTAACAAGAGCACCTGACACTGACAGTAAGGCTCACCTTGATAATCCTACCTTCCAGGACTTGATAATCAGGCTCTCCAGCCTCAGGCATTCTTATGCAATGTCCTTAGTAGGTGTATCTTACTTAGACAACCCACCAACAGAAAAGGATTTTGTGCAGATCCTTTAAATTATAAAGCTCTTCTATGTCCTTTCAAAAGATCCTCCTGAATTTAGAGAGTAATTAGAAATAGTATTTACTATATTCACAACCTTCCTTCTGAAGAAATAGACGACCGAATTTCTCCCAGGTCCTGCTACAGATGATAGGCAAAAGGCCAATAGTCAGGTGCTGATAGAGGCCAAGGTTGAATTGTGTACCCAGAAAAAAAGCTTTAGTTAAAATTCTGTACACATACTTTATAAAGGCATAAATCATTCAGCTGCCATTTTAGTTAAAATTCTCCCTGATACAAAGAAGCAAATTTAGTTAAAAAGATGAGTCAATCCTTTGAAATCTAAATTGTAATCCAGGTCTTTGGGGAATTAGGAACAACTGTCCTTATTTTACAATCTCTACAAAATGAGAAATACAACTCTAGAAACAATTTAAAGCCCACCTGTCTTGACCAATCTCCAAAACTTGTCTATTCCTCTGAAGATGTTTGTGAATATTACCAAAACCAAAACCAAAAAAAAAAAGCCAAAAGACCAAGATATTGGAACAAAATTGTTTTGTACTTTAACAAAAGGTACATTTTAAATAGCAATTACCCTGAAACTCCAGAATTTTTTTTACATTCTTTTTCTGTCTCTTGAAATTATAAGCCTTATGATGTTTTTGAAATGTAAACACAGACAAAGGGAACAAGAACTACCAGACAGAGACAAAAAGATTGAGAGACAGAGAAAGAGGCCTTTTAAAAATTCACACTGATGAAGATGCTCTTATGCCCAGACTCAAGCCCCTCTACTAACAGGCTGAGATACTCAACATATATCCATTTAAAAAATAACTTAGTCTCGGGGTGCCTGGGTGGCACAGCAGTTAAGTGTCTGCCTTTGGCTCAGGGCGTGATCCTGGCGTTATGGGATCGAGCCCCACATCAGGCTCCTCTGCTATGAGCCTGCTTCTTCCTCTCCCACTCCCCCTGCTTGTGTTCCCTTTCTCGCTGGCTGTCTCTATGTCTGTCGAATAAATAAATAAAATCTTTAAAAAAATAAATAAATTAATTAAAAAAAAAAAACACTTAGTCTCTCTGGGCCTTCCTGATATAAATTTTCTCCTCCCACCTTCTCTAAGACCTAAAAGCCATTTTTTTTAAAAATCATGGAAACATTCACTTTCTGGGCATTCTTATATATTCATATAAATGCATATATATTCATATATATATTCACATATATATTATATTTTCTATATAAGTGTTATGTAAGTGTTTAAAAGTTGGGTCTCTAGTGTCTCTTCCGCAAATATTGTTTAACATCTTGCCTCTGTTTTGTGTGTATGTATCTCCATGTACGCTGTAAATGTGAAATATTTTCTCTACTTCTGAATGGCATTGATAAAATTAATTTGTAAAAGAGTTTTATTTAGTTTATTTGAAGGCAAGCACTAGTAAGGATTGAGCATTCTAAAATTCAGACAGATAAAAACTAACCCAAATGCTTTTCAAGTTCACATGATCTGGGAAAATACTCAGTATTGAAGCTAATTTAAGGCTGTTGGTTTAATCAAAATAGACATGTCTTTAGAGTTATCAACATTAAATATAAAACTTTTACTCTGCTTGTGTTTACCAATAGTCAAATAAGTTCATGATATATCTGTGGCATAATTTATAAGAAAGAAAAAAAAAACTGAGAATGGTTGACTTTATCAAGGCCTCATGAAGTTTTCCAGGTCGTCCAAGTATAATTGTTAAGAACAAGTAAATTAAATAGATATAAGTAAAATAAAGAAATTTATAGGTAAACTTGTAAATAGCTTCCAAAATCTTTGGTAACCTAAAATTTTATAGTTTTGCTAAATTAGATGAGGAATAAAATTAAATTTATTGATTATCTAGATCATCTCCAAATAAGATAAAATAATGAAACATTAAGTCCCGAACATGCTTTACCTACTTGTGTCTTATGACAGAGAAACTAAAGATCGGGTCCGGTAGTAAACGTGTTTATGCTTTATTAAAGGATCGCACTATGGGGGCACCTGAGTTGCTCAGTTGGTAAAGCCTTCAACTCTTGATTTTGGCTCAGGTCATAATCTCAGGGTCATGAGATCCAGCCCCCAGTCAGGCTCCACACTCAATGCAGTCTGCTTGAAATCCTCTGCCCCTCCCCCTGCTCATGCTCTCTGTCTCTGTCTCTCTTTTTCTCTCTAAAATAAATAAATTCAATAAATATTTTAAAAAGGTTGTACCATGGAAAAATACATGTTTCTGAAAATTGTGAAATATGTTCATAAATTTGCCAATCTAAAGAATTCTTGTATAATAGACAGTTCATAATTGCTTGACACTTAGTTTTCACTAGAAAGTAAGGTTTCTAAGGATAAGAATTCTAATAAATATAATTAAGACTACTGGAAATAAGGGAAACAACACTGTGTGTAAGGAAAATACAATGTATGTTTATATATATATATTTTTTTTGGTAAGAAAAAGTATGAAGAATTAAAATATAAATTTGTTGAGAAAATAAAGTAATGGTGTCCTAAGGTGAGACTGGTTATTTAAAGATGAAAAATTTAGGACAAAATCTGAATGTAAAAAAGAAAGAAATTTTATGTGTGGTCAGTACTGGCTAAGATTAGGATAAATTTAAATAAGTAAATGAGTTTTAATATCAAAAGTGAACTCAAAGTTTTTTGTTTTGTTTTTGTTAAAAGCACAAAGTTTTCCTGAACTATTGGTCTGGTCTTCATGAGAAATTGTAAACAAAGATTTTCTTGACCTTTTAAGTTATCTGCCTAAAAAACAATGATTCTTTTTTCCAAAATAATTTCTATGTTTATGAGGTCTCTGATTACTTAAGAAACCTGAGTCTTAATTTTGCTAAATTTGCTCACAGTCATGTAGCCTTCTGAATTTGCCTTTGATATCTTCTATTGTCACTTTGGTTAAATAGATACTTAAATATCATTTCATAATGATTTGTGATCCTATTTAATCAAATGTTCAAATCTTTTGATATTTTTGACATACTTTCCAAAATCAAATTCTAATATAGTCTTTCTTAAATTAACTAATTAATTAATTTGAGAGAAAGAGTGAGAGAGTGTGAGTGGAGGGGGAGGGGTAGAGGGAGAGGGAGAAGTAGACTCCCCGCTGAGCAGGGAGCCCCATGCAGGGCTCAATTTAAGGACCCCGGGATCATGACCTGGGCTGAAGGCAGAGGCTTAACTGACTGAGCCACCCAGGGGCTCCTAATATAGTCTTTTGGCTGTAATCTAACTGAAATTTTCCAACAGACTCCTGGAATATTAAAAAAAAAAAAAACTTTTTGAAAAGTTAAACTAATGAGTCTTATTTGGTATTTTAAATTATATGGGAAGCATTGCCAAATAAGTGATATTAAACTCTCTTACATTATATTTATGTAGATATGTTAGTAAAGTAAGTGTTCTAAAAATTATATTAAGCTACTAGAAATCTGATGTCCTGGTGTGTTATCTTAAAGTGTTGTACATCACCAAAATAAACAAATCTCCTTGTCAATTGCATTATAATGAACTCTAATCAGTTCTTTAACCATGGCCATATTTAAGTTTTTTATTACTTAGAGACAGTATACTTTTACTCAGAAGCCTCTATAAATAAAGTTTCGTGCAAATGTGTTGCATCTTCAGTGAGACTCATTGCAAAAACGATGAGTACTGGTTTCTGATAACCGTAAGATTATAAAGTTGAACTAGGTAAAAAATTTCCAGGACTAGTGAAAAAATTAGATTCAAGCAGAACAAGAATTAGTAACATGAGACTAAATGGAGGAAGATAATTAGAGTTTTATTACTCTTTGTTTGAAACATTACTGACTGTTAAAAAATGTTTTATTTTTTCCAGATTTAAGAATACTTTTTCTCTTAAGCTAACTGACATAAAAATTTGATAAAATATACCTTTGTGAACAAATTGAAACATTTATCTTTTCTCCCTGCCTGAACCCTCCAGACTTCAGAAATTTTCAGTGAGCATTCTTATATTTTTATAACAATGTATTTATTTATATAAATTCAGTGAATCTGTTCTTATGACAGGACACAATTGAAAACATTGGTTATATTACCAAGGCTTTGACTGGAATGTCATATTTGAGAGACACATGCACAGACTCAGATATGACCAGACAGCTTTAAGGAACTAAGGTTGACTTTATGGAATCAATAAAGCCCCTTGGAAATATCAGCCTGGTACTTTGCTTACAGAGTTTCCAGCAGTTTTACCAGGTTAGTAAAGATGGTCACTTCCTGGAAGGTGCAGGAACCTCAGGATATTTGGGGGACCTTGAGAAGAGATGAATTCACCCAAATCTATACAGCAGGTGAAATCTGATGGCAAGTATTTGGCTTGGTTTCTGACCTCCAGAGGCTATTAAAAGTTCAATCTAGAAATTCTTTATGAAAAGCTCAACAAAGCAGGTTTTATTTTATTTTTTCTTGCCAATATTTTATTTTTTAAATATTTTTTTAAATTTAAATTCAATTAATTAACATATAATGTATTATTTGTTTTAGGGGTACAGGTCTGTGATTCATCAGTCTTATATAATACCCAGTACTCATTACAACACATATCCTCCCCAATGTCCATCACCCAGTTACTCCATCCCCCAGCCCTGTCCCCTCCAGCAACCCTCAGTTTGTTTCCAATGATTAAGAGTCTCTTATGATTTGTCTCCCTCTCTGGTTTTGTCTTGTTTCATTTTTTCCACTCTTCCCCATGATCCTCTGCCTTGTTTCTCAAATTCCACATATCAGTGAGATCATATGATAATTGTCTTTCTCTGATTGACTTATTTGGCTTAGCATAATACCCTCTAGTTCCATCCATGTTGTTGCAAATGGCAAGATTTCATTTTTTTGATGGCTGCGTAATATTCCATTGTGTGTGTGTGTGTGTGTGTGTGTGTGTGTGTGTGTACCACATCTTCTTTATCCATTCATCTGTTGATGAACATCTGGGTTCTTTCCATAGTTTGGCTATTGTGGACATTGCTGCTATAAACATTGGAGTGCAGGTGTCCCTTCAGATTATTACATTTGTATCTTTGGGGTTAATACCCAGTAGTGCAATTGCTAGGTTGTAGGGTAGCTCTACTTTCAACTTTTTGAGGCCCCTTTGTCTGCATCCCTGCCAACATACATCATTACCTGTCTTGTTAATTTTAGCCATTCTGACCGGCGTGAGGTGGTATTTCATTGTGATTTTGATTTGTATTTCTTTGATGTTGAGTGATGTTGAGCATCTTTTCATATGTCTATTGGCCATTTGTATGTCTTCTTTGGAGAAATGTCTGTTCCCGTTTTCTGCCCATTTCTTAATTGGATTATTTGTTCTTAGGGTTTGAGCTTGAAAATTTCTTTATGGATTTTGGATACTAGCCTTTTCTCTGATAAGACATTATTCTGTTGGTTGTCTTTTGGTTTTGTCAACTGTTTCATTTGCTGTGCAGAAGCTTTTTATCTTGATGAAGTCCCAATAGTTCATTTTTGCCTTTGTTTCCCTTGCCTTTGGAGACATGGCTAGCAAGAAGTTGCTGTGGCTGAGGTCACAGAGGCTGCTGCCTGTGTTATCGTTCCAGATTTTTATGGATTCCTGTTCACATTTAGGTGTTTCATCCATTCTGAGTCTATTTTTGTGTATGGTGTAAGGAAATGGTCTAGTTTCATTCTCCACCATGTGACTGTCCAATTTTCCCAGCACCATTTGTTGAAGAGACTGTCTTTTTCCATTGGATATTCTTTCCTGCTTTGTTGAAGAGTAGTTGACCATAGAGTTGAGTGTCCATTTCTGGGTTCTCTATTCTGTTCCATTAATCTATGTGTCTTGTTTTTGTGCCAGTGCCATGCTGTCTTGATGATCACAGCTTTGTAATAGAGCTTGAAGTTCAGAATTGTGATGCCACAAGTTTTGGTTTTCTTTTTCAACATTCCTTTGGCTATTCAGGGTCTTTTCTGGTTCCATACAAATATTAGGATTATTTGTTCCAGTTCTGTGAAAAGTTGAATGTGTATATTGCTCTGGGTAGCATAGACATTTTAACAATATTTGTTCTTCCAATCCATGAACATGACACGTTTTTCCATTTTTTTGTGTCTTCCTCAATTTCTTTCAAGAGTATTCTATAGTTTTCTGAGTACAGATCCTTTGCCTCTTTGGTTAGGTTTATTCCTTAGGTATCTTATGGCTTTGGATGCAACTGTAAATTGGATCAATTCCTTAATTTCTCTTTATTCTGTCTCATTGTTGGTGTATAGAAATGCAACTGACTTCTACGCATGGATTTTATATCCTGCCACTTTACTAAATTCCTGTATGAGTTCTCACAATTTTGGGGTGGAGTCTTTTAGGTTTTCCAAAGCAGGTTTTAAAGAGTTTATATGATCAACCCCTATTCTTGCTGCCCTTATGTAAATAATCAGACCAAGGGATTTTTTTTTTTTAACTAGACTTATTTTACAAACAAATTAATGTTAATTTGGTTATCTTTGGTAAAACCAGGGTGATTATGAAAAAAATATGTTTTAATAACACATCTGTGTAGATATTATATTTTAATATTATTCATTATAAACTGGACTGCATCCTGATTTCTTCTAGTTTCTTTCAATGTCTGGCCACAATTCTCCAAATTCACCTTCTGATTTCTCTCCCACCTTTCTGACTTGGTATCATTTGAGAACTAAAACTGCCTTTTTCCCCCTGAAGCCCTGAAAAAGAGATATAAACTGATATAAACCAGAGAAATCAACAAAATAGCTCATATATAGACAATCTTCATTCATGTTGCTCAATGGCCACTCAAAGCCATCAAAGACACTGAGCTACAAACTAGGAAGATCTTTCAGATTGCCACTACCTGCCTGCACTCTATCTGAACATGCTTAAGGTCTGACATATAGAAGTTTTCCTGACTGGCTACCCTCAGAACTCAGAAACTGGTTGAACATTTGAGCCAATCATTTTTCTTTTGTTTCCATAGAAATGCCTCTTATTTAATATCTCCGTGCTTGAAACATAGGCCTAACTTTGAGAATATACCTGCATTACTGCTTCCTGAAATGAGTTTGACAAAACTGACCTATTGTCAGGATTAAGTCTGGTTCAGTGAGATGAAGCAACCTACTAGCTCACCTTTTAATGTACGAAACTTGAGGGAAGTTTCAGAGGAAGTGATTGTAGGGCCCAAGGGCAGTTCACCCCAAGATGGGCCATTTTGGCAGGAAGATTATTCTGACTTTAAGGCAACGGAGACCCTGTGGGCTCAAGAAACTTTTGTCCCTCCCTAAAAATATATAGGAGAATCTAAATTGGGGGTCTTTCTCAGAATAAGGGTTATTGGCAGAGATAAATTTTATCTGAGTGATCTGTCTGCATGGCAGGACAAATATCTAATTAGCACACATCTGCTCATTTTCTCAATACCCTCTGGATTGCATTCCTTTCCTCTGAAGTCCCAGACCCCTAACCCCGTCTCCTTAGTTCAGGGTAACATATATAACACATTTTGCCTCTCTTCGTAGTTTCCCTGTGTGTGTGGATTCCCCATGCATATGCTACTAAATTTTATTTTCTCTTATTAATTTGACTCATAGCCCAACTAGAAGGACCCTTGAAAAGGACACAAATTCTTGCTCCTTGACAATAATAGCAATGTTAAAAATTGCTTGAACGTTTAATTAGAAAAGCTAATTTTTTTTGCAAGAGGTGGTTATTGATTATATCACACATAAAGATTTGGGTTGAGAACAACTGGAATGACCTTTTTTGTTCTTTTACAGAAAAATTAAAAATTAGAGTTCTCAGAGAAAGACATGAGGCTAGAGTAAGGATAACATTTAGTGTGTTGTCACGTGAACACGGATTATAGAAAAAATATATATGGTTATGTCAGCAAAAATTAAAGAAGCAGGGAGGAAACCCAATGGACAGTAAGTAGAATTACACGAGTAAACATTAATAGTACATTATAATGATGTATTAAAATGATATGTACCAAATTCAGTAAGAACATAGACAAAAAGGACCTAATTTCTCTCAGAGAATCAGGGCAAACTCCAGAAGGGTGTTGTTGTTTGAAACTTGAAAAATGAACAAGAGCTTATGAAAGTAGGAATGGGTCATTTCAATCAAAAATCACTGATAATCTTGTGCAGGGTTAGGGAAGTGAGAAACATTAAATGTAGTCAAGAACTAATAGTTCAGGACATACTGGAATGGCAAATGTGAGTAGAAGCAAAGGAAGAAAAGGAAGGCTCTAGTGGTAGGCAGGGACCAATGCATGAAGAAGTTCGATGCAAAAGATTTTGATTTTAGATTTTGTCCAGTAAGCAATGAAGAATTTTTGGTAGGTAGTGACAATTTCAGATTTTTAAATGGAGAGACAATAGGGCAACCATAGGATGACTAATTGGAGAGAGGCCTTGTATAGAAACATTAAAAATATATATATATTCTAATAGATAAGACAAGAGATGCTGTGACCCTGAGTGGCAATGTGACCCAGGAGAGTGACAATACGGATCAGGGAGAAATGGGAGAGTTACAAGATTTTACATACATCAAACTGACATAATTTAGGGTTTGATAGGATTGGAGGCTAAAACAATGATTCACTCATTTCTGAAATTTGTATGTAATCTTCCCAGATTATTTCAGCCTGTATTATTAATTCTTTACTTTGAACTTCTAGTTACATGTTTAGTTTTTTTTTTTCTGCTAATTTTAGCTACGTGGCTTACACTGTTTTATTCTTATATATTATATGTCACCCATGGGGGTACAGTTTATTGTTTTATTTTTCATAAATATTCATTCTCACTTCCTACAATAGGAGGGCTATATTTTCCTACCAATCCATGCTGGGTTTACCCATGCAAAAACACTTTGTAAAGTGGAATGTGAACAGATATGATATAAGCCATATCTACCTAAAAGCTTTCAATGTCATTGCAGGGCTCAGCTGAGCATTTCTGTGCCTTTCCTCTTTAGTAGAAAAAAACCATTCCAGGTAGGGCAGTTTGCTCAACCTGGGTGCTGGAATAAAAAGATATGTGTGAGAACTCTCAAACCAATTTGCTACTTTCATGTAACATGAGCAAGAAATTAATGTTTGTGTTGAAGACTGAGATCTTGGGATTGTTTGTTGGTCAAGCAAAAGCTAACTCAGGGAGGATATGGTCCTTTGGCACAGAAAACATATTTCTGCACCCAGACATCATTTTTCCATTGTGTCTTAAAGAGTATTTCAAAAATGAGGTACACTAAAATGAAGAGATGGTTTGAAAGGTAGAGGAATTTTAAGAGTGCCCTCTTTGGAATGCAAACCAAAGATCTTGCACTTTTTCCACAAGACTAGTTTTGAATGACTATCTATTTGCATAATGGCTTTTTTTGTGTGTTCCTTTTGTTGTAGTCCAAGCTAATTACTTTAGAATACCTTCTTCACATTCTTCTTCATTATGTTCCTCTTAGGAATCTAAACATTCGTTGTCCACTATTTACAATTATCAGAGATTATTTTGGGGAATAAAACATTGTAAAATGTGAGGAGTCTAGCACGATGATAAATTTTTGCAATGTTACTGACCATGTACATTAGAGAAAGAAATACAATCACTGTCTTCTCCATCCTTCTTCTTTTTTTTTTTTCCCTTCCTTATGCAACAGGGGCTTTGATGATGATATGAACACTGAAGACTGTATTTTAACATTTCAAAATACAAAAATCTTTGTGGAAAATCTCTTTGATGTCTTGAATTGGACTGGTCCCTGATGCCATGATGTAGCAGAATTGTAAGACTTAACTTGAACCCCCAAACAGAACGAATTCTGGCTTCAATAACAAAATATGCTAGAACCATTACAATCATCTCTTACACACTTCCTGAAATAAAATCATTATTGTTTATTTCAATGGCAGTATTAGTTTTACTACGAGTACTGCTACTGCTACTAGTAATAGCTACTATTTCTGAACATACCCAGCAGTATGGATTTCTATACATTGATTCACTCAAGCCTCACAACATTCTTAATGATAGGTACTAATATTTCCATTTTATAGACAAGGAAACCAAGGTTGAAAAAGACTAAGGAACTGAATTAGTAAGGCAGTAACCAGACTTTGAGCATCGGTCTGCCCATGGTTTTTTGGGTCTGCACAATTACCTGGAATACATGCTGCAAGGCATGTCCAAGTCTACATAACTCCAGAGAAAAATAAAATTTGTGGTCTACAATTATTCTATCTCCATTTTTTGTCTCTAATTCCTATTTTCTTGTATCCCTTGAGCTTACATCTGTATCATTAAAAAAAAAATCACAGCTTATGGTAGACATCTTCTGTGGTAACAGATACTAATGACATATTTACACTAAAGTTACTGGTGTTCTGGATTTCCAGATTTATTATGTGTGGACTTAGTGATTAGGTATTATTATTTTCAAATGATTTTTTCTTGCAATTGAGAATATTTTATGTACATAAGAATTTAATCATTTTCATTATTTAATTTGGAGGACACTTCTTTATTAAAAGAAAGTCAATATGGCCACTAACACCCAAGTTCTCTGTGGATTGAAAGAGGCCAACCGTATCACAGGACAGAATATAGAGCCAGAGACAATTTTGGCCACATACACTAATAAACAGTCAGCCATTGAAATGCACATATATATATATATATATCAATAAAAACAACTGAAAATTATTTTGCATATTATACGCTTTTATCTCACATTTCAAATAACAAGCATGGTATCTATTTTAAAGAATTTTAACTTTCAATACTCAAATTTTAATTCATACATTAAGTGTTTAAAAAGTCAAAATAGAAATTTTAATTATTGTCCAACTTATAGTTACTAAAGGTTTTATAATTCTTGATACTAATATATCTTTTTTAACATAAACAAACCAAATTTCATATTAAGTCAAATTTTAAGCTTCTTGTCTTGTATTTAGTTGCATCATGATTCCATTTATGGATGCAGAAAATTTATGAGGACAGGGATTTTTAGTATACCCAAAGGATATGAAGCTGGGCTGTGCAACAAGGAAATACAAAACTGCTTCTGTTTTTTTTTTTTTTTTTATTGCTAAAATTTAAAATCCTCTAGTCTCTCATTATGTCAAACTGTATATGCATAAACAGTTTCTCAAATTTTGTCCAATACCATGACCACTATGTGCTACTTCCTATAATTGTAAAAATGAGGAAATAAACCTAGGTTCTTTCTATTTCAGAGAATGGCAATTTGTATAACATTTCTATCTCCTTCCATGTGTTCATGAGTCCCTACAGATTCTAAATAATATAATTTACAAGTGTTCTAAAAGACTTCCAAGTGCAGCAGTATTCTCCTGGAATGGGCGGCTTGCTGTGTTTTCTGTATTATTGAATCCTCAAAGCTACCATTCTATAAAAATGCAAAGCAAATTTAAAAAGTCTGTGCCTATTTTCCCTTCAAACTCCTTCTTCTGTGTTATTCTCATTGAGCTGGTTTTCATACAAAGTTAAGGTGAGAGGGAGAAAGGATTTAGATTGAAATAATGAATTTTTAAAAGGGAAGGAAAGAAGTAGGAAAGGAAGAAAGGATCAGGAAAGAAGAAATGAAAACAGGGAAGGAAGAAAAAGAGAGAAAGAAAGGATGAAAGAAATAAGCTATACAGGCACTCAGTTTGTAAATATTTTTGCATCTATGAAGAGATTATGCATCTTGCAATATGGGGCTTATAATGTTTGTTTGCCAGAAAGGACCGGTGATCCAGCATATACCCAGCTTGTTCTTCTTCCTGGTGACATGACAAGTCAGCTATAGTGTTTCAGGCAGTAAAACTTTTAAGAGCCATTTCACGAAGGAGTATGAGTCCCAGTGGTTATTTGTTAGACACCAGAAGGTGAGAGCATCAACACTTGCAGAAGGGTGTCAGTGGCTTGAAAAATTTCCCAGAGATAATAGTGAACCACTTTCATGAATGTTCCATGACAACCACTCTTGGTAACACAAAGGACAATATTATGTGGAATCATGAGGCTGCCAACAATATTATGTGTAAAAGATCTGTACAGTAAAAACTACAAAACTTCTCTGCACAAAATCAATGAAAGGAAAGACATCTCTATGTCCATGGATTGGAAGAATTTATATTGTTAAAATGGCCATATTACCTAAAGCCATCTACAGATTCAATGCAATTTCCATTAACATACTAAAGGCATTCTTCACAGAAATAGAAGAAACAATTCTAAAATTAGTATGAAACCACCAAAGACCCCAGATAGCCAAAGCAATCCTGAGAAAAATGAACAAAGCTGAAGTTATCATGCTTCCTGATTTCAAACTATACTACAAAGCCAAGGTAATAAAAACACCATGGTACTGGTACAAAAATACAAACATAGACCAACAGAACAAAACAGAAAACCCAGAATTCAATCCTAATATTGGACAAGGGAGCCAAGTATACACAGACAGGGAAGGATATTCTCTTCAACAAATGATGCTAAAAAAACTGGAGAAACACATGCAGAATAATGGAATTGGACCCCTATCTCACACCACTAATAAAAATTAACTCAAAATGCGTCAAAGACTTAAATGTGGTACCTCTACTATAAAACTCCTGGAAGAAAACACATGGAAGAAACTCATTGATATTGGTCTTGGTAACAAGTTTTTGGATATCATACCAAAAGTCTAAAGAACAATAGCAAAAACCAAGAAATGGGACTACATCAAACTCAAACGTTTGTACACTGCAAAAGAAACACCTATCAGAATGAAAGGCAGCCTGCAAAATGGGAGAGTATCTTTTCAAACCATATACCAGATAAAGGGTTAATATTCAAAATATATAAAGAACTAACAACTTAATAGAAAAACAAGCCAAAAAACAATAACAAACAATCCGATTAAAAAATGGGCAGAAGAACTAAATAGATATTTTTTCTAAAAAGGATGTCAAAATGGCCAAAAAGTACATGAAAACGTACTCAACACCACTAATTACTAGGTAAATGTAAATCAAAACCACGAAGAGATCACCTCATACCTATCAGAATAGCTATCATCAAGAAGACAAGAGACTAGTGCTGGTGAGGATTGGTGAAAAGGGAATCCTTTACACTTTTTTGTGGGAATGTGTATTAGTCCAACCACTATGGAAAGCAATATAGAGGTTTCTCAAAAAAATAAAAATAAATCTACCATTCCATCCAGCAATCCCACTTCTGATTATATATCCAAAGGAAATAAAAACAGGATTTCAATAAGATATATGCATACCCCTGTTTATCACAGCATTGCAATAGCCAAGATGTGGAAAATGCCCATCAATGATTGCATGGATAAAAAACATGTGGTGTATGGTGTATATGCACAGTGAAATGCTGTTTAGCCATTAGAAAGGAGCATATCCTGTCATTTGAGACAACGTTGATGAACTGTGAGCACATTATGCTATATGAGATAAGTCAGAGAAAGACAAGTACTGTGTGATATCATTATATATAGAATCTAAAAAAGTTAAACCTTTAAGAAAAAAAACAGAGAATAAAATGGTGGTTACCAGGGAATGGTGGGTGGGTGTACAAGATTGGTAGTATTTAAGGGTACAAGCTGTAGTGAGTAATAAATAAGCTGTAGGGATCTAATGCACAGTAGAGTATAATGAATATGGATAGTAATATTGTATTTAAATGATGTAATATGATAAATATTGCTTCAAGGGCAATTATATTACAATATATAAATGTATCAAAGTAACATGCTGTACACCTTAAATTTATAATATATAAACATGTCAAATCTATCCAATTAAAAAAACGTGTATTACATAATTATATACACACAGACACACAATGTATATACTATAATTCAGCAAAAAGGAAGAAAGAAATCTTATTTGCAGCAACATGGATGACTCTGGAGGACATTATGCTAGTAAATTATGCCAGACAGAGAAAGACAAATGCTGTAGGATCTCACTTATATGTATAACTAAAAAACGAAACAAAACAGAACAAAACAAAACAATGCCTGGGGCACCTGGATGGCTTAGTCGTTAAGAATCTGCCTTCAGCTCAGATCATGATCCCAGGGTCCTGGGATGGAGTCCTGCATGGGGGGGGGCGGTCCCTGCTCAGCGGGGAGCCTGCTTCTCCCTCTCCCTCTGCCTGCCACTCATTCTCCTTGCTTGTGCTCTCTCTCTCTCTGTCAAACAAATAAATAAAATCACAGGAAAAAAACACACGCCAATTTCACAGAAACAGAGAATGAAATAGTGGTTGCCAGGGACTGGGGGTTGGGAAAAGAGGACAGACAGATTTTCAGTTACAAGCAGAGTAAGCTCTGAGGACGTAACATGCAGCATGGTGACTGTACTTTGTGGTATTGCAGACCTGAAGGTTGCTGTGGGGAGATCATAAACACTCTTACCACACAAGCAAAAAGAGTTAAGTATGTGGGGTAACAAAGTGTTAATTATCTTGATCTTGGTAGTCATTCCACAAAGCATATGTATATTAAATCATCATATTGAACACTTCAAACACATAAAATTTTGTCAATTATGCCTCAAAAATTAAAAAAAAAGTAAAATGAAGGAAGTACTAAATTTCAAACGAGTGTTCCTTGTTAGTAGAGATCTCGGTATCTAAGAAATAAGGAAAAGGAGGAAAACAAGTTCTAAAAAATGTATTTGACATCACTTATACTTTAATATATAATTCTATTTTTGTACATTGGTGTTTAATACATTTGCCGGGTTCTTTTTCATTTTTGTAGTGTGTCGAGATTATCAGCATTTTGCTGGTAAAATGTAAAGACCACTTAAGTGTAAGTCACACAGCCCAAATTTCATTCCTGCAGACCGATGAACTTCAGGGGCTTTGTCCATTATTTTTGACCAAGTTTTCTCTCTTCCAATCATGCTCAAGATTTCTGTGTTATTTGACATTTCTCTGGTTTTGCATTTCTAACTGGCTACTAGTCTGTGCTCATCTGCTGAATCATGGATCACTCCTTTGTATCAAGGCCTTCAGCAAGATCCGTATTCACATACCATCACCATGTTCCTCTTCTGAGGGCTTTGACTCCCGTGTGTATTTGATTTCTTGTTAGGATCCACACCCTGGTAATTCCAAATTGGTCATGCAATCTTTAGTCTTTCTAAAGGTACAATAGGGAAACCAGATTATACCTGTTTCAGGGTGTTTGCTCAATGCCTTTCTAGTCAGATCTAGACATACTAAATATGTAAAATTGATTTTGCTTTATGTCTTGAAAAATTCCCAGTGGTAACTATTATGAATTGAATGTTTGTATCCCTTAAAAATTCATAAATTGAAACCCTAATCCCAAATGTGGCTATATGTGGAGATATTTCCTTTTCAGATGTCGTTTTGGATAGATGAGGTCATAAGGGTGAAGCCTTGATTCAATAGGGTTAATGACATTATAAGGAGAGAAAGAGGACCAGCACTCTCCCCTTGCACACCCTAAGGACAGAGCACACAGTGAGTACACTGCTGTCCTACCAGCCAGGGAGGGACCTTCTCGAGAATGTAACCATGCTGGCACCCTGCTCTAGGACCACCAGTCTCCAGACTATGTGAATTTTTTTTTCCAGTTTGTGGTATTTGTTATAGCAGCTTGAGCAGATGAAAATAGTGATTCTCTTGGTGATTCCTCAAGAGTTTATTACCCTTCTAACGTCGCTTTTCCTCCTACTGAAACTTTTTCCCTATAAACTATTCATAAGTTCGAGTAAATTTAAATGAATCTATTATCTCTTTCAAGGACATTTCCTTATCAGTTTGTTCTCTTTTCCTTAAGTGTGAATCAAAATGTTCTGTTTTGTTTTGTTTTGGTAGATAGATTGTATTTTTGGTCAAATACGCAATATTAAATAACTATATTTATCAAAATTTTTGCAATATATTGTATTTACAATATCTCAAATATCTCCTTTAATCCTTCAACAACAGTTAGAGGTAGGCACTATTATTATCTCTATCAGAGAAGAAGCAGCTCAGGTTTAGGGATTGAAATAGCATACTAAGACTGATCAGCAAATACTCTCTGATCAAGATACACACTTAGAACATGGCCCAGAATTCATGTTCTTAACCATCATACTTCACTGCCTTTAGGCAAGTCATTAGTTCTACTTCTGGGAGGTGGGTCTCTTATGAACGTCTGAAGGTCTTGAGACATAACTGTGGAGAAATAGTCTTATTCTAAACACAGTGATTTACAAGAAAGGGAATACATTATCTGTCTAGAAGAAAGTCCTTCTAACCAGGCTTACTCCTAGAAAGGACCAAAGCCATCTGCTAAAAGAAGAGGGAAGGTGAATAAGCAGGAAGTGCAAAATTTTAGTAGAGTTGGTAATAGGGGAACATATTATTGATCTATTAACTCAACTTATATTTATTATCATATTAGTGAAATACTTATTAGAAGGTAATCTATGTATAAGGTAACCAAAATGTATTGTCCAAAATGGAAAACTTTTGAGTAAGAAACAACTCTAAAAATGATTAAAATTATAAAATTTTTGTTATATTTATTTATTAATGGATAGTTTCATTATATTGTTGAATTTACAAATTTTTAAAAATAATTTCATAAAAGCAACATATATCCCTGCCTAGTTAAGCAAAGTAATAATTGTCTCTATATTAATTTGCTGAACATTCAAAATAATGTATACAGCATATTTATTGGTATATATTCACATATTTTAATTTCTTAACCATAATTGTCTGTAATGTTAGTTGAATTTTTTTGTGCTTACATTCTATAATGTCTTATTTTTAATTTTTTCATAAGTTACCTAAAATCTTCAAGGTTGTATTTTTATGGTTAATAAATTTAAAATCATCAGGGTGCCTGGGTGGCTCAGTCAGTTAAGTGTCTAACTTCAGCTCTGATTGAGATCTCAGGGTAGTGGGATCAAGCCTTGAGTCAGGCTCCCTACTCAGCAGGGCACCTGCTTCTCCCTCTGCCTCTGCCCCCTTCCCCCCACGTGCTTGTGCTCTCTGTGCTCTCTCTCAAATAAATAAATAAAATCTTTAAAAAAATAAAAATAAAAAATAAATTTAAAATCATCTAATATACTCAACACACCACATTCCTGGGGTTTACCAGGAAGATCTGGTGTCTTATACCTCAGGGCTGCCTTTGAAATACATTTACATCACTGAATGTTTAAAAGATTAACTTGAGGGGCGCCTGAGTAGCGCAGTCGTTAAGTGTCTGCCTTCGGCTCAGGACGTGATCCCTGCGATCCGGAATCGAGTCCCACATCAGGCTCCTCCGCTGGGAGCCTGCTTCTTCCTCTCCCACTCCCGTGCTGTGTTCCCTCTCTCGCTGGCTGTCTCTCTGTCACATAAATAAATAAAATCTTAAAAAAAAAGATTAACTTGAAATTATGCAAAATTCTGGGAACTGTCCTGGTGCTTTGAGGTTAGAGATGGTACTTACTGGGCAGATATCCCAGGAGAGCATTTCCCTTCTTTCCCAGATTAAATTATCAAATGATTCAAATAACAGCATGTCACACTCAGCTGAATCACATTCAGACATAATTCAGCTGGAGTAGTAAGGACCCTAATGCTTGCCAGCAAGGAGTTGGTATATAAAAGTTAGCTCTGGTGGACTAGTCTCTTCACTTTGCTGGCTACCACAGCACCAGAAGAAAAGCTGACTAGCCCTATTTCCAAAAGAAAGCACTTCTAAAGACTTATTTTAACAAGTGTTATGGTTTAATGACTTATGTAATATCTTTTTAAATTTCCAAATTAGAGTTTAAAACTTTAATATAATTGAATTCAGGAGAAAGCTTCTTAATTGGATATGTGTTTATGACATTTATTTCAAGATATTTCCTTTTAACTTAAGAGATTTAACTTCTTGCCCGTTCCCTGTCTCTTTCTCTCTCTCTTTCTCTCTTTTGATAACAAAAACACACAAGGAAGATTTGGGTGGCATCCCTCCAATGG
Source organism: Ailuropoda melanoleuca (assembly GCF_002007445.2). Taxonomy (NCBI): domain Eukaryota; kingdom Metazoa; phylum Chordata; class Mammalia; order Carnivora; family Ursidae; genus Ailuropoda; species Ailuropoda melanoleuca. Next base: position 116,830,172 of record NC_048218.1, on the reverse strand, counting down.
AGAGGTAGAGGGAGAGCCACTTTCCAAAGGAGGAAGTGAAATGTGACTTCCCATCTACATGTGAGGTCAGGATACCAGTGATTGGGATGGGCAGCTGGTATGATGGTATGATCACAGAAGGCATAGGACTTATGTAACCTGGGTTCTATATCTGTTATTAGAGATGAAAAACACTGCCTTGGGGACTCTGCTCTGTTTTACTCTTTCTTGGAGAGTTACCTCCCTACCCCACTTTCCTGTGTTGGGCCACTGGCAATGGTCTGACTCTGTTGAGAGTAATCAAGGGTTTGGAAGTCAGTGGCAGGTCCCACCAGTGTGCACCATGGCTTGGTGCAAATCAGAGGATACCCTACTGCCATCTGCGGTAAAATTTTCTTCATAACTATAATCATGGGGCTCCCAGGTAATATCCTGCTGCCATTTTACACTTCATCTCTATTCCTATTGATCCAAATATGAATTTATTGACTGGGTCAACTCTTTCTGAAATTTGTGTTAAAGGCCTTTGCTCTTAAAATCTTACCACACTCCCACCTGATCATAACTTCATCTGGTAGCACATCGTCCTGTTTTTGAATTGGTGTTAATAAAGATATAGCCTGTATGATTGAAAATAGAGTCTGCTTTCTGTATTTCATTCTCCTCCCCCCTTTTTTTCTCCCAACTAGAAATTTCTAAGAAAAGAAGGGGCAACACCAGCTACTACTTCAAAAACAAAGGTCCTATAACCCACCTTTTTTTTTTACTTTTCTGAAAAAAAGTCCTTTGTTTCCAAAGTACTGGCACTGTAGTGCATAATTTCCCCACTGATTTAAATGCTGTTTTCATAATTACAAAATTTTTATATTTATTCTTTTCTTGTTTTATTCACCTTTATTTCCATTGATGTTTATGCCAGCAGCTCATTTAATTAATAAATCTACTGAATATATTTAACTATCAAAAATGGCTGTATTTCTTCCCAGATTTCTTATTTTTTTGAACTTTATACTCTTACAAAATCTTCTGTGACCTTAGCTTTATGGATATAAACATACATAGATGTGAGTGCATAACATTTATGGGTGAATTTAGGAAGAAATGCATACTTGTAATTTTTGAGATTTTAGCTACAAATGTAGTAAATAACTCCAGTTTTTCAAAATTTGCATATTCCTTTATGTTCCACTGTAAAGCTTTGTAATTTCTGGTACTAGATGATTCCAGTTAACTTTATTACTTGATTTTAAAAAGCTTTTTACTTGCTGCTATGAACTAGATTTGTTCCTCTATTGCATTCTAATGGACTATTTTTGGTTTATGAAATTTATTTTGTTGGTGTTTCCATTTTTTGTTATTGTCACCTTTCTGAATTTTTCTAACTTCTAAAAAGACCTAACATACATTTTTTTGAAGTACAAAAAGAAGTACAGAAAAACGTGTATACTCATTGAAGGATTTTTTTTTCAAATTTATAGAAATACATAAACAAACAATCTCCCACCATCCCACCATTGTTTGTGCCTTGAGTATTACCCTCTTGCCTTTTTTACATGTATTTTCATGCAGAATTACCAACAGCAAAGTTATATTGGATATACAATTTTGTGTCATAATTTTCCAATTAAGAATGTTCCAATTAAGAAAGTTACATTGGATATACAATTTTGTGTCATAATTTTCCAATTAAGAATGTTTCCCCACATTATTATTCTTCAGAAACATAATTTATAAAAGCTAAAACATTCTAAACTATGGCTATGTAAGTAAGTTATTTTCATTTATTTGGACAGTTTTATTTCTAAGTTCACTATTATAATTATTATTTTCATTAGTGCCTTGTACATAAACTTTTATTTGAATTCCATACTTTTCTTTAGTTTCATTTCATAGAAATAAAATTACTAGATCAAATGATGGCAGATGAATTTTCAGTTACATGAAAGAATTAAACCTAAGAGAAGTAACATATGTGGTTTTTGTATGAGAAGATTAAGATCTCTCCAGATCATGGTGGGAAAGGTCATATAAATCAGCAGGGAGGGTAAATAAAAGTAGCCAGAGCCCATGTTAGTGTAGAACCAGGAGAAGGAGAATGAAACAAACTTTATTTACATTAAAGTGGGGAGATAAACTTCTGAGCCTCCAGCAGACCTGGGAGGCAAGAATGGGAAGAGATGAGGGTGTGGCTGAATCCCAGTGTAGCTAAAACAGAGAGCAGTAACTCAGGTTTGTCCACAGTAGGAACAGATCTCTCCCTGAATGGGGAAACCCTGAAGCTTCTTACAATATGGCTTTCTACATGTGGCTCAAAGCTCCAAAAACAATCACTCAGAGAGAGAGGCACTCAGGTGGAAGACACGTTGCTTAAGGGGGGGGGGGGAATATATATATATATATATATATATATATATATATATATATATATATACATGTATATATATATACACACTTTACTTTTTAGAGCAGTTTTAGGTTCACAGAAAAATTTTGCAGAAACTATAGAGTTCCCATATACCCCTGCCCTCACTCGCCCACAGCCTTTCCCAACCACACTACCAATATTCCAACAGAGTGGTGCATTTGTTACCATTGATGAGCCTATACTGACATATTATCACCTGAAGTCCATAGTTCACAATAAGGTTAACTCTTGGTGTTCTACATGCCATGGGATTTGAGACGTACCCACCATGGCAGCATCATACAGAATAGTTGTACTGCTGTAAGAACCCTCTGTGCTGTGCCTATTCATTTCTCTCCCTAATATATCCCATTGATATATTTTTTAATTGTTTCCTTATTTTTTTCTTTTCTAGAATGTCATAGAGTTGGGTTCATGCAGTGTGTAACCTTTTCAGACTGGCTTCTTTCACTTAACAATATGCATTTAAGATTCTTCCACATCTTTTCATGACTTAATAACTCATTTCTTTTTAGCACTGAATAAAATCCCTTTGTCTGGATGTGCTGCAGTTTATTTACCCATCCATCTACTGAAAGGCATCTTGGCTGCTTCCAAGCCTTGGCAGTTATGAATAAAGAGGCTATAGACATTGCTATATGGGTTTTTGTGTGGACATAAGTTTTCAACTCCTTCAGGTAAATACGAAGGAGTGCAATTGCTGGGTCACCTGGCAGAGTATGTTCAGTTTCCTGAGAGGCTGCCAAACTGTCTTCAAAAGTAGTCCTACCAGCTTGCATTCCCATCAACAATGAATGAGATTTCCTGTTGCTCCACATCCTTGTCAGCTCTTGGTGTTGTTGGTGGACTGAATATTGGCCAACCTGATAAATGGGTGGTAGGTGATTGTTGAACAGAGCATATGAAGAATGCTTAGAGAAACCAAGCTAAAGCATGGAGAGAACTAAATGTATTTGGAAGACTATCTTCTGAAGAACCAATTAACATGGTCTGGGTTATTGGACAGATCACCATTTAAAACATGGGCTATTAGCCAGAGGATAGTGTAATAGACCAGTGAGTCCCCTTCCCTTCCCCTGCCCCCACCAGCATCTGGTTGGGTTTTAAGTCCATGACACTAAAAGTGATGCATTGAGAAAATCACAGAATCTATGTAGGTCTCCATGATCTCATCCTCAAAAAGTGGGTAGTGAACTAGATTCTCTATAAGATTTATTCCAACTCATCTAAAGCTATATATTTTTATAGCTAAGTTACCAGGAGACAAATTTCTCCTTTATGTAAAGATGAAAAACACCTAAGGATTAGGGTCATTTAGAAGGTGATAGTGAAGGTTACCTGACACTTTTACTCATTTTGAGGGAAACCCTAGGGAAATGAAACAAATATACCAAACTGCTCAGTATTGGCTTTCTGTTTTGTCCTCCTGCCCTGATTCTGATTCTGGAAGAAGGGCCTCTTCCCACAGAGAGCACAGACGCTGGCAGATAAAGGGGAGGAAAAATTCTTCCAATCCTGGTTTGTTCAAAGTGTTCCAGGGATGAGCATTCCAAAGATAAGCATTTCCTGTAAGTTCCTCACCCACAGAAAATTGTATTAAAAAGCTCTGAGAAGTCTTCTTATAACCTTCAGGTCAAAGTTTAAAAAGAAGGGAAATAAATAGGAAAAATCTTGTGACATCATTTCCCTATGTGGCTCTCATTTCTTGCATTATTTTACTTTTCTGTCATTTTCACTGACTCTTCAGGTCCAAATGTCAGGTATCAGAATTCAAAGTGAAACACTTTCCTTTACTTATGTGTGCTTCTCTTCCCCAGAGTCCTGAGGCTGAATTTCAGATTCTATTTTTATAGTCCTCACAGTGGAAAGTGATGTGGATCATATTGATTGTACCTGGTTAGGTGGTAAGAAATTTCTTTCACTAAAAGCTTTGCATGGCTTGAAAGAGGAGGGAGTCAGGCAAGCAGTTAGCCTCAGTAATCAGGAAAAGTCATTTCCAATGAGCGCTGGCAATCGTTCCTTAGAACCGAAATTTCCGCCTGCATCTGATAGTTACAACAGAAGCTGCCGCTCTTTCTGAGTCAGCCCCTTCAGGGTTACCCAAACTTCACAGGTGATTCATTAATGCTATAGGCTGATTGTTTCTTTTTCTTGCACAAAATAAGACATTTTTATTGACCACTTAACTAATGGCAGGTAACATGCCATTTACAGGCTTTTTCTTTGCTTGCCATTTCAGCTCAAACATCATTTCTTCAGAGAAAATCTTCCCTCCTCCTCATTCTACAGCTTTAAGCCCACTCTAGACCAGAGGCTCTTTTCTATGATATTTTCTATGATATTTTGAGTTTCTTTAGTGTATTTATATGCTTATTAATTTTATCACTTGATGAATGTGCTTTCTGCCCAGCTGCAGAAAGTTTTAGAGAATTCTTGCTGATTTTTCTAGCTCAAGTGCACGCCATGATAGATACAACGTAGACACAGTAGATAGAATTTGACAACAAATAAATAAATGGAGAACTTCCATTCTGTTCTTTTTCTAATCTCCATCTCTTAAATCAGAAAATAAAAACTTAAAGAAGCCAAGTAATCTCTTTGTGGTTGTGTGATTAATGTGTGGTAGAGCTGGCAATGGGATGGAGGTCAACCTGCCTGACCCCATTCAGCATCAACTACCTTTAAACCTACCTGTCTGGTTTAATTTTGGTTAAAGCCAACCAAAATATTACTACTTCTAGTATACGAGTCACCCTGAAACAAACGGAGAAGTGGTCTCTGAATCAGAGTGGGTCTTCTGAGCAAAGGTGCCTCTCCATTGAAATTGCAGCTCGCACTGGTTGCAATGCCAGTCTGTTTTTCTGAACATCCTCTAAGTGAAATTATTCTGACCTACCCAATCTCTCAACACAGACACAGTGAGGCTCCTTTGACGTCTCATTGCAAATGGATGTAGTTTCTTTACTAGAAACTTCTAAATTTTGCACAGGGGTAAGATAAAAATATTTAAGTTGTTATAAACCCTTAAGAGTTAGTACAGAAAGATTACAGTCATGGTACAAAATATTCAAGTATTTTGCTATACCATTGACACTGCGAATGTGTTTCTCAACATACTTTTAGAATTTTTCTTGTAATTGTTTTTATTTTCATTTAAAATTTTTTTTAAATTTGTTTTATGCCTTACCTTTTGATATTTTCTACCTTGTGAATATTTAGATTATTACTAAATTTTACTGGAAAAAATTAAATGATTTGAATCTCTTCCACAGGCATTTTTATTCACATTTCTGATTTTATTATTAAGATAGTTTATTGGGCTTTTTCTAGTATTTAATTTGTTCTGTTTTTAATTAAGATATGTTTACATAGAGCAAAATTTAGGCTTTTAAATGTAAAATTCTGAGAGTTCTGGCATACATATACAGTCTGTTAACCACCACAATAATTATGATTTAGAACAGTTCCATTACCCCAATAAACTCCTCAGAGGCAACATTAACCCCTCACTCCCCGCTTCCAGCTCTGACATACACTCATCTACTTTTTGCCTACAGTTTTGCTTTTGAAAGAATGACATGTAAATGGAATGATGTAGCATGCAGCCTTTGCACCGAGCTTCTTTTACTTAGCACAATTCATTTGAGATTGATTTATATTGTGATGTGTATTGGTAGCTCATTCTCCATTATTGCTGAGTGCATTCCATTGTATACCCCCACTCCACACTGTAGTTGAGGAACATATGGGTTGCTTTCGATTCATGAATAAAATCATTTTCAAACAGTTTTTTTTTGTGAACATAAGTTGTTATTTCATTGGATAAATGTATAAAAGTGGAAAGATTGATAAGTATGTTTTCAATTTTATAAGATACTGCTAAAGTGTTTTACAAAGTGATTGTAGCATTTTGCAATGTATGAGAGGCCAGTTATTCAACATCCTTGTCAGTACTTAGAATTGCTTGTTTAAAAATTTTATTCATTATTGTAGGTGTATGGCAGTTCATTATAGTTTTAATTTGCATTTTCCTGACGATTAATGACATTGAGCAACTTTTCACAGGCTTGTTTGCTATTTATCTATATTCTGTGTGAATTGTCAGTTCAGATATTTTGCCCATTGTTAAAAAAAATGTTGGTTTCCTATTCATGAGTTTTAAAAGCCTTAACTATGATTATAAGTCCTTTATCAGATATATGATTTGCAAATATTTTTTCCTTACCTATGGCTTGTCTTGTCTTTTCATTCTGATAACACCAACCTGCACAGATCGGGAATTCTTCATTTTGATAGTGTCCAATTTATCTTCCCCCGCCCTTTATGGATTCTATTTTTGGTGCTGTATCTATAAAACCTTTGCCTAATTCAAGATCACAAATATTTTCACATGTTTTCTTCTAGCAGTTTTAGAATTTTAGGTTTTACATTCAGATTATAATTTATTTTGAACTAATTTTTATATAAGGTGTGAGGTATGGTTTGGGATGGTAATTTAATTACCTTAGGTAATTACCTAAAGTATTTTAATTACCTTAAATCAATCAATGGGATACACCATATTAATAAAAAAAAGGATAAGAACCATATGATCAATTCAATAGATATACTTGACAAACTACAACATTCATTCATGATAAAAACCCTCAACAAAGTAGGTTTAGAGAGAATATACCTCACTATAATAAAGGCCATACATGAAAAATGCACAGCTAATATCATCCTCAATGGGGAAAAAACCAAGATCTTTTCCTCTACAGTTAGGAACAAGACAAGGATGTCCACTCTCACCTTTATTACTTAACACAGTACTGGAAGTCCTAGCCTTAGCAATCAGTCAACAGAAATAAACAGCAACCAAATCAGCAAAGAAGTAAAACCCTGGTTATTATGACATGATACTCCGTTTAGAAAACCCAAAAGACTTGAACAAAAAATTACTAGAACTGATAAACAAATTCAGTAAAGTCGCAGGATACAAAATACATGCACAGAAATCTGTTGCATTTTTATACACCAATAATGAAGCAGCAGAAAGAAAAATTAAAGAATCAATCCCATTTATAATTACAGCAAAAACAATAAGATACCTAGAAATAAACCTAACCAAAGAGGTGAAAGACCTCTACTCTGAAAACTAAAAAACACTGGTGAAAGAAATTCAAGATGACACAAAGAAATAGAAAGATTCCATGCTCATGGATTGGAGGAACTGACGTTGTTAAAATGACTATACTACCCCAAACAATCTACACATTTAATGCAATCTATCAAAATACCAACATTTTTTCACAGAAATAGAACAAACAAACCTAAAATTTGTATGGAACCACAAAAGACTCCAAATAGCCAAAGCAACCTTGAAAAAGCAAAGTAAAGCTGGAGGCATCACAATTCTGGACTTTAAGTTATATTACAAAACTCTGGTGATCAAAACATTATGGTACTGGCACAAAAATAGACACATAAATCATAGAAGCAGAATAGAAAACACAGAAATGAACTCACAACCATATGGTAAAATAGTCTTTGACAAAGCAGGAAAGAATATGCAATGGAGAAAAGACAGTCGCTTCAACAAATGGTGTTGGGAAAACCGACAGCTACATGTAGAAGAAAGAAACTGGACTATTTTCCTTCACCATACACAAAAATAAACTCAAAGTGAATTAAAAACCTAAATGTGAGACAGGAAACCATAAAAGTCCTAGAAGAGAGCACAAGGAGTAACCTCTTTGACATGGGCAGTAGTAACTTCTTTCTAGATATGTCTCCTGGGGCAAGGGAAACAGATTTCAAATAAACTACTGGGACTTCACAAAATAAAAAACTTCAGCACAGCAAAGGAAACAATCAACAAAACTAAAAGGCAACCTATTGAATGGGAGAAAATATTTGCAAATGACATATCTGATAAAGGGTTAATATGCAAAATATCTAAAAAATTTATAAAGCTCAACAGCCATAAAATGAATAATCACATTAAAAATGGGCAGAAGACATGAATAGACATTTTTCGAAAGAAGACATCCAGATGGGCAGCAGACACCTGAGAAGATGTTCAGCATCACTGATCATCAGGGAAACACAAATCAAAACTACAATTACACATCACCTCACACCTGTGAGAATGGCTAAACACAGCACAAGGAACAAGTGGCAAGGATGTGGACAAGGGGAAGCTTCTTGCACTGTTGGTGGGAATGCAAACTGGTGCAGGCACTCTGGAAAACAGTATGGAGATTCCTCAAAATGTTAGAAATAGAGCCCCCCTATGATCCAGCAATTGTGCTATTAACCCAAAGAATATAAAAATAACTAATTCAAAGGTATACATGCACCCTTATGTTTACAGCAGCATATCTACAATAGCCAAATTATGGAAAGAGCCCAAATGTCCATCAACTAATGAATGGATAAAGAAGATGAGGTATATATATGAAATATTACTCAGAATGAAATCTTGCCATTTGCAATGACATGGATGGAGCTAGAGAGTATTATGCTAAGTGAAATGTCAAGAGGAGAAAGACAAATGGCATATGATTTCACTCATATGTGGAATTTAAGAAACTAAAGAAATGAGCAAAGAAAAAAAAGAGATAGAGTGAGGTAAACCAATAAATAGACTCTTAACTGTGAAGAACAAGCTGACGGTTGCCAGAGGGGAGGAGGACAGGTGTGTGTGGGGTAAATGGGTTAAATGGGTGATGGGGATGATTAAGGAGTACACTTGCTGTGGTGAGCACTGGGTATTGTATGGAAGTGTTGAATCACTGTATTTTATACCTGAAACTAATATTACACTATATGTTAAACTAACTAGAATTTAAATAAAAACTTAAAAAACAGAACAAAACCAAAATTTAATTGCCTTTGCATTTTTATTGAAGGTCAATTGACCATAAATACGTGGGCATGTTTCTGGCTTTCTCTTCTGCTCCATTTATCTACATGATTATTAATTCTCTATTCCAATATTATCTTGACTACTGCAGTGTAAGTGGATTTAGAAATCAGGTAGTGTGAGTGCTCTAAGTTTGTTCTTTTATATATGTTTATTTATTTTTGGCTATAGTAGTGTCTTTTTCTTTTCATATAATTTTAAAATAAATTCTTTTAGTTTTTCTAAAAAATACTTCTGGAATTTTTATTGCAATTTCATATTGAGTATGTGGGATAGTTTTAGATGAATTAATATATTAGCAATATTGACTTTTTCAGTCCATGAATATGGTATTTATCTCCATGACTTTTTGTTTTATCAAGATTTTGCACTTTTTAGCCTACAGGCTCTACGCATATTTTATAATAACCATATCTAAGCATTTTCATATTTTTATTGCTTGGTAAATGATATATTTTCAAATCACAATTTCCAACTTTTCATTCACAGTATGCAGAAATGTGATTGATTTTTGTATACTGATTTTTATCCTGTGGTCTGTCAATTCACGGATTTGTTCTGGTGCCCATTTTTTTTTTTTTGCAGATGCTTTGGAATTTTGTATGTAAATAGTCATAATGTGTGGAAAAAGAGACAGTTTTGTCTTTTTTCCCCATTCTGTACACCTTTTATGTTTTGTCTTGTTATGTTGTCCAGAACCTCTAGTACTATGCTGAGTAGGAGCGAGAAGAGCAGATATCTTTGCTTAACTCCTGATCTTGGGAGGAAAGCATTTGATCTTTCACTGTTCATTTGATGCCAGATGTTAAGATTTTTATAGTTGTGCATAATCAGATAAACATGGTCCTTTTCCTAGTTTTTATAGTAAGTGCATATGGGCTCTTTCTGCATCTATTGAGAGAATCACATGGGTGTGTGTTTGCTATCTGCCCTATTTGGTGTTCTATGAGCTTGGATCTGTAGCTCGATCTCAATTAATTTTGCCAACTTCTCAGCCATTATTTGTTCTGATATTTCTTTTGCAGTGTTCTTTTCCTTTCTACTCATGGGACCCAAGGTTTGGAATTGAATACTTGTTAGCATTTTTTATTTTTCTTTGTCTCCGTTTCAGCATCATTTCTTTTCCTTTGTGTTTATTTTTGGTAATATTTATTGATTTATCTTTATGTTTAGTGATTCTTTCTTCCACTGTGTTCCTGGGTCTTTGCCCTACTCTGAGCTGTAGATGTGACCTCTGCATGTATTCTTTCCTGTCTCTAGAAAGAGTCAGTACCCCCCTCCATTTCATTTGCAGCAGCTTTTCCCTAAGCCCCAAAGGGCAAGCGTGTTTGCTGCCCTTTAACCAACAGTTGAAAGCATTTTTTTCTCCCATAAGAGTGGAGGACAAGAGTCTAGTTGAAATGTGTGCCTTTGTAACAGTACCTGTAATCCCTCCTCCTTGGGCTTACACCATGAGGAACACTTTCTCAGAACTCTTGCCAGTGTTTATTTTTTTGTAAGCATACAGTGAGGTTCATGGAGAAGAGTGCACAGGTGGGGTTAAATTTATCTCATGTCTGTAGTTTCCATGGGTTCTGTATTCTTTTACTAGCCTATCATCAAATCTTTTGTGATTCACTACAAATTCCAAATGAGTTCTTACCAGTGCCCACCAGCGTCTAACCTAGGAAAACCATTGCTAACATCTTATCTCTACTTAGGAAAGCGTGTCTTTCCTTAAATTTCAGGTTACTTGGTCACTTAGTGACCTCGGCTGTCTGATATGTTCCAGAAAAGTTGTGGATTTGTAGATTTTCTAGCATTATTTTATTGTTGCTGTAAGGGTAGGAGTGATCCTCTTTTCATCTAATCTAAATTCAAAACAGAAACTTGCATGGATTGTTCAAACTCAAATGTATTGAATATCTATAATATGAAAAGCAAAACACAGAACCAAATGAGAAATATGAATAAAAATAAACTGTGACAGTTCTCTTGACATAATGATTATTATTATTATTGGGATATATTCTTAGAACACATTTTTAGAAGGAGAGTTTGAGCACCATGATAAATACATTTTTTAAAAAAAGTTTGTACTTTCTGGTTTCTGGTTTCTAAATTTTTGGCTTCTTTACCAATGTCTTTCTATGGGTCTTACATTTTGCAAAGTTGTTATTTTTTAGTCATTGTTGACTCCATATTAATTTATTTTGTTCTTTCCTATTTAGTCATTGAATTTTAGATATTTCTCATTTCAGTGTAGCTATAGCAAAATTTAGCAAGGTTTGATAACGTCATGATCTTTGAAAATAAGGGGCTATTGCTTTATTATACGAATATCACAGTGGTTAATATCTACATATGAGAATAAACAGTCCTGAAATATAAGTTGAACCTTTTTGTATATGCTTTCTGGGAAAATATGGCATAACTACCCACATGTTCTCAGAGGGTTATGAGATCCCACAATGCTGCTGACTTAAATTCAACTTTATTTCAAATAAAACCCAAGTGTTAGTGTTGTTTTTCTTTTCTGATGCAAATTAAATCAAAGGCCTAATGTGCCCCTTTTCCTCCTTTTAAAATTCATATATGAGAAAGAAGAGATCTACATCTGCTTGTAAATTCAACCCAAATAAATAGAGGTATATCAGGGTTCTGTCAGAGTTCTTTCCATAGTTTTCAGCATGATCGTTGAGGGGAGTAAGTTACTTTTACTAGTTTGTTTATCCAGCCTCTCCAGGTAGGTGAGGAAAGGTGTGGATCAAGATCTCTCCAGGAAGGGATTCTTGGCCCTAGGTGTGTTTTTTTTTTTTTTAACTGAATTTCCTGTAGTCACCTTGACATTGACTAGCTTTCCACCCCGCCATTTTTGGAACCTGGCCTCCTAGTAGTACTATCACTCACACTGTATACACTGCTTCCATTTTAGTGTGACTGTCTGTCTCTCTTTTGGGAAAGAGCCTCTCCACCTTACAGAGAACCTTGCCATGGAGATGCCCACTTCTCTGCAAGTTTGATCACTGATGCTTTGGGTCTGCTCAGGAAGCTGACAGAGTTCTCCAAGTCGTAGACAGAGTAAAAGAATACCACCCTTTCTCTAGCAGCTCACTATCACGTTCTTCTTTTGCCTTTCCACATTACAGGGTACAAGTGGAGTTCTAATTAAAGCTGCCCTACTTACTACTGCAACAACAAACTACTATCTGTGTTATTTCACCAGCTCTTAGGCCTCCCTAGTCGCTGGTAAGCTGCTGCCTACTTTTAAAATGTAAATTAAATCTCTTCACTCCCCTGTTCCAAAAGCTTTAGAATAAAATCCAGAGTTCTGACCTACATGATCAGACCCTAGACCACCTTTCTAATCTTACCACTTTCTAAACGTCCCCTGCCTTCCCTTCTTTAACTACACTGGCTCCTCACTGTCTTTAGAACATATCGTGTGGAGATGCTTTGATTCTGCTCTTCTCTCTGCCTATCCCCTAAATATCCATTCAGCTAACTCTTTTTCTCTCTTATAGGCCTCTGCCCAAATATTCTTGCTCAAATGTCTTTAATTCCCTTCTTCCCTTCCGCCTACCTTATTTTACATTATTTTCCTTTACAAAACTTAGTGCTACCTGATACTATCACAATTTACTTGTTTTCTATTATCTTTCCCTCCTAACTGAACATGGGTTTCATTAGAGAGACTGTTTTATTCACTGCTGTTTCCAGGAAATTGGGTTAGGTGTGGAAGTACTCATTAAGTATCTGTTGAATGAGTGTATGAATGAATGGATGGATGAATAGCAGAAAAAAGAATTTCAGTGCTTTAGTTTGATTATAAATTAGGGAGAATCTTTCAGTTTAGTGTGACTCTCTCCCTCAGGCAGCCTAGCACACCTTCCTACAGCGGCAAGTGAGATTCCCTGTGAACTAGTTCCGTTTTCTCCCAAGGTAAACTTTTCTCACCGTCTTTGCTCATCTAATTCAGGCTGTATTGGGGTGTCTTGTCTAGATCTTTCTACCGATTCCTTAAGATAACTCTATGCTTCATCTAGAAGATGAAATCCGATGAAGTCTGAGTGAACTTTTTGAGTCCTTCTTCAATTAACTCTTTTCTATCCTATTTGAAAGAAAGTACAGTTGATAAATATTCTGCATTTCTGCTTTTGCTGAAGGTGTTTTTAATTTCAGTTAGTTTCTGGGGAGGGGGGTTTGTATGCTTAAGACAATATTTTTATTATTCCCAGAAATTTGCCTATGTTACTGTGTTAGGCAGAAAAATGATCCCCAAAGATGTCCATGTCTCAATCCCAGAACCTGTGACTATATTACCTCATATGGCAAAGATGATATTATTGACGTGATTAAGGATCTTGACATGGGGAAATTATCCTGTGTTAGCTGATAGGCCTTACAGTCACAAAGGCCTTTATAAAGTGAAAGGAGGAGTCAGGAAAATGATAATCAGAGAAGGAGATGACAATAAAGGGAGAGGAGCACAGTCCTAGGAATGCAGGCAGCCTCTACAAGTTGAATAAGTCAAAGCAATGGATTCCCCCCTAGGGCCTCCAGAAAGAGCACAGGGCTGCCCGCACCTTGATTTTAGTCCATTGAAACCCATTTAAACTCTTAGCCTGAGAACTTTAAGATAAAAAAAAAATTGTATTGTCTTTAGAGACTAAATTTGCAATAATTTGTTCTAGCACTGGGTAATTAATATACATTTGGATACCAGATATGGAGTACTGATGTGATAAACACCTAAAAATGTGGAAGCCGCTTTGGAATAGGGTAATAGGTAGAGGCTGGAAGAATTTTGAGGAGCATGTTAGAAACAGCCTAGATTACCTTTAATAGACTATTAGCAGAAATATAAATCTTGACTCCCCTGCTAGTGAAGACTCAGAGAGAAGTAAGGGGAGAATTATAGAGAAACCTGATATTAAAAATACTTAAATTATCACGAATAGATTTTTGGTGGAAATATGGACATTCAAGGTGGTGTTGATGAGACTTCAGAAAGCAATGAGAAACATGGTATTGGAAACTAGAAGAAAGACAACTCTTGTTACATAGGGCCAAAAAGTTTAGTTAAACAGTATTCTATAGCTAAGTAGAAAGCAGAAGTTGAAAACAATTAACTTTGACATTTAGCTTAGGAGAGTTCCATGCCAAGTGTTGAAAGTGTGGCCTATTTTCTTTCTTATCGTTTATAATAAAACATGAGAAGAAAGAGACAAATTGATGGAACAACTGTTAAGTAAAAAGAAACCAAGGCTTGATGATTTTGGAAATTCTCAGCCTCTCTAGACTGCTAAAGAACCATTCAGCTGCTAAAATGTGAAGCCACAGGCTGTAGAGAATTAGGTCCAGGTCTGGAAAACGATTGTTGTTTGCCCAGCTACATTTCAAAATTACTTGGGACTGGTCACACGTTTTTCCCTTCAGTGTTCTTCTTTTTTGAATGAGAATGTCTATAATTGTTATCCTATGTCCATCTCAGACTTTTATTTTGGGAAGATATGACTTATTTCTAGAGTTGTACAGGGTCTCAGATGGCAAAGAATGTGTCTCAGGATGGATTTTTACCCAGAGCCTCACCCATGTTTGATTTAAATATTTTACATGATGGGATTGGGGACTTTTGAGTTGCTGAGATGTAGATGATACTTGAGACATTGGGGTGATGTTGTAATGGGTTGAAATGTTTGGGGATGTTGGAATGGGATGAATGTATCTTGCATGTGGGATGGGCATAAATTTGGGAGGATCAAAGGGAGGATTGTTGTAGGCAGAATAATGGGCTCCCAAAGATGTTAATGTTCTAACTGGTGAACCTGTGAGTATCTGAATTTACAAGTAAATTGTGTTTACTCACAGCACTTCTGACACGAAATGTGTGGGAGTTTGTTTGTTTTGTTTTTGCTTTCCCACACCAATAACCAATTCTCAAACTCTCAAAACACCAACCAGGTGTCCTACAATTCAATTCAATTCTGGCACTAAATACTTGTACTTAATGTCAGATCCCACAAGTTTAAGGGCTCAGTCTCACAAAACTGCTGTCACTTCAGACACCAGTCACAAGTATTAGGTACTGCCCTTTTGTCTGACCTTGCTACAATGTCAGAGGTTTCCAAAACATGCCTCTTTCTTCAGATTTGGTAATTTGTTAGAATGGCTCACAGAACCCAGGAACTCTCTTCACTTATGTTTAGCCGCTTATTATAAAAGATAAAACTCAGGAACAGCCAAATGAAAGGGATGCATAGTGGAAGGAACAAAGATTTTCCAGGCTCCCTTTGGGCATGCCATCCTCTCAGGACCTCAGGGCATTCATCAACTTGGAAGCAATCTAAACCCTGTTGTTTGGGATTTTTATGGGGATTGTATTGCACAGGCATGATTAATTAAATCATTGACCTTTGGTGATTAACCTGATTTTCAGCCCCTCATCTCTCCTTGAAGGTTTGGGGTTGGGGCTGAAAGTTTCAACCCTCTAGCCTGCTGTGATGGTTCATTTTAAATGTCAACTTGATTGGTCTCACCCAGATAGCTGGTAAAACATTATTTCTGGGTGTTTCTGGAAGAGAGAAGCATTTCATTCAGTAGAGTGCAGACCTATTGCTAGTAATGTGAATGGGCACCATCCAGTCCACTGAGGGCCAAAACAGAACCCAAAGGTTAAGGAGGGGTGAATTCTCTCTTTCTCCAGCTGGAATGTCCATCTTTTTCTGACCTGGGACATTGAAGATCCTGGTTCTCAGTACTTTGTACGCAAACTAAATTGTACCACCAGCTTTTCTGGTTCTCTAGCCTGCAGATGGCAAGCTGTGGGACTTCTCAGCCTCTGTAACTGTGTGAGCCAATTCCTACAATAAATCTCCCTTTATATACAGACCTTCCTCGACTTGCTATAGGGTAATGTCCCAATAACTCATCTTCAGTTGAAAATACAGTAAGTCAAAAATGCATTTAATACACTTAACCTACTAAACATTATTGTTTAACCGAGCCTATTTTAAATGTGCTCAGAACACTTACATGAGCCTACAATTGAGCAAAGTCCTCTAATACAAAGCCCATTTTATAACAAAGTGTTGAATATCTCATAAAATTTATTGAGCACTATATTGAAAGTGAAAAACTAAATGACTGTCAGTATACCTTCCTGATTGTCTGGCTAACTGGAAGCTGTGGCTTGTTGCTGGTACCCAAGATCATGAGAGATTATTATACCACATATTGCTAGCTTGTGAAAAACTCAAAATGCAAATTTTAAAGTATGGTCTCTACATAATGTGTGACAGCTTTGCACCGTCATAAAGTGAAAAAATTGTAAGGCAGGGGCTGTTTGTGTACTGTATGTATATGTATGTGTCTGTATATGTGTGCATATATATGAGCATGTCTTACTGGAGCTGAAGCCAATTTTGACTATGATGAAAGTAAACTTCCCTTGCCAACTGTTTCATTACTTAACTTGCCTTATAATTAAAATATATTTCCTTATACTTAATCTACTCTTTCTCTACCACACATTCAGTTATTTTTATTTCTGTTATTTAATCTAATAGTCATAATTGCTATCTTTTCTCTGTTCTAGACATTAATGGTAGTTTGGGGAAATTTTTATCATAATAACTTCACTGTTCTCCATCCACTGGAAATTACTCTGGGTTTCCTTCTTGTCTTGAAATACAGCCATATAGTTTATCTCATTTCATTTCGTACATAGCTTGCAAAGACAGATTGTATTTTTAATGATTTATCTATATTCATATTGCAATTTTCTTCTGATCTCAAGACATAATTGATGGCTCTGATTGAAGGGCACCTTCCAGTTAGTTATGGGAAAGGTGAAATAACGTAGGTGCTCGCTACTTTTCCATTGAGTTGAGATACCTTCTGATACTTAAATAGAAACCTCTGAATTCAAATATCTTATTTATTTTTTAAAGCTAAGTTTAGTTTATCATATGGAGGTATATCTTTAATAATTTTGCCCCTTTAGATGAAACCAAATCAAAGGAACAAACTGGAGTGGACAGGGAGAAATAAAATATCTAGCATTTATACCTCTGACATAGTTCTCAAGTGTGAGAAAATCTCACAGGAGTTTGGAAGAGCCATTTTTTAAGTATTATTATTAATGCCTACACTTGATTTATACTTCTAACAAGCTCAAGGAACCCTTCCACATGACAGCAGTGTGCAGTGTGGTTTTTAAAGCTCCAAATGAAAAACCACAAGTCCCTGGGAAAAAAATGACTCTGGATTTTAATAGAATCACACTTGAGGATATTCATTCATGAAATTTTTACTAATTCTCATACAAAGTATTTTCAAGGGATGTTGATTGGTGATAAGTTCCTTTTCTAATCACTGCTGATCACACCGATAATACATAATTATCTTCCACCAAGTTATAATCAGTTGGCATCAACTAGTGTCTGTCCATACATATTAAACAATGAAGGGATAATCTGCACAAATTAATGATTTCTAAATGACTTTTATATACAAATTCTATTAATTTCACCAGGAATCAGAAATGTTTTTCCTTTTTATTCTTCCCGATATATAAAACTGCCAGCAGTGTCCCCAAAAGCACTGCTTTGGGAAGAATTAAGAATTATTGAAAGATAATTCACTTGATATCTTCATTCTTCTGCTGCTGATTGAAACCAAGAGGAGAGGAGCAGAGTTCCTTCACTTGGAGGCTGCCATCTTGTTTTTCCTTACCTACCTCATTGCCTCACCTGTACCACCAAGCAGCCCCTCTTGAACTCACCAGAGTCTCTGCACGAATTCCTTCATCTGTGGGGCTTAGGTCAGCTCAATTTTATGACAGGATCTGAAGCAAAAGTATAAAGTGCTTTTGGGTGGTTAGAATTTTTATTTCAACATTAATTTGAATTTTAAATTTAATATAAAGAAGGTAAATTTCAAAATTTTGAAAGCAAAATTGTTTCTAATTATTGAGGTTTGTAAAACATTGACATTTACTTTTATACATAAAAGTAAGAAGGCATTTTATTTTATATATTCTGTTCTATAGTCAAATATTTCAATGCAGGTCTTCCTGAATTTCTCTTTAATCTGGTCTGGGGTTGAAAAATATTCAAGGGGAGTTGGTCGAGGAAAGGCATTTTACAAGAAGCCCTGCATCTGGCTTTTGGACACTCCTTGGAACAGAGCACAAAGCTATGCACTTTTGACAAGCACCTGCTGAAGAATTTATTAAATGTATGATGCCAGACTATATGGAAATCTAGAAAACAGTTCTTTCTTTTTCATTTAGTCTTCTAAATTTGTAATCAGCAGCTTTTAAATGTTATCTAGCTTGGTTTGTGGCATTTTTAAAGTTTCAGTACAGAAAAAGGCTTATGAGTATCTTTAGTTGTAAACATGACAAGTATAGACTTTTTGAATTCAGCAAAATGTGGAAGTAATAGGGCAATAAATTACTACTAAGTAGATGGATTTAGAAAAAAAAAAAAACCACACACACAAACAAAACTAAGCACTGCATTGCAGAATCCTACTGTGATCTTTTCTTTTTTCTTTCCTTTCTTTTTCTTTCTTTTTTTTTTTTTTTTGAATAATATATGTGCAATCATTCTCCCCAGAACTATCACAGCTTGAGTTGGAATAATCGCTCTAATTTGTATGGCAAAAAAAGCACCCTTATTTGTGCTGATAAAATGCAACTCATGGCAACTCCAATCCTGTGGTTTTAATGTGATTCAAAAAGCTGTCTGCAATAAAGGAATGTATTAGAGATGCTAAAAGCTGATAAGATTTTGTTTTTGTTAAGTTTTGGAACAATTTAGCTGATGGAGTAAAATGTGCACTAGATTTTCTGATAAGTAATTTTCCATTCACCTAAATTTATTTCCAGATCCAGAAAGTTTATTTTGTGGAGACTTGTGAATGCATGGAGTACTCATGGGCTTCTGGGGCCTGTGTCGGTGAAATCGGTTTGCATGAACCTCTTACAAATGGCAATGCAAAGTTGTCAAAAGATGGCAAATAAAGAAGCTGGTTTGTTTGACTATAGTGAAGTATTTCTGGTGGCCTAATTCACCTGTTTCAAAGGACAGGCATAGAAGAGAAACCATGAAGGAAGTTTATTTCCTAGACACTAACATCTATGCTAAAACCCAGAAATAACAGTTTAAACGAGTCTGGGATTTCAAGTTCTTGGGGACTTTGACATGTATAAGCTCTTACATCCTCCTACAGGCCCTTTAAGTCAGGGAGGGCACTTAAGATGTTCCGGACTTTGAAGAGTCAAATAGTTCTAATCTTCTAATGAAGTTCTGTCCTGATAGCCACATTTGAATGGTTTCTATTTCACCTCCTCCTCCCACTGGCTCACCCCATCCCTCCTACACTATTTTCCCCCATATAGCTCATCTCCTATAACATTTGTGTAATCTACCTACTTTTACGCATATTGCTGATTCGCTTGTCTTTCCCACTAGATTGTAAGCTCCACAGGGCAGTCTTTTTGTTTACCAGAGCCCAAACCAGTGCCTGTCGGTGTTTAATAAAAAAGTGGTCAAGTGAGGGGCACGCAGGTGGCTCAGTTGATTAAGCATGACCATTCAGGTCATGGTCATGGTCCAGGGTCCTGGGTTTCAGCCCTGCATTGGGCTCTGCACTCAGTGGGGAGTCTGCTAAAGGAATCTCTCTCTCCTTCTGTCCCTTCCCCCTGCCCTCGCTCATGCACATACACTCTCTCTCTAAAAATAAATAAATAAATAAATCTTTAAAAAAGAAAGTGGTCAAGTGAATGGGTCAATTCCTAGAGCCACAGACCAGTAAAGTCCAGCATTTTGCTGTGAATTTAGGACTCAGGCTGCCAAATCCTGAAAGCTGGCTGGTCATTAGGAAACCCCAAAGTACTGGGTTTGAGGTGGAAGAGGAACCCTGAGTGATATGTTTGTTTGATTCTTCTGTCCCAGGCAAAGGAAGACCTAGGAATGACAGAGGATACCATAGAGGAACAAAGTCCTTTGAGGTGACAAGATGAAGCCATGGTAGATCTCTCCTGGAAGGTTAAGTTGGGGGAGAGCTCCTCCTGTGAGAGAGTGCCCATCTCCATAGTTCTGCTCCCAGTTCTGACATTCTAAAGCTAGAGAGTTTGAGTGCATACGAAAAGGGCCTGGGCCCTTGTGGATCCCCTAGCTGACACCAGCCACGCATGACAACTGCTGTTGTTCCAAGCACGTTACTCAGTAAAGCACCAAAGCTGACTTGGACCATGGGATCTTCCACTAGATAGCATTGGAAATACACAAGTATTTAGAAGTAACTTTTTGTTTTTCTGATTAAAAAATTTGTTTAAAAAAACTAGCAAAAGGAAAGAACAAAGCAAAAATAAAAATAAATAATAATAATAAACCCCTAATTAAAAAAAAACATAAGCATAGTTAACACACAATGCTATGTTAGTTTCAGGTCTGCAACAGAGGACTCAGCGTCTCTATAAGCTACACTCACTGCAAGTGTAACTGCCGTCCTTCAAAAACCAACCCTGTTACAACACCATTGACTGTATTCCCTATACTGTACCTTTTATACTCATGGCTTATTCATTCCATAACCAGAGGCCTGTATCTCCCACTACTCCTTCACCCATTTTGCTCATCCCCCACCTCACTTCCCCCTCTGGCATCCATCAGTTTGTTTTCTGTATTTATCCATCCAATTCTGCTTTTTGTTTATTTATTTATTCCTTTGTAAAACCCCTAACTTTAATTCAGACATTTGAGAGGAAATATGATTAACATTTGGTGACATACACAAGATAGTTGAGATTATACTAACTTACACAATTTTGTGGTCTGCTCATTTGATTAATTTTATATCTTGCATACATTCCAATATGAGATAAAATAACGTTTTTGATGACTGTGTAGTATTGCAAACCATGGATTCAGTATAATATTTTAACTATTCCCCTACCTTGGAGAAATATTATTAAAATATTATTACCTGAATCCTTTTTTAAATATATATTTTTAAGATTATTTATTTGAGAGAGAGAGCGAGCACACATGAGTGTGGTGGGGGCAGGGGGCAACGGGAGAGGGAGAAGCAGACTCCCTGCTGAGTGGTGAGCCCTACATGGGGCTCAATCCCAGAACCCTGAAGTCATGATCTGAGTCAAGGAGACATTTAACCAACTGAGCCTCACAGGCACCCCAATTACCTGAATCTTTGACTATATATTTCCTTAGGGTAGATTCCTCAAAACAATTTTACAATAATTTTTGATACACTTTTGACACTTGCAATGTACTTTAAAAACTTTGTCTAATTATTGTTTAAGTTGCATCCCACATGCTTAAATATGAACTATTTTTATTTTCATTGAGATCAAAATAGTCTCTAATTTCCCTTTTGATTTCTTATTTTACTCTTTTTTTTTTTAAAGATTTTATTTATTTGACACAGAGAGAGTTTGTGCACAAGCAGGGTGAGCTGCAGGCAGAGGGAGAGGGAGAAGCAGACTCCTCACTGAACAGGGAACCTGATGTGGGACTCAGTCCTAAGGCCCTGGGATCATGACCTGAGCCAAAGGCGGACACGTAACTGACTGAGCCACCCAGGTGCCCTTACTCATGTGTTATTTGAAGAACACTACTTTGTTTCCAAACATGTAAGTAAACTTTAGTAGACTTTTAGATATTG
The DNA here is from genome assembly GCF_002007445.2 of Ailuropoda melanoleuca. NCBI lineage: Eukaryota > Metazoa > Chordata > Mammalia > Carnivora > Ursidae > Ailuropoda > Ailuropoda melanoleuca. The sequence goes on along the minus strand of NC_048218.1, from coordinate 116,808,186 downwards.
ACTCTTAGCTTAATTGCACTGTAGTCAGAGAACATGCTTTAAATTCTATAAGTTGTTGAGAATTGTTTTCTGGCTTGGCATATGGTGAATATTTAAATATTGTGTACATATTTCTATAAATATGTATAAATCAGTGTCATTTCTATATACACAGGCAGTTGCTATACACACAAATTAGGTTAAGCTTGTCAATCATATTTTTCAATTATTTTATTTTATTGTTGATTAGTATTGCTTGTTCAATTGACTATAAAAGACTCATTATTTCCAACTATGAATATGGATATGTTATTTTCTCCTTTAATTCTATCAAGTTTTGCTTTACTATTTTAAGGCTAAGTTAATAGATGTATAGGCATTTAGAATTGCTTTGTCTTCTGACAGGGCCAGGACCAGGACCAGGAGGAATCAATTGAGGTGCTTAGGGTACATCACTTTAGGGAGGTTCTCATTCTCAGAGCTATACAAGTGCAGGATTGGTACTTGGGAGTGAGTCCTTCTTTAAATGATGTGCCTACATGCCTCACTTGCCTCACCTTGCCCCAGCCTAGTCTTCCAGTAAATTGAAATGTTATCATTATGATGTTCTCTTGCTCCTCTTTCCATCTACTGTTATCATTTTTTTTTCTTTAAAGGCCTTTTGATTTACCTTCTTTTGTCTTTAATTTCTTTATTCTTTTATTTTAGGTGTGTTCTATAAAGTAAAGCTTTGCTTTCTCAAAGTTTTGCTTTTCATCTGACAAATCTTTGGCTTTCAACTGGAGTACAGAAATCATTAATGGTCAATATATTTACTCATGATTTGGGTTTCAATTTACCCTCTTATTATTGGTTTGCTATTTATATCATTTGTTCTATCTTTCCATTTCTTTCCTTTTTCATCTTCATTTGTATTTTTAAATATTTTTCTATCACTCTATTTCCTCCCTTGGCTAGCTTAGTAGTTACGTTATCAGTCTTAGCTGCTCTTTTGAAGCAAGTAACATGCCTTTTTCTCTGTCTGCTTTCAGTTTTATTTTGACTTTTTCAGCATTAGATGTGCTTTTAAAAAAATTTATCCTGCATGTTGTTAAATATGTGGTATGATATCTTTTGCTATCTTTTCAATTATTGCTTCTGCTCCAATCTCACTCCTTCAACTCCAAGACTCCAATTTATAGGTATTATGTGTATTAGATCTTTTCTATATTTTTCATCATTTGTTTCTTTGTGCTTTATTCTGGAACTTAGATGAAGAGTAATTATCCAGGGTCCATGGACCACACTTGGAAAACTGCTCTCCTATGGTGCTGCCCTTGAAAATAAACAGCTCTCCTTTCTAAATGAGCTCTGAAACCTAATGGTTTTTTCTTCTTAGCCCTATGAGTCTTTGGAACACACTGTTCATTTTCTTACCTTCTGGATGAAAGCTTCCATTGTGATGAACAGATTCCCCTATGAAAACACAAAGAGAAAAGTTTTATTTCTCTTGATATTCTTCTTCTCTGATCTCAACTACATAATACCTCACCATTTCTTTAATTCTACCTGCTTTACATATATTTAATTACTTTCTTTAGCTTGTCCAGTTGTTCTTCTGGGGAGGCCAGTTCACATTCTCTGTTCCGATAATATTGATAGCAGATCTTCATCCATTTCATTTTAAAATAAACTTTTTGCTGTCACCTTAAAGCAAGAGTAATCTGAAAGTTAAAATGTGATTATTTTTTTAATGTTTTATTTAGACATTTAAAATACATACAGCTTTGTAATAGAGAATTTTCATTCTGGACATTTGTGTAATGAAGGGTACACATCATCTCCATAGTTAAATTTGTCAGTAAATAAAAATGATTTAATTTTCTCTGTTGGGCAATTTTTGAGATCTGCCAAAAATACAGAATAAACAAGCAAAACACTCTTGAATATTAATTTTTAAGGACGGCACAGAGTTTTAGGATACATGGAGAGATGCTTCCCATTTCTGTTTCAGTAGAACTTCCACATTATTTTCCCAGACCAGGAAAAGCAGACTTCTCAGAGGTGATGAGGTTGCTCCTCAGATACGTATTATTACCTTCATCTAGCTAAGGACTGCTTTCACTTCCTTGTCACAGATGCCACTCAGACTCTGATGAAAGCTCTGAAACTCTTTCTAAAAAAATAAATAAATAACAAGAAAAGAAAGAAAAAAAGAAAACAAAAACAAAAAACAAACAAAAAAGGGAGATGCTTATAACGCAAAATATAAATATAGTCTCAGGGATTCAGAGGATTAAGCTTCTTCATGGACACCAGGTTAAACTTTCCTGACCTGGTTTGAATAGTCTGAGGAAAATTCCTTTTCCATCCAAATTTTAAGAATATTTTTATTTGCCTAATTGGGAGAATCTAACTGTGAATGTGTACACATATACCCTACAGGTCATATATTGAGAAGCATCGCTGGAATTTCTTTCACTTTGCTGATGTAAATTCAGTCAAATGGTTTGAAACCAGCTATTCAGAAACTTACTTTCATAAGCAAACAGACAAGATATATATATGGGCAAAAAAAATGCTTAAGAGTATCTATTTTTATTATAAGATTATGATTAGTAATAAATACTTTTAAAATTATACATATATCTGAAATAATTTATTAAAAAACTTTTTATTAATTCCTAAGTTCATTCCCAAGGTTTTTATTTTCTTTTTGTATGGTCATACATCACCACTACTCCATACCACTTTATATGACCAGTGTTTTTATTTATAAAGCATGGGCAAAGTTAAGTCTAAAAAAAATGATTTTAAGTATTACCTTTATTCCATTACCTTGCAAATTCATTTGAAAATGTTTTCCTGCCAAGAAACAAATTAAAATGGAAAATTTAGCTCATAAAACAGAAAGATATAAACCTTTTTAGATCAGTTCCTATCATTGTGCCTAAAAAATCAGTGAAGTGATACCCTAATATAGCTAAATTGTATTAATGTTTGCTATTTTTAGTTCTTTCAAGATTGAAATACTTTAATTCTAAGCTGATAAAAATTGCTCATTTAATTATGGAATAGCTGAAATACAGAAAATCTTTATTAATTTAGAGTCTATTAATACAGTATTTGAGATAAATTGAAAAGCATTTGTGCTATTTATGCAATTTATGGATAAATAATTTTCACACGTAAGTTAAGTATCAAGATTTTATAGGGACTATTCACTATTCTAAGAAAAGGAATTTTTAGTCACATTAACAACCTCAATTTGCTGAGTTAATTCAGAAGGATTTTTATCTGTACATTACTGAAGACCCATTAGGCCCTCTGCTCTGCCGCACTTTCTCAGCATTGTTCATATGTAATAGAAAGGCTCTTCTTGTTACTATTCTAGAATGTCTTCTTTTCTGCATATAGAGAAGCCAGGCAACTATTTACCCCAATGAATGTGCAAACCAGTATTCTATATGAATTGGATTAGAGAGTCTAACATTAGACTTGATGATAAAGCAATATATGATGAAAAACAGTCAAGTAAATGTAAAAAAGTAAATAAAAGCACGCTTACAGTTATGTATCACCACACTGACACTAAGAAGGGAAAGTCTATAAAGGGCTCCAAATTATGGGAAGCAGAACCATGTGCTGGAGACAGATCCCCTCCCCTCCCCAAAAAGTGTGTATACGTACAATATTTGGAGAATGAGTAGGTTAGGGAGGATGGTACCTTTTTTTTTTTTTTTTTGTCCTTTAAGTTTGTTAAGGAATGTTCGTCAGAATGTGGTCTATCTTGGCAATTGTTCCACGTGAGCATGAAAGAACGTACGTTCTGCTCTTGTTGGGTGAAGCTATCTGTAGATCTATAGGATACTAGGTATTATAGATACTATCTACAGATAACAATTATATACAGTTGATTGACAGAGTTGAGGGGTTAAACTATGTTCCTCCTGACTTCCTGCTTCTGGGATATGTCCACTTCTGATAGAAGCATATTGAAGTCTCCAACTGTAACAGCAGATTCATCTATTTCTCCTCACAGCTGTTTCATTTTACCTCGTGTATTCTGATACTGTGTGTTAGACACCTACACATTAAGGACCGCATGTCTTCCTGGAGAATTGGCCATTTTATCGTTATGCAGTGTCCCTCTTTATCCGTAATAACTTCCCTTGTTTTGAAGTCTGCTGTGCGTGAAAATAATGTAGTAACTCATGTTTTCTTTTGGCTAGTGTTAGCGTGGTGTATCTTTCTCCATTTAGCTACCTTTAATCTATATGTGTCCTTATATTTATGGTGAGTTTCTTATAGACAACTTCAAGTTAGATCTTGGTTTTTCATCTGCTCTGGCAATCTCTGTCTTTTCATTGGTGTAATTAGAACACTGGCTTTCAAAGTGGTAATTGATATAGTTTGAATAATATCTACCATATTTGTTACTGTGCTTTATTTTTTTAACACTGCTTATTATTTCTATTTCTGTCTTCCACTCTCTTTATGCCTTTTGTGGTTTTAAGTGAGTATTTTATATGATTCCATTTCCTTTCCTTTCTTATATACCAGTTATACTACTCTTTTTTTCTTTTTAGTGATTACCTTAGAGTTTGCAATATGCATTTAAAATGGATCAAAATTCACTTTCAAATAACATTATACTGCTGCTTCATGGGTAATGTAAGTTCCTTCTAATAACAAATAATCCTAACTCCTCCTTCCTGTCCCTTGTGTCATTGCTTTTATTCATTTCACTTACAAGGAACCATATATGATAGATAACATAAGCATACATAATCAAATATATTCTTGACATTACTATTTTGAACTGTTACTTGTTAGATCAATTAATATAAGAATATATATTTTATTTTACTTTCATTTATTCTCCCTTTCCTTCCCTTCCCTCCCCTCCCCTCCCCCCTTCTCCTCCCCTC
>NC_048218.1:116781964-116803107 GCF_002007445.2 Ailuropoda melanoleuca | reverse complement strand
CCTCCCCTCCCTTCTTTTCTTTCCATAGATCTGAGTTTCTAACCTGTATCATTTTCCTTCTCTCTAACAGACTTCTTTTAATATTTCTTTCAAGGCAGTTCCATTGACACCAATTCTCTCTCTCTCTCTCTTTTTTTATTTTGGGAACAGGAAGTCAAGGCACTTTATTGGCCCCTGAGCACCCTCCAAATTCTCTCAATTTTTGTTTATCTGAAAAATTCTTTATTTCTCCTTCAATTTTTAGACACTATTTCACAGGATAAATAGTTCTCATTTGATGCGTGTTTTTTGTTATTTTTTGTTTTCTTCCCCCCCCCCTTAACACTTTAAATATTTCTATTCTCTTCTTGCTTGAAATAATTTCTGAGAAAAAATCAGATACAATTTTCATCTTTGCTCTTCTATAGTTTCAATCCTCTGGCTTCTTTCAGGATTTTTTTTCTTTAATTTTCTGTAGCTTGAAAATGATATGCTTAAGTGTAGTTTTTTAAGCATTTATGCTGCTTGCTGTTTTCTGAGCTTTGTGATCTGTGGTTTAGTTTCTGATATTATTTTGTGGGAAATTCTCAATCAATATTGTTTCCAATTTTTTTTTTCTGTTCTTTACTCTCTTTCTTCTCCTTCTGTTATTCCCATTACTTTATCCATTGGAGCCCTTACCATATTCATCATATTTGTCTCAAATTCTCAGTCTGATGTTGGGGGAAGGGAAATTTTCTATAGCTTTATTATTATTATACTACCAACTACTATCATTTTTATTACTCCAGTTCTCAGTCTTTTAGTGAGCCTATACCTCTGGAATGTGAACTTCAGATGTGTTTCTCGGATTTTTCTTCCCCCCTTAGGTGGGACCAGACGGCTAGAGTGGGCTAGAGTTCACTATTTCTTTTCTTTCATGTCGAAGGCAAAAGCCGGCCAGAGTTGGTATTTCTCTTCCCCCAGGTCAGTAAGACTCTGATAGAACCCCAGCAGGTGGAATAATTTCTCCTGAGGGTGCCCTTGTTAAGAAGAATAGAATGTGGGATTCCAGGGTGGTGTAAATGGTTAAGTGTCTGCCTTTGGCTCAGGTCATGATCCCAGGGTCCTAGGATTGAACCTCATGTCCAGCAGGGAGTCTGCTTCTCCCTCTCCCTCTGCCCCCCTCCATGCTCTGCACATGTATGCTCTCTCTCTCTTTCAAATAAATAAATAAAATCTTTAAAAAAAAATAACAGAATGTTCTGGCATATTTCAAAACGATTCTTTTCCCTGCACACTGCTAGAAGCACAAGAGGATTTTCCTGTGACCTTTGCTGTGAGAACCTGACTCAGCTCTTGGAAGTAAAGCTCACAAAAATGTGGGGGTGCCCATGACTGGGCTCTCGAACTTAACCATTCTAAGCTCCCAGTAATGAGTCTACTATGGTTCAGGTTTTCCTACGGTAGCACTGGCTCCTGTTGAGATTTCAGTCTATAAATTTCTGCTCTGGTAACTTGTGATTCTCTGTATTCACCTATTGTTTTCTCCAATCTTGGGGGCCTCATTTTGCCCTGTGACCTCATTTCTCTTATGGATCTAAGAAGAGTTGTTGATTGTTTCAGTTTGTTTAGCTTTTTACTATTTATTGGTAAAACATACTGGGGATTTCCAAGTTCCTTATCTGTGGAACCATAAGTCCATTTTTTTTTTAACTAGAGGGCAGAAAATTTCCTTACAGAAAGTGGCGGCAGGTTTCCCAGATTTGATATCTATGTGCAATAAAATCATAAGGCTTTTTGGTTCCAAAAAAATTAGATTTTTTTCTTTAGTAATCATAAGATCAAATGTCTTAATCTCATGATAAACAGAAATCATCAGTACTTTCAAATAGTAACAGCTAAATAAATGATAACTAAGTAATAATAATACCAATAATAATAATAGCTAAAAGTTTTAAACCTAGTAATGCTAGAATGTTAATATAAAGGCGGTTAGAAATATATCACAAATGTAAAGACTTTATTTCTGATGTGGTAACATTTGGTATATATTCTGGTATTAAACCTAGTTAAATAGAAAAAGAAAAAGATAGCTGCTCAACGTAACGTAGGTGTTACATCTAAACCCAAAATTCAACATACATATTTCATAGGAAAGATAGGGAAAAAAGAGGTAAGATACATTAATTTTGGATAAAACAAACTATAAATTTAAGATTATTATAAAAATGATCTTAACATTTAAGAAAATTTGATTTACCATGTGGTATAATATTTTGACCATTTTGAAAGATAATATTTATTACTTCATTAGAGGACAAGTGATATTTTCATAAAGAAAACTTAAAGGACAACTGATTGTTAACAACAAAATAAATGGAGAAAAAGTTTTGTTTCTATCTTAAATATAAAAAATACAATTTACATTATGGGTTAAATATAAGTAAACAAAAAATTAGAAGACATAAAATACTTATCACATATTAGAAAATATTATTTACTTACCTTTGTTATGTTAGATGCAACAGAAAAGCAAATATTATCAGGTCTGAATATATGCATTGGGGAATTTATTTAATAGATTATTATCATGCAGTCATTAAAAGCAAGGTTTATGGAAACACTCTAGATAGGTTTTAAGCAAGCAGCAAAACTCAAAATAATGTGTGAGCAGTGTGAGACATATTACTCAAAAGTTGTGAATAGGTCCTGTAAGTCATAGGTTGTCATCGTAGTGGATGGGTTCTGTTTGTTACAGCTACAGCTGGTTCTAAGTCGTCCTTTATAGCCACACGGAATCGTGTTTATCTAGTCTATAGTCATGGAAAACAAAACCAAGCAGGAAGGGCCGCTTATACAAATAGACTTATAAATTAAATTTTGATTGTTTTCATTACACAAATGATGTACATTATGTGTAAAAGAATAAAATGTAATAATCAAAGAAAGAGAGAAATGGATTGGTGGAGAAAAAAATGTGAGGGTGGAGAGGACAAGGAAGGGGAGGGAAAGGAAGGGTTGTTTTTGCTTGTTTGTTTGTTTGTTTTTAACCAAAACATACCCAGTGTAGATATTTCGGTAAATATTCTTCAAGAATGTTTTTGGTGTCTCTTTCTATGTCAATAGAGATCCATCTTTCTGTTGCTCACAGCCTTGAGTTTCATCCTTCAGTTGCTCCATGATTAATTCACAACCTTTCACTGCTGCACAATTAGACACACATATGAGTACAAATGGGTTTGGGTGAACATGTTTGCACACAGACCTTCATGACTCTTGCTTTACACACATTTATGGAAGAACAATTGCTGATTCAACAAGTATATAGTTTTAAGGTTTTTTAATACATAATGCTAAATTTATGAGACCATCTGAGAATGCCCCATGAATATTTTTAAGAGGGTCAATCCCATAAAAAAAAAACTTTCCCCTTTTCTGTCAATCATACCTCATTCTTCTTTATATTTTGCCTGCCTCATTACTTATGCCACTTGAATTCTGTGTGTGAGAATGAGCTGCTTTGTTAATTTCTTTTGCCCATTTTGGAGATTTGTTTTTTACCTATTGATTTTAGTTTTGTATTTCTGAGTTAACATTTTATCCTTTACATATGTTAAAAATATTTTTTTTCTGTCATTGTGTATTTTGTAGGTGATATTTTTGAAATACAGAACTTAGCTAATATTTTCTACTATTTGTCATACTGAGCAAAACCAGATATTCTTCTTCACAAGACATATTCACATATATGTCCTTCTAGCACTTGAATGGCTCCTTCCTAATACTGAATTTTTAATGCATCTGAATTTCATTTTCTTGTTTGTTGTTTGCAGTTTAATTTAATTCACCTTACTTTGGATATACAAAAGTTTTCTACTTCTATGTAAACAATTCATTCATCTTCTGGTTTCCTACGCAGGTGCTCAGAGTGCCATCTGCCATTGTCGTTATGAAGAAAAGGTGAAAGATGGTTTGCCTCTTCAAGAGCAGGGACTGCTGGTATTACTTTATATGAATTTATTGATTTGGTAACTGATGTGGGAAACAAAAGCAGAAGAAAAATTATTAAATTTCCTTACTACCTACAGCCCATTGATAAGTCCTTGAAACAGGCAGCGTGACCTTCCTGTATGGACTCAACTGCTTCTATGTTAATACTTTGATAAGGACAACAAGCAATCCTAGCATGCCCCCCCCAGGATCCTATAAGTCTACTTTAATATATAAAAATTCCTTTGGAAACTTCCAAAGATACATGTTGGCAATCATCCCCCAAGCATATGACTCACCCATATACATCTGAAGGTTCTCAGGACTCTGGTTTTATTAGACAGTAACACATGACAATTTCCCAACAATAGTTAGGCCCTCTCAAGGTCCTGGAAACCTTGCTTCCAAAATCCCTTAGAGACTTAAGCTACCTTTCACCCTCGTCCAACTTGAAAGTATATAATGGGCCACTCCTCCTGACCCCAGTGCAGCTCTTTCTGCCCACTGGTCCTGTCCCTGTGCTTTAATAAAACCACCTTTTTACACCAAAGAGACTCAAGATTTCTTTCTTGGCCCTGGGTTTGGAACCCTAACATCTCTCCTACATCAGTAATCCTGTCTTCCACGACTCAGGGCTAGGCAGAGCAGTTCAGATTCCTGACTCAAGGTTTCAGCAGGGAGGACACGCTCGGCCGGGCACGATGCGAGTGGAGGGCCCAGGGTTGGTGGCAGGGAGACAAGGACTCAAGGCCCAGCGTGCACTCCGCGCCCCCCACCAGACAAAAGCGCCCCTTCCCTCAAGAGAGACCTGAGGGGACAAAAGAGAACGACCCCCGCTGGGCCTCTGCTTTTTTCCTGAGAGGCCTGTGCTGGGCTGGAGTCAGAGGGAGCGGGAGCCTCCCCTGCGGGAGCAGCAGCCCAGCATTAGCCCAGCAGGGCCCGGCCCAGAGCCGGCTGACCAGCATGGGTTTGCGGCGCTGAGCCGAGGGCGCACGGAGGAGCGCGCTGGGCGACCTGTCCGGTTCCCCGCAAGGCCTCCAGGGCGCCCTGTGGGGCCTCCCTGCTTTAAAGCCCTTGTACGCGCCCAAGCCAAAACCGAAATATATGTATTTAATTACACGCATCTATATAGTTATAATATGTACGCATATGAGATTATATATAAATATGCATTAGTATAAAGGGGAATACATTCATATTACATGTTTTAGAATATTGCCTTCCACCTAAACGCTGATTTGCTGCTTCTTATTTTTGAAGGAATAAAATATTTTCGTAGATCTTTAAAAGTATTGTGGGTCCCCAGCAAGGTGCTTAATTTCAGAGCCCACACCTCTCCCTTTCACTCTCCTTGGCTTGCCCCTCTCCCCTCGCTCCATCCTTGGCGTTTACCCTTCCTATCTTCCCCTCCCCCTCTCTCCAGGTTCTGTCATTCTTCTCTTTTAAATGTTTAAATCTCTTCCACTGAATAATGCATTCCTTCCTCACTGATAGAGAATCTCTCCATTTTCATATACAAAATTCTCGCAAAATTTTAGTCTCTCTAGATTCACTATTCTGTCTCCTTAGTCACTTTTTCTGTGCTCTTTCAATTTCTGTATTTTCTTGCCTAATTTTATATTTGGAAATACAAACCTCCCACCTTTTCAATACTTTCATGCCTATACCCACACACATTTTTTTCTAGATATACCTCAGAACTATCTTAACAGATCTTAAAAAAATATCTTTGGAATTTTGATTGCTCTCTATAAAATATATAAATTAATTTGGGAAGAATCGACATATTCAGAACACTAAATCTTCTAATGGGATAATATATTATACTTACATGTATTGAGACGAATTTTAGGTTTCCCAGAAAAGAAGTGTGCTACCTTCATATGTGATCATGTAGTTCTTATCACTTTTATTCTTAGGTATTCTAGACTTTTGTTACTATTGCCTATTTCTAATCTTTTTAATCATAATTTTTGATATAGAGAAAATAGGTTGCTTCTTCATTTTTCTTCAAAATATTTTGTAATTGAAATGTATTTGACATGTCGCACCGTGTAAGTTTAAGATGTACAACGTGTTCATTGGATACATTTATATGTTGCAGTATGCTAGCACTGTGGTGTCAGCTATTCCCTAAACCTCTCCAAGGATAGTTTATGCTTAGCAGAGGAGAAGGAGCCAGGTGGGGAAGACAGAACTTTGTGCAATTAAAAAGGAAAGGGGATATATGAAAAGACAAGAAAAGGCAAATCAATTTTTTAAAAAAGCACAGTTGGAGTTAATATACTACCTGATTCAACATTTGTTATAAAGCTACAGTAATCAAAAAAGTGTGGTTTTGGTAAAAGAATAGAGTTACTGGAGCAGAATAAGAAATACAGAGATGGACCAACACCAGTATAGTGAACTGACTTTTTAATGAAAGTTAGCAGTGGAAAAGGAGAGTTTTGGAGTTGGAACGTTTTACACACTGATGCAAAAAACAAACAAACAAACAAACAAAAAACCCCACAACCTAAATCTCATACCTTATCCAAAAATTTAGAAAAAGTAAATGATATACACTAAAGGTAAAGTGTAAAACTAAAGAACTTTTTGAAGAAATCATTGGAGAAAATCGATGTGGCCCCTCAGTGATGCAGAGGCTGTAGGTATTACACCAAAGTCACAGCCCACGAAGGGAACAAGTGTTCAATTGGACATCAAAATTTAAATTTTTTTTCTGCTAAAGGTGTTGTTAAGACAATGAAAAGACAAACTTCAGATTAGAAGAAAACACTGCAAACCAAATTTCTGACAAAGAACTTGTATCCTAAATATACATAAAATCTCAAAGCTCAAAACTGAAAAAAAAGAAAAAAGAAAACTTAACCCGATTTTTAAACTGCACAAAATACCTAAACAAATACTTCCCCAAAGATATGCAAATGTAAACTTTATCCGCTGAAAGCTCCTCAACAGCACTACTCTGTCCCAGTAGTCTAATGTCTATTGTTATGCTAGCACAGCACGTTTTAAGTTTGTTTGTTTGTTTAAGTAATCTCTACACCCATCGTGGGGCTCAAACTCGTGACCCTGAGATCAAGAGTTGCAGGTGCTTCTGACTGAGCCAGCCAGGTGCCACCAAGGAAATGTGAATTAAACTCTGATGTGATACACTACAGACTTCCTACAGCGGTTGAAATTTTAAAAAGTAATGATAATACCAGTTGCGGAAACACTCTTGTCCATTGCTCATAGGAGTACAAAATGGTACAGACACCGTGGACATGAGTTGGTAGTTTCTCACCGAGTTAAATGCACGCTTACCATATGCCCCAGCACCCAGGGCAGTGCATATCTACGTGAACTTGCCCAGTTGATCAGATACCCATTGGTAGAAACAGAACTAGAACTGAGGGCAGCTTTGAGTTATAATGACATTTGTATTGGGATTGGCATCAGGTAATTGAATATTGCAACCTCCCAGCAGTGTGCCTTGGTCAAATTATTTAACCTTATTGAGGCTATATGGGACTCACAGGTTAAATGGAGGTGTACCAATCTTGCAATCACACATCAGTATGAATATATTTATATTCATATACTCTACTTTATAAGATAATGGTTAGGGAATTTTATATACTTATTATGATAATCACCATTATGATCCACAGTTTCTTGTTGCCATTTTAAGACTTTTTGGTCACATTGGAAAAATAAAGGAATAAAATGAAAGTTATCAAAAGGTATTCTACAAGGATGTCATATAGTTTTTCCTGACCTTTCTCTTGATATAATACAGATGTTCAGACTTGGGACAAGAGTGATGGCTGGGTATCCACATGGATGTGTCTTTCCTCTATTTAACCAAAGCACAACTATTAACTACCCACTCAATCTCTGAAAACAGATAGGACTACACTGGGATAAGTCAGTAGGGTATTTTAATCATCAACTGTTTTATTTCTCAACTAATTACACCGTAGAACTCAATTACAATGAATCATTAAACGTTTGATGATTAAGATATTTTTATTGCTAAAAATACTATTTAACTTAAAGTTTTATTGAACTAAGTGAGTTTGGGATATCAAATCCATTTCCCCCTGATAATTTTTTTTAACTATGAATTTATCCTGATAATTATAAAACATGTAAGAATGATGTCACATTTTATTTGTGTAGTTGTACAATTTGATACAGTATATGGCCAATTTACACTGCAATGTTTTTTGAATAATGTATCCTATTATTTATTTATTTATTTATTTATTTTTACACCAGATACCTGCTTTTGTATTGTTCTTTTTAAATCATATTAAGGTTTTTATTTTAATTCCAGTATAGTTAGCATACAGTGCTTTATTAGTGTCAGGTGTACAATGTAGTGACTCAACAATTTTAGACATTACTCAGGGCTCGTCATGATAACTGTTCTCTTAATCCCTTTCACCCATCGCACCTCCCACCACCCCTCTGATAACCATCAGTCTGGTTTCTGTAGTTAAGAGTCTGTTTCTTGGTTTCTCTCTCTCTCTCGTTTCCTTTGTTCATTTATTTTGTTTCTATCCCACATATGAGTGAAATCATATGGTATTAGTCTTTCTGACTTATTTCACTTAACATAATACACTCTAGCTCCATCCATGTTATTGTAAACGGTAAGATTTCATTTGGCTACTGTAAATAATGCTGCAACAAATATGGGGTGCATGCATCCTTTTGAATTGCTGTTCTTGTATTTTAGGATAAATATTCAGTAGTGTGATTACTGAATTGTAGGGTTCCTTTTAATGTTTTGCAGAACCTCCACACTGTCCTCCACAGGGGCTGCACCAGTTTGCATTACCACCAACAGTACATGAGGGTTCCTGTTTCTTCACCTCCTTGCCAGCCCTTGTTTCTTGTGCTTCTTATTTTAGCGGTCTGACAGGTGTGAGGTGATACCTAGTTTTCATTTACATTTCCCTGATGATGAGTGACGTTGAGCATCTTTTCATGTGTGCATTGGCCATCTGTAAATCTTCTTTGGAGAAATGTCTGTTCAGGTCTTCTGCCCATTTTTTATTGGATTGTTTTTTGGGTGTTGACTTGTATCCGTTCTCTCTATATTTTCGATAATAACCCTTTATCAGATATGTCATTTGCAAATATCTTCTTCCCATTCAGTAAGTTGTCCTTCAGTTTTGTTGATTGTTTCCTTCACTGGCGGAAACTTTTTATTTTGATGTAGTCCCCATAGTTTATTTTTGCTTTTAATTTCCTTAGCCACAGGAGACCTATCTAAAAAAAGTAGCTAGGACTGGTGTCAAAGAAGTTACTGCTTGCGTTCTAAATTTTTATGGTTTCAGGTCTCACATTTAGGTTTTTAATCTATTTTGAGTTTATTTTTGTGTGTGGTGTAAGGAAGCGGTCCAGTTTTATTCATTTGCATATAGTTGTCAGTTTTCCCAACACCATTTGTTGAAGAGACTCTTTTTCCTATTGCATATATTTGCCTATTTTGTCAAAGATTGACCATATAATTATGGGTTTGTTTCTGGGCTTTCCAACCTGTTCTATTGACCTGTGTGTCCATTTTTATGCTGGTACAATACTGTTTCGGTTACTACAGCTTTGTAGTATAAGTTAAAATCTGGAATTGTGATGCCTCCAGCTTTGTTTTTCTTTCTCAAGATTATTTCAGCTACTCAGGGTCTTTTATGGGTTCATACACATTTTAAGATAATATGTTCCAGTTCTGTGAAAAAGGCTGTTGGTATACTTAGTTTAAATATTAGCATTCTCAGGCGCCTGGGTGGCTCAGTCGTTAACCGTCCGCCTTCAGCTCAGGGCGTGATCCCAGCGTTCTGGGATCGAGCCCCACATCAGGCTCCTCTGCTATGAGCCTGCTTCTTCCTCTCCCACTCCCCCTGCTTGTGTTCCCTCTCCCGCTGGCTGTCTCTCTCTCTGTCAAATAAATAAATAAAATATTAAAAAAAATAAATATTAGCATTCTATAGCACCACTTGTACTTGATCAGCTATGAAAAATGATGGTTTTATATTGTTCCAGGATTTTTCTTATTAATTATAACTTCAGTCAAGTATTATGCTTGAATTTTTAACATTGTTTAGTAGATTTTTAAATTTGAAATTTCATTTGATATCATATTTTCAGTTCTGTGAGATATTACACTTATGGTGATTTAAAAGCAAGTACCCATTAATTTTAGTGATTATTTTTTCACCATCTCTTCTCCATTCTAGACTGACTAGAATGAACTCTCTGTCACCATAATTCAATTTAGAATACACTTATAAAATTTCCAAAAGTATTATTCAATTTTTATAAGATTTGCCCATAATTAAAATATAGATAACTAGGGAAAATAGAGACCTGACAAAGAGTTAAAGATTTCATTAGTATTTCTGGCACCTTATAAATCATCAGCTAAAGAAAATGCTAAAAAAATACCAACCTTAGGAGAATATCAATCTTCCCAATGCACTGCAGCTTCTCTATAAATAGTTTTCTTAAACATACAAATTAAGTGGACTACGAAAGAAAAGGAGTCCTCGGTTTACTTAATAGGATTGGAAAGAGTCTTATAATTGCTTTCTTCCTAAGCTTAACAGATAACAGAATAATTCATTTATGATGATCAAGACAGCACTAATACAGTTCTACAATTCATTAGCTTAAATAGTTAATTTCCATGAATTACCCACTTACTCAATTTTATGTCAATTGACAATTGTCCTTTAATTTACAAAACTCTTTTTAAGTCAATACAGTTATTTGGATACCTTGAGACGATTATTTTAATGAAATTAAATCAATTAAGTCCATTAAATTTGTTACAATAAAGATTCTTTATATAAAATATAAAGTTGCCAAACATTAGAACTTTTGCATATTTTGGTAGGTATCTCATCCAAGAATATATAAAAGAATGAAGTAAAAAAATGATGGTGATATTTCTCACCATTTTAAAGTTTTATGTAACACTGTATGCGGTAATTAGCAATACAAATATATTATTTGTCTCCATTAAGACTTGAAGAGGAAAAACAAAGAATTGCAATATATATATTCTCCTATGTTCTTCCTCTCTTGAGGAAGAAAGGGAGGGGAAACAGGATAGATAAGTCAAATTTAAAGAAATTGGGGGAATAGTGAGGAGTGAGAGACAAGGTGGAAGGAAGTTTATGATTGATTCCTGTCCAATTGGAAGTACAAGCATAGATTCACATACAAAGGGAGAAAAAGATAAAATACTCTAATCCTGAAGTCTTATCTCCCTCTTTTTTTTTTTTTAAAGGCTTTATTTATTTATTTGACAGAGAGACAGCCAGGGAGAGAGGGAACGCAGCAAGGGGAGTAGGAGAGGAAGAAGCAGGCTCATAGTGGAGGAGCCCGATGTGGGACTCGATCCCGAAATGCTGGGATCACGCCCTGAGCTGAAAGGAGACGCTTAACGACTGCGCTACCCAGGCGCCCCTTATCTCCCTCTTCAACTTTCAACTACTACAGGTATTCTCTTTATGACTCAAGTCCTTTCTTGCATGATTTTATATATATAATAGAATTCATAGAAAAATCCATACTAATGTAACACATCCTCTTGCATTTTGGGAGAATTAAGTTTTGCCAAGACCAGATAAAAATAAACACATTATATAATTCTCAATTGTAAATGAGCTTTAGAAATATTAACCTAGCTTAGAGATGAAAATGTTAGTTTACTTTTATGTGGTTAATACTGAAACTAAGATTTATCATGCATTTATTTATTAGTGATATATGTTCTCAAAGGCTAGGGGACTTTTAAAGAAGTGTTGCTGTATAAGTATCTCTCAGCCTAATCTAAGTGTTTTTTCAATTGGTATGTTTAACAGAACAGTGATGAAATCAGGCATATTTGGCTTGAAGGCCTGCTTAGCTTTTAGTTTAGTAAGTTTATACAAAAGACTTGACCTTTCCATGCCTCACTTTTCTCATCTGTAAAGAGTGTTCTTTTTATGATTGCTTTACTAAATTGGACAATATCAAGTCATTTGCATAGTGTAAAAGGTACAATGTGTTTTGAATCGTGCTTACTACATTTGCAATTGTGACTTTCCAGGACATACTGGCAGTTGTGCTTTCATGATTACAGAGAACAAAATCTGTAATCCTGTAATTAGGCTTACAGCAAGAGTCATCGGAACAGTTCCTGCTTGTTGTCTCTTCAAGGTCAAAGGGATTTCTAACACATTTCACTGAGAGCTATTCTTTTCTGGATTTTCTATTTGACTTCTTGGTTTCACTCAACTATGTGACCAGCTTCATCATCACTTCCTGTAGAGCTATGGTTCATTATCTATTCACGAGTCAGTGTTACAGCCTCAACCCCAGAGAATGTTGAGATAATTGCCACATTCCAGTGAAGCAACTGGACCCTGATGCTTGAACACCACCATTTAAGTCCAGGGATGAGAAGTGGTTGACATTTCCTCTCTACTTTCTCCTCAAATTGCCAAAAACTCTTCCAGATGTCAACTATATGGTCCAGGTACCAGGTAAGGCAGCATCCAGGTGTATCCATATCTGTTCCTCCTATAAACCTCACCCTAGCTAAGAGAGTCTGTTTGTTTTATCCGCTTCATTTTTCCTGTCCCTCATCGGTGAATTCAGTGTATTCTAATTTTGTCCATATTTTCTAGTTCCTCCTATCAGAGCTCAACATCTCACAAGCCAATGTTTTCTTGTATTTTGGGAAACAATATGTCCTAAAATTCAGTTGGATGTGTTAATCTAAGTCAGTTTTATATTTGAAATTTCAATTTCTCATTACATTTAACATTAGATATTGCAACTAGAGATTGCTGTTGTAAGTATATTTTGTATGGCCCAGTCTCAGCTAGCTTGACTTGGTCCAAGTGAGGGAGGCTTCACTCATTTGAATCAAATTTCAAGTATAACATCTGAAACTTAGTAGCATATTTCTAAAATAATTTTTCCTCCAGGGCACTGCAGTCTAATTCAGGGCCTGACAAAGAAATGGCAGTGATGCTTCTGAGTTCTGGTCAAACAGATCAGTGTCAACTATTTTTATTTATTTATATTATGCAAACCACATATATAATTTTGCCTATTGCTGATTTGCCTACACTGCTAATGGAGGGCTGATGACCTCTGTCTTTACTAAGAAAATATGTACTATCACAGGGTAACTATGATATCCTATCTGGGCAGAATATCACCCAGGAAGCAAAGGGCAAATGCAAAGGGACAAAAGCAATTAATTTTTTGGATAGGGTGTTTCTGTAATGATAAATATTGAGACAGAATTTAAAAAATAGTATATTAACTAGAGAGTACCACATATTTATTTTACCAATTGTTGAATATTTGCTGGACATTTTCTGGTTTCTTTTGGATTCTCGGCATTATTTAGACTTAGATTGTGTTTATGTTACAACAATAATATATTTTTGGTCATTTTAAACAGTTTTAATAATTAATACATTTATCTAGAATATACTTATCTCTAGAATGTCTCAATTATTACATTAATTATACACTAATACAATTAATGGTTAATAATTAATCAGAGGGAACACAGTCAATTTCATAATCCATGAAAGCAATATTAAGTGATGCACTTCTAGAATTCAATTTCACCTTAATGTCATTTCGTGTCCTAGGTTACTTACATCAGTTGTCCGGGTTGATCCTGCCCGCTAGACACCTTGGTAAAGTTCTGCTTTCCTGTACTGCCCAGATCAGACTGCTGACATTCTTTCCCATTAACAGTTCTCCAAACATGGGAGAAAGCGTTAGAATGTGAAAACCTACCATGAAACATTGCCCTTAAAACAGAGCAACAAGGAGGTATCTTGAGTTTTGCACAAGTGTGAAGTGTAAATGTATCTCAAGAGGAAATCTGCTCATCTAGAGGTAAGATAATTGTCAAAACACTCAAGAAAATGGTTCATAAATGATGCATCCTAAGAGGTGACAGAGCAAAGGCAAATAGAAAGCATGTGGATGATGTGAGAATATAGCAAGAAGATAAAAATAGTCAATCATGAGGGAATAGCAGGCAGAAATTGACTGTCAAACAGGATTACTTTTTGTAAAACTCAAGGATGCTAAAATAAATATTGAAAGGAAGAGGGCAGAAAATAATATGAGAAGGAGGAAAAATGCAGTAAATAAAAATCAGATTAGATCCTCAAATGAAAGATGTGAAAATCAATTTAAAGTTACATAGTGCCATGAAATGGGAGAGGAAGAGAAGGAGGAGGAAGAGGAAAGGAGGAAGAGGATAGAGTAAGAAAGAAAATGGGAACATTTTTTGGAAACATGATTTTAAACTTTATTCACATTTCCTGTTATAATTTGCCCACAGTACTGTAGTAGGCAGAATAGGGTAATGGCCCTGAAGATGTCCGCATCCTAATGCCTGAAACCTGTGACTGTTAGGTTACATGGCAAAACGGAATTTGCAGATATGATTAAGTTAAAGCCCTGGAGATAAGGAGATAATGCTGGACTATCTGGGTGAGCCCAGTGGAATCACAGGGGTCCTTATAAGTGAAAAATTGTTGCAGGACAGTTAACATCAGAGTGATGCAGCACAAGAGACTTGACCTTGAGCCCAGTGACCCACCCCGGTTTGAACTTCGGACTTGCAGAGCTGTAAAACTGTTTGGGGTGATATGTTACAGCAGCCAGAGGAAACGACTACAAACACCACTAAGAAGTTGGCATTGTACCCTCATTGCAAATGAAAAAGCAGACTCCTAGATGGTCCATGGTGTTAACCCAAGGAACGCTGCAGAGTCAGGGCTGAAATGTTGATTTCACCTCCTCTATGGCTTCATTGAGTGCCAGTGTTTCAAAGGGCCACTTCACTGTGGACACGGAAATGAAATTAGTAAGAAGCAAAGTATATTTTTTTTAAATGAGCATCTTAAGATAACTGATAATGGTTTAATGGTTTTCTAGCCAGTGTTGAGCAGCTATGTGTTTGGAGGATTTCTCAGGCAACTGAAATGATTAGATTTGAAATAATAAAACAAGGGGGCCAGTAGACTGCAGTGTCCCTAATGCCTAGGACAACCAAATCATAACCTATAAATGACAAAATTGAAACCTAAGGATAACCAAGCCCAAAGAGCCAGCTAGGCTTTAAGCGAGAGCCAGCCAATAATTTCCTTACTTTGCTTCCACCTTTTCCCCATAAAGTCTCTCCCCGAGTGAACTCCTAATCACTTCTGGTCTGGTGCTGCCCAGTCAGAATTGATTTATTTTTTTTTTTCTCAGAAAAACTTTAAATTTTTTTTTTTGGATACACCTCAGTTTATTTTTTAGCAAGTTTGTGTTTTAGTGATCCTGTGGCCATCGGCTGTGACCTTTACAAGTACTTTTCAGTGTTATTCCCCCCCTCTTAGTTGAGATAGGAAGTGAGGGGGCTGGAGTTGGGTGTTTCCCTTCCCCACATTAAAGGGGGGTCAATTTGGGTGTTTCCCTTCTTCCAGATCAGGTAGGCTCTGATAAAATAGCTTCTTTCAAGGGCAGTTCTGGGAATACTTCAAAATGGTCATTCCCCCCCTTTTTTTCCTGGAAGTGCAAGAACAAGGGATTTTTCTGCAATCTCCTCTCTGAGACCCTGGTCGGGTCATGAGGTTGAAGCTCACAAAAGTGTAAAGGCCCTTGAAGACTGGGCCCTTCTGGCTACTTCACACCGAGCCTCCTGCAGCTCCTGAGTGAGGCTCTCCCCAGTCCCGCCGCCATCCACAGCCTTCTGCTTCTAGAAAGCTTTGATTCTCCCTATCTCCTTGACTCTCCGGTTTTCAGAGTAGCAACTTGGCCTGTGACCTGAGTTCCTTGTGAGATCTGAAAAGAGTTGTTGATTTTCAGTTTGTTCAACTTTTTCCAAGCTCTTTTCATGTTGGACCAGAAAGTGAAAGTCTGCTGTGTCTTTTTGACATGACTATATTTGATCGTCTCTCTTTGATCGTGGTCTTTTATATTTCTTGCTCAATCTTAGAATTAAATATTATCCAACAGCTCTTATTTTGGTGGTAGTTGGGAGAGGCTAGCTTGGGATTCTTTTATTTTTGTTTGTCTCAAAATACCTACAATTAAATATATATTAGTTGGTCAAGATCAGGAAAAATAATATAAAAAATGATTCATACTCAGTGCTTTTCTTCCTGTAAGATCTAGCAGTATTTTTATTGAATAAATTTGACTGAAAACATTGTGTAAGTTTTAAGGTGTACAGCATGTTACATTGATGCATTTATATATTATAATATGATTGCCAGTGAAATGATACTTGCCACATCATTATAGGACGATATTATTTTCTGTATTAATTATGCTGTGCATTACATCTCTATGGTTTATTTACTACCCATTACTTGTTCATACCCTTCAACAATATACTCTTTTTACTTTACAATTTACTTTTTAAGATTCCACATATAAATGATATCATGCAATATATGTCTTTCTCTGACTCATTTAGCAAAATATGCTCAACGTCCTTCCATGTTTTTGGATGTGAAAAGATATCTTCCCTTCTCATGGCTAAAGAATGGTCTACTATGTGTATGCAGCACAACTTTTCGCCCATTCATCTGTTGACGAGCATCTCAGTAGTCTCTTATCTTGGCTGTTGTGAATAATGCTGTGATAAACATAGGTGTGCATAGATGTCATTGAAATCCTGTTTTCATTTCCTTTGGGTATATACCCCTTGAAGTGGAATTGCTAGATCATAGGGTAGATTTATTTTTAATCTTTTGAGGAAATTCCATATTGCTTTCCTTAATTATTAGGCCATTTTACATTCCTGCCAACAGTGTGTGAGGTTTCTCTTTTCACCATGTTCTCATCAGCACCTGTTGTCTCTCATCTTCTTGATGATAGCCATTCTAGCAGGTGTGAGATAATATCTCATTGTGGTTTTGATTTGCAATTTCCTGATGATTAGTGGTGTTGAACATCATTTCATGGATCTGTTGGCTACTGATATCTTCTTTAGAAAAATGTCTACTAATTCTTCTACTCTTTTCTGTAAATCAGATTGTTAATTTCGCCACTGTTGTGAAGCTGTGTTAATTCTCATATATTTTGGTTATTAATTCTTATTCAGTATATGATTTGCAAAATTTCTCTCATTCCATAGGCTGCCATTTCATTTTGTTGTTTCTTTTGCTGTGCAGAGCTTTTTAGTTTGATGTAGTCGTATTTATTGATTTTTGCTTTTGTTTTTTCTGCTCTGGGTATTTTGTCCAAAAAATTATTGCTAAGACCAATATTGTTGAACTTCTTTACATTTTTTGCAAAGAGTTTTATGGTATCAGGTCTTATGCTTAAGTCTTTTTTGAGTTAATTTTTTATGAGTGGGGCAAGACAAGGGTCGAATTCAATTGTGCTGCATGCTTTTCTCCAGTTTTTCCAGCACCATTTGTTGAAGAGACTGTCTTTCTCCCACTAGGTATTCTTGGCTTCCTGTTCAGTATTAGTTGACTTATGTTCTCGGATTTAATTATAGGCTTTCTATTCTGTTCCATTGATAGATGTTTGTATTTTGTGTGTCAGTACCATGCTGTTTTTATTACCATGGCTTTGTAGTATAGCTGGAAATCAGCTAACACCTTCTCTGACACCACTGCCTCTTCTACAGGCCTCTCCTACACTCACTTTTGGGCACACAGTTACATGGATTTCTTGGGTGAGCTGATACGCTCTGCAGAGGCAATTGTTTTTCAGTTTTGGATGTCTGATTAGTTGCAAATCTAAAGGAAGAGAAAAAAGAAATGGCTCAGAGCGCCATCATCAGCCTTATATCAGCATTTCTTTTTTATTTATTTATTTTTAAAGTTTGTTTGTTTGTTTATTTATGTAATCTCTACAGCCAGTAGTAGGGTTCAAACTCACAACCCTGAGATAAAGAGCTGTATTCTCTTCTGACTCAGCCAACCAGGTGCTCCCAAGATTTCTTTTTATTGGGGTTGGTATTTGAAGACACATTTGGAGTACTAAGGGTGTTTATTGTTAAAGGTTTGTCATATCTTTCAGGTCTTTTCAAGGCATAGACTTAGATAAATATTATTTTGGAAAGAAAAATAAATTTGAGTTTGTATCAATATTTTGACTCAAACTTAAGATTACTAGAAATTTATTTAATTGCTTTGAATTTATATTTTTAATCTCTTTTCTCTTGCCTTTTAAAATTCTTGTTCCTAATGATCTTAAAAAACCTCTTATTGATTCCACATACACATTTAATATTTTAAATATTACAACATTTATATTACTACTAACAGCAACACTCCTGAATACTAACTAAGATGTCTTCAATTTGTTTTGCCCTTATGCCAGTAAGCATCTTCAAAGTCACTTTTGGTGGGTTCTGCCACCCATTTGATATAGTTAAGCTATTTTGTGTGACATTGTCTCCTTAATTTTTGCATGACCATATCTCATAGGGAATCTTATTTTTCCCTGCTTCTCTGACTTTCATCAACTAGGTCACGTGGGGGAAGGATCTGTTTCACTCAGCTATTAAATAGTGAAGAAAAATCAACTTAGGTAGCAGGAGTAGAAAAATAATAAATCTGAAATTTGAACCTAGATTAGGCTTTTATGGTAATGATACACCGTCATGAATTCAGGTGACTTATGTTAGACTGACCCTCACATTTTGTCATAAATCAACACTCTACAACTGGGAATATCCACTATATTGAAAATCACACGTTTCCTGCTAGTGCCATCTCAAAACAAAATTACAGAAAGAGATATAAAGAATACAAATACTACCTAGTCATTAACTTCAATAGAGTGTTAAATAAGTCTCAGGGACTGTACGTGAGAATTATACAACAAGCCAGGAAAGTCCCAATATTTTACATCCCCATCACTCCACAGACATTACAAGTCCCAAATCTCTTTTTCAGACTGTTTCATCTGCCTCACTTCCCACATGTTAGAACATGTGATCTCAGCTTCTTGTTTGTTCATTTAGCTGCTATTCTACTTCTAGTCTTGTCTTTTCTACCTTATCGTATCATCAACTGTGTGCCTGAGTCCTTTATTTATCTTGAAGCTGCTTGTTAACGTTTGGTACACCATTTAAAAGACAGTTGGAATTTAAACAACAAATAAGCAAGCAAAAAACAGTAAGTAAAAACTCCAGCAGTGTCTATTTCTCAGTACTTCTTTTTATTGTCTTCTTTGCCATACTAAGAAATTGATGGCTTCTGGAATTGACTTAGAAGAGAATATTTCCATATCCCTCTTTTGTAGTTGGATGAATCTTTTAACATTATATAGTCATTCTTAAGGATAGTTCAACTTCGTATTTTGTAAAGAAATAAAATAAGTGGTCAAACAATTAAATATGTCAGTGATTACAATGATGTTCACCAGAGTAAATACACTAGTGAAATACTGAGACTAATACGTGCGTAAATTTGCCACAAGCGACAAAAGCTGTGCTTGTATGATGGTTATTATCTATATGAAACATAAAAATGTAGGCAATATTTTAAAATACAGTCAAGGAGATTTTTGAACTAAGTAGCAGTGTGAGGACAGATGTTTCACATTGAAAGAACCAATTGTTGATAGAAATAAAGCAAACAGGAAAAAATTCTTATTAACTCTAGTAACTAGGAAGCTTATCATAAATCATTTTGATAAACTCTTGAGGGATACAATGCCACCAGCATAAGACAGAATGTGGGCATGAGAGTATGGCTGGTGAAGTCCTCTTCCTGAGGTCAGGGGGTGGAGGCAAACTTCACACTGTCCCTGAATTTATAGATTAAGATTCAGAGAACACTACACACAGATCTCATTCAGTTTAATAAAGCTGAATCACTGGAAGGAGCAACCAGGAGGAAACTAGACCTGAGTTCAGATCTTCCTGCCGACAGTGATATGTAGAATGGCAGGTAGACAGCTGATAGTCAGTGCATGTGACACAATGGTACAGTTGCTTATTCAAATCCCAGAAAGAATAACTGCAGAGTTGATGAGAGCCTTAACAAATCAAGCAAAACTCAAAGTTGAGAAAGAGCCAATAAAAATAAGGTGCGGTAAGGACAAGAAACAGATAACAATATGGATGTCCCAACACACCAGTAAGCATAATAAAGAGGAAATGATTAAATTCCCTATTGTAAAAAATTTATCATTATAGGAAAATATAGAAGAATATAGATTCAGTCTTGGGGAGTTAAATGCTTATTTTAAACATGACAAAGCTCATGGGTGCCTGGGTGGCTCAGTTGGTTAAGCATCCGACTCGATTTCAGCTCAGGTCATGATCTCAGGGTCCTGCTGCATTATGCTCCCCACTCTTCAGGGATCTGCTTGAAATTCTCCCTCTCCCTCTGTCCCTCCTCTCTCTCCGTCTCTCTAAAATAAATAAATAAATAAATAAATAAATAAATAAATAAATAAATAAATCTTGAAAAAAGACTAAGCTCAGAAGTCACAAGAAAACTAACATTTGATAGAAAAAATACCATTAACAAATCAAAGAGTTGTGACAGAATAAAATAAATTATTTGCAGTTTATTTTAGACCAGGTTAATATATCAAAATATATTAAGAACTTCTGTGGATCAGTAAGACAAAACAAAAGAAGTCAGAGTTGTTGGTATATTAACTGCAATGCATAGAATTCAAAGTACAAGTGGCAATATTTACATGAATAAATGTTTAATCTTGTTAATAGTAAGACTTCTACTTCTAGGTTTCTGTTGTATAGAAATAATATCATGTACAAATAGCTGAGAAGAGGCATGAATTAGAATATTCTTTTAAGATTCATTGTAAGAGTGAAAATTTTGAATAAACTTTGTTGGGGTTAATGTAGAGCATGAAATCACCCATAATACCTGGCTTGCTACAATGTAACATGGAGGCAACTGCGGGCAATGGAAGGTTTCGGAGAAGGGCGTAGGCCTTTGGAATGAGTGACCACTCTGCGTTGGAATGCCGTGGGGAGTTGCCTTCCCGAAACATTCCTAGCCTGAACAGTCACCTTGTGATCTTTTTTTTTTTTTAATGTTTTTTCTATTATATTATGTTAGTCACCATACAGTACATCCCTGGTTTCTGATGTAAAGTTCGATGATTCAGTAGTTGCGTATAACACCCAGTGCACCATGCAACACGTGCCCTCCTTACTACCCATCACCAGCCTATCCCCT
>NC_048218.1:116778585-116781864 GCF_002007445.2 Ailuropoda melanoleuca | reverse complement strand
TGTAGATCTTGGATACCAGTCTTTTATCTGTAGAATCATTTGCAAATATATTCTCCCATTCCGTGGGCTGCTTCTTAGTTTTTTTGACTGTTTCCTTGGCTGTGCTGAAGCTTTTTATCTCGATGAAGTCCCACACNTCTTAGTTTTTTTGACTGTTTCCTTGGCTGTGCAGAAGCTCTTTATCCTGATAAAGTCCCATAAGTTCATTTTATCTTTTATTTCTCTTGCCTTTGGAGATGTGTCGTGAAAAAGGTTGCTCTGGCCGATGTCATAGAAGTTGTTGCCTATGTTCTCCTCTAGAATTTTGATGGATTCCTGTCTCACATTGAGGTCTTTCATCCATTTGGAGTTTATTTTTGTGTATGGTGTGAGAGAGTGGTCAAGTTTCATTCTTTTGCATGTAGCTGTCCAATTTTCCCAGCACCATTTATTGAAGAGACTGTCTTTTTTCCACCGGATGTTTTTTCCTGCTTTATCAAAGATTAGTTGCCCAAAGAGCCGAGGGTCCATTTCTGGGTTCTCTATTCTGTTCCATTGGTCGATGTGTCTGTTTTTGTGCCAGTACCATGCTGTCTTTGTGATCACAGCTTTGTAGTACAGCTCGAAATCCAGCATTGTGATGCCCCCAGCTTTGTTTTTCTTTTTCAACAGTTCCTTGGCANAGTTGTTGCCTATGTTCTCCTCTAGAATTTTGATGGATTCCTGTCTCACATTGAGGTCTTTCATCCATTTGGAGTTTATTTTTGTGTATGGTGTGAGAGAGTGGTCAAGTTTCATTCTTTTGCATGTAGCTGTCCAATTTTCCCAGCACCATTTATTGAAGAGACTGTCTTTTTTCCACCGGATGTTTTTTCCTGCTTTATCAAAGATTAGTTGCCCAAAGAGCCGAGGGTCCATTTCTGGGTTCTCTATTCTGTTCCATTGGTCGATGTGTCTGTTTTTGTGCCAGTACCATGCTGTCTTTGTGATCACAGCTTTGTAGTACAGCTCGAAATCCGGCATTGTGATGCCCCCAGCTTTGTTTTTCCTTTTCAACAGTTCCTTGGAGATTCGGGGCCTTTTCTGGTTCCATACAAATTTAAGGACTATTTGTTCCAGTTCTTTGAAAAATGTCCTCGGTATTTTTTCGGGATAGCATTGAAAATGTAGATTGCTCTGGGTACGTATGGACATTTTAACTATGTTAATTCTTCCAATCCATGAGCATGGAATATTTTTCCATCTTTTTATGTCTTCCTCAATATCTTTCAAAAGTGATCTATAGTTTCTAGGATATAGGTCCTTTACGTCTCTGGTTAAGTTAATTCCAAGGTAACGTATGGTTTTTGGTGTTATTGTAAATGGGATGGATTCCCTAATTTCTCTTTCTTCAGTCTCGTTATTCGTGTATAGAAATGCAACTGATTTCTGAGCATTGATTTTGTATCCCGCCACATTACTGAATTGCTCTATAACTTCTAGTAGTTTGGGGGTGGATTCTTTAGTGTTTTCCATATAGAGTATATGTCATCTGCGAAGAGAGACATTTTTACTTCTTCTTTGACGATTTGGATACCTTTGTCCATTTTTGTTGTCTGATTGCTTTTACAAGGACTTCTAGTACTATGTTGAATAATAGTGGCGAGAGTGGGCATCCTTGTCGTGTTCCTGATCTTAAGGGAAAGGCTTCCAGCTTTTCCCCATTGAGAATAATGCTTGCAGTAGGCTTTTCATAGATGGCTTTTATGAGATTGAGAAATGTACCCTCTATTCCTACACTCTGAAGGGTTTTAATCAGGAAAGGATGCTGTATTTTGTCAAATGCTTTTTCTGCATCTATTGAGAGGATCATATGATTCTTAACTTTTTTCTTGTTGATAAAATCTATCACACTGAAAGTTTTGCAAATATTGAACCACCCTTGCATCCCAGAGATGAATCCCACTTGGTCATGACGGATAATCATTTTAATGTACTGTTGGATTCTTTTTTTTTTTAAAGATTTTATTTATTTATTCGACAGAGATAGAGACAGCCAGCGAGAGAGGGAACACAAGCAGGGGGAGTGGGAGAGGAAGAAGCAGGCTCATAGCGGAGGAGCCTGATGTGGGGCTCAATCCCACAACGCTGAGATCACGCCCTGAGCCGAAGGCAGTCGCTTAACCGCTGTGCCACCCAGGCGCCCNACTTGGTCATGATGGATAATCCTTTTAATGTACTGTTGGATTCTATTAGCAAGGATCTTGTTGAGGATTTTGGCATCCATATTCATTAGAGAAATCGGTCTGTAATTCTCCTTTTTGAGGGGGTCTTTGCCTGGTTTGGGGATCAAGGTAATATTAGCCTCATAGAATGAGTTTGGTAGCTTTCCTTCTGTTTCTATTTTTTGAAATAGCTTTAGGAGAATAGGTATTATTTCTTCTTTGAGTGTTTGGTAGAATTCCCCAGGAAAACCATCCGGGCCTGGAGATTTGTTTTTTGGAAAGTTGTTTATCACTGACTCAATTTCTTCATAATTACTTGGCCTGTTTAAAAATTCTATTTCTTCCTGTTTCAGTCTTGGTAGTTTATAGGTTTCCAGGAAGGCCTCCATCTCTTCCAGATTGTTTAGTTTTTTGGCATATAGCTGTTGATAAAAGTTTCTAATAATCCTTCCAATTTCATTGGTGTTGGTTGTGACCTCTCCTTTTTCATTCATAATTTTATTAATTTGGGTCCTTTCTCTATTCTTTTGGATAAGCCTTGCCGGTGGTCTGTCAATTTTATTAATTCTCCAAAGTACAATCTTCTAGTTCTGTTGATCTGCTCTACTGTATTCCTGGTTTCTAATTCATTGATTTCTGCTCTAATCTTGGTCAACTGCTTCCTCGTGAGTGGATTAGGCCTGTCCCTTTGTTGATGTTCCAGCTTCTTGAGGTGAGAATATAAAAACTGCATTTTAAATTTTTCCATTCTTTTGAGTGAGGCTTGGATGGCTATGTATTTCCCCCTTAGGACTGCCTTTGCAGTATCCCATAGGTTTTGGACCGTTGTGTATTCATTCTCGTTGGTCTCCATAAATTGTTTAATTTGTTTTTTGATTTCCTGGTTTATCGAGTCATTCTTGAGCAGGATGGTTCTTAGCCTCCAAGTGTTTGAGTTTCTTCCAGGTTTTTCCTTGTGGTTGAGTTCCAATTTCAGAGCGTTGTGGTCTGAGAATATGCAGGGGATAATTTCAATCTTTTGGTATTGGCTGAGACCTGTTTTGTGTCCCAGAGCATGATCTATTCTTGAGAATGTTCCATGGGCATTTGAATAGAA
>NC_048218.1:116692584-116778532 GCF_002007445.2 Ailuropoda melanoleuca | reverse complement strand
TCTAATTCATTGATTTCTGCTCTAATCTTGGTCAACTCCTTCCTTGTCAGTGGGTTAGGCCTGTCCCTCTGTTGCTGTTCCAGTTTCTTGAGGTGAGAATATAGAAACTGCATTTTAGATTTTTCTATTCTTTTGAGTGAGGCTTGGATGGCTATGTATTTTCCCCTTAGGACTGCCTTTGCAGTATCCCATAGGTTTTGGACCATTCTGTTTTCATTCTTNATTGTTTAAATTGATTTTTGATTTTCTGGTTTATCGAGTCATTCCTGAGCAGGATGGTTCTTAGTCTCCAAGTGTTTGAGTTTCTTCCAGGTTTTTCCTTGTGGTTGAGTTCCAATTTCAGAGCATTGTGGTCTGAGAATATGCGGGGAATAATTTCAGTCTTTTGGTATCAGTTGAGACCTTTTTTGTGTCCCAGAACATGGTCTATTCTTGAGAATGTTCCATGGGCATTAGAATAGAATGAGTATTCTTTGGTTCTGGGGTGTAGTGTTCTATATATATCTATGATGTCGATCTCGTCAAGTATGGCACTCAAAGCCTTTGATTCTTTGCTTAGTTTNGTCTATTTCTGATAGTGGAGTGTTGAGGTCCCCTACTATTAATGTATTTTTATCTATATGTCTCTTTATTCTGGTTAAGCATTGGCTTGTGTATCTTGCTGCTCCCCTGTTGTGGGCATAGATATTTATAATTATCATATCCACTTGTTGGATACAGCCTTTAAGAATAATATAGTGCCCTTCTGTGTCTCTAGCTATAGTCTTTAGTTTAAAATCCAATCTGTCTGATATGAGAATTGCTACCCCAGCTTTCTTTTGAGGCCCATTGGCATGAAAGATGGTATTCCATCCCTTTACTTTCAGTCTGAATGTATCTTTAGGTTCAAAATGAGTGTCTTGTAGGCAGCAAATGGATGGGTCATGTCTTTTTATCCAATCTGCAACCCTGTGGCATTTTATGGGAGTATTTAGGCCATTTACATTGAGACTGAATATTGAGAGATATGATTTTAATGATGCCATTATGTCAGTAAAGTCTTTGTTTCTATCGATTGTGACTTTCTGTTCTGTATTACTCTTGGGGACTTTTTACTTTGTAGAACCCCCCTTAATATCTCCTGTAGGGCTGGTTTCGTGGTTATGAAATTGGTCAGTGACTGGCGATTCTGGATGGTCTTTATCTTTCCATCAATTCTGAATGACAGCCTTGCTGGATAAAGGATTCTTGGCTGCATGTTTTTCTCTGAAAGAGCTTTAAAATGCCCCCCCCCCCCATAACCCTTTCTCTCATTCCAGGTGTGTGTAGACAGGTCTGACGTAATTCTGATACCTTTGCCTTGGTACGTGATAAATTTCTTTGCCCTGTCTGCTTTCAGTACTGTATCCTTGGATCTAATATTTGCGAATTGCACTATGACGTGACGTGGCATAGGTTTGACGTGGTTTAGCTTGGGAGGGGTCCTCTCTGCCTCTTGGACATGAATGTTTGTTTCCCTTGCTAGATTAGGGAAGTTTTCAGTTACAATTTGTTCAAATATCTCTTCTAGTCCTCTGTTTTTCTCTACCCCCTCAGGGATGCCGATGATTCTGACATTGGAATGTTTCATTGAGTCAGTAATCTCCCGTAACCTACATTCTTGGGATTGGATTTTTTTAAGTCCAGATTCTATTTTAGCTTTCTCTTCTACTAACCCATCCTCCAATTAGCTGATACGTTCTTCTGCCTCATTCACCCTGGCCGTCAGAGCCTCTAGTTTGACTGCATTTGGCTCATAGAATTTTTAATTTCTGCTAGGTTCGCTCTCCTTTCTGCCCTTAGAGATGCTATATTCTCTTTAACATTTTCGTTAATACTTTTTTCAAGTCTACACATCATCTTGACCATTGTTACTCTGAATTCCATTTCTGATAATTTGGTTATATCCTTATCCATTAGTTCTGTGGCAGAGGCCATAGATTCATTGTCTTTTCTTTGCTGGGGGGGATTTCTCCTTCTTGTCATTCTGATGAGGAGAGGTTGTGCGGTTGTCCAGAGCCCAACTTGTTGACCGGGACCCAGGCTGTGCGCCCTTGTTTTATAGGGACCTTAGGGATGTGGGCTTCTTGATTTTTCAGCCTGCCTTCTGGGGGAGGAACCTGCCATGCCGATATTCAGGCAACTCTGTTTGAGTAGCGTCTCTGTGTCCCCTGTGAGGGGGAATGGGGATGGGCACACTGTGAGCCAGTATTTCCAGGCTTTTGTTCTCTGGGGGCTTTCCCTGGTGGTTTGCTGTGCCTCTTCTGAGAGTCAGAGCAGCAGTGGCCGAATCTCACTCTCTGTCTCAGAACAGAGGGATCACGGACCGTTCTCCACTGATGTTCTGGCCACTTTAACTGTGTTTCTGTTGGCGCTGCTCAACCCTGCAGCATCCCGGGATGTGCGCCCCACATCTGGCATCCCAGCCCTCACTTCCAGGGCTGGTGCGTTTCTGTCCTTTGTGTTTCTAACCTCGCCAGCCGCCAGCCGCCCTGTGTGCGCTTCTGGAGCTCCTGTTCTCAGTCTGCTGTCTCGCGGGTGCCGTCCACGAGTCTGCCTGCTCCCCCGTGCAGGTGGCTACCCCTTCCCGGAGCCCAAACGTGGCGGTTCCCTCCCCCTTCCGTTTATCTTCTAATATCTGTGCGCAGTTTCATGGCTCCCTGCTTCGTACCTCAATACTCAGCGCTGGAGATGTTCATTTGTAGAGATCCAGATGTATCTTCCTTCATCTGGCTGATTCTGTGGATGTTCAGGCTGGTCTGGTACCTATCCAACTCGACTCAGGGGACCGGCTGAAAAAGGGGTCCCCTACTCCTCGGCCATCTTAACTCCCTCCAGTCACCTTGTGATCTAAGAGATGTAAGCATTGTCCCTTAGGCTATGTTTAATAGAATACACCCAAATTAGCATATCGCAAGTTTCCTGTAAACAGAGCCTCCCAGTTTCAGTAAGACACCTTGTCTCACATCCCGTGCTTGAGAAACAGCGATAAGGATTTGTGATTTCCCGAGAGACCAATAAAAGTGGGAGCAAACATGAGCAAAGTGTCTTTGCCTCTGAGCGCTGACCCCCTTGCCTTCTCCTCTCTTTCACAGCAAAGTTTGGAGCCATCTTTCATCTGTCAGTACAGGGATTGCTGGCCATTCTGGGCAACCTTTATAAATATCAATAAGAAAATTGTCAAGTTTTAGGATTTTATACTGTGATATACAACAATTTAAATGAGTGACATATATTTAGCAGTGATAACATGAAAATAGCTCCTATGCATACTCTTAATTGGAAATAAAGAAAAATAAATTTTAAAAACATATTTATATATAAGCTATATATATATTACATATATGTAAATATATACTGAAGAAATATATAGTAGAAACAGTATCTGAAATTAAAACCTTAAACTTCCCAATGGTGATTACTTCACAAAAGGAAAATAATTTTTGGCTATTGAACAAGATCTTTCAATTTTTCTCTATATGCTTTTTCATATTTTTAACTTCTATGAAATCATTAATAATGATTTAGTTATATAAAATTACAAAATATAGAAGTTAAAAACTACAATATAAAAAAAATTGAGGGAAAAATATTAAATGTGAAATTCCTTAACACTACTTGTGTTGCTTGACAAATGAACCAGGCCATGATAAACAAGCAAAATTGAATGAATGCCTTGAATACAATTAATAAGTAAGAGGATGGAATAGGTGGGAAAAATGAGGAAGGAAAGCATGGAGAAGCAGGAAAAAGTGAAAACAGTAATTATGAAAAGCATAGATCATGCAGTCAGACTGCATGGATACAAATGCCACTTTATCAATTTCCAGCTGTGTAACCTTGGGCAAGTCATTGACCATGCCCATTCCTCGGTGCCTTGGGGTTTTATATGGAAATAAGAAGTAGCTGCCTTATGAATTGTTATAAAGATAAAATGAATTAAATAATGTAATGCTCTTTATCTGGAAATAGTAAGTCTACAATATATGTAATATTATATTACATTATATACACATATATATATATGCCATACACACACACACCATTTTATATATATACCGTAAAAAACCTAACAGGTTTTCTGCTAATTAACTTGATACAATTTTGCTTATATCTATTATTGTTTTACAAATTTGTGTTGTTCTACTAGGCATTAACCCTTCCTTTATCTCATCCAAAATATACTTTATTCTAGAGTCATTGTGTTCATAAAATTATTTTCACTTGAAATACATTCATGTTTCAATGATTGATTCTGTTGGTTGCCTTTCTCAGAATCAGATTGCATCAAACATTTTGTTGTTATGGCTTACAAACCTATTTTGAGTGTTTTTTTAAAATTTCTTCTCTCTTGGTTCACCCCACCCCATGCTTATCTCTTCCTAGCTGTATTTACCTGGCATTTTCCACCTGGTGCACCAGGGCCTAGTCCAACAGTCTTTGAAAGGCAGGTGAGGGGTTTTGCCCTGTGCAGATCTAGTCATAGACCCAGCTGGCAGCTCGGCTGAATTCCTGGTCAGGAGATAATTCTCTTTTCTACGTTCATTTTCTAAAGCCTTTAGGTCCTGGTCCTAGGCTCACTTTCTAAAACCTTTAGCACCTGGTCCACGTTACATGCACGATTGTTTTTTTCTCTCTTTGAAAGCAGACAGGTAACAGTGGAGTGGCACAGCTCTACCCAGGCTTTCAAGTCTGGCTCTTACTGTTTTATTTAGCCGAAGTAGATAGTTTTGGTCTAGGCTCAGAGATTAGAAGGCTCGCAGCATCAGCTCTGAGGTTTGCATTTCTGTTTTGTTCTTGTTACTGAGCATGAATACACCTTTTTGGTTCTATTATTGTTGCTGCTGTTGTTTGGAACACAGGAGACATCCACATCCATGTGTGTTCACATGTGACTATACTGACTCTTCTCCATTTCAGTCCAGCTTTTGTACTCCCATCAAAACTCTTCTTACTCAAAATGTTATGAATATTATAAATCTCCTAGCTACCAAGACTCATGTTCATTTCCAGTTCTCATCCTACCATACACCCCAGCACTACATGAAACAGGCAAACAATTCCCTCTTTTCTGAAGTTTCCTTTTCTTCATTTACATGATATATTATTCTGGGGTTCTGCTTACAATTCTTATCAGGAATTAGT
The DNA here is from genome assembly GCF_002007445.2 of Ailuropoda melanoleuca. NCBI lineage: Eukaryota > Metazoa > Chordata > Mammalia > Carnivora > Ursidae > Ailuropoda > Ailuropoda melanoleuca. The sequence goes on along the minus strand of NC_048218.1, from coordinate 116,773,369 downwards.
AGTTATCTTTAGTCATTATTTTTTATTTACCTATCTTCCAAATGCCATGTTACTTAACATTAAGTCTTTTTCTATATGCTCTTTTTCCCCTCTCATGGTCCATCACAGGTAAGGTTTTGAATTCTGACAGCCAGAATTAAAAGTCTAAAATTAAAATTCTGAAGTCTGACAGACTTTATGGTCTTTGTTTGAGAAGTTGCTTAACTTCCCTGTGTCTCAGATTTATCATCTGTAAAATGGGGTTGATAATATTTAGGGTAAAGTGTGTTTTGAATATTAATTGAGATAACACATTTAAAACACTTAGCACAGTGCCTTAGTTCTCAAGAATTTTTAGCAATATTTTTATTATATTCTGTCATCTAAATACTATGAACTTTCAGATTTATAAGTCCCCTGGATTTTTCTTTTGAAATTTTGAATCTTCTATCTCACTCCCAACTTGACATAACTAATTGGTTCTGTTACTTATGCTTCAAGCATAAGGTGCTCAGAATTGAACCCCTGATCTCTCACCCATATGTAACTCTCACTTTACCGTATTTTAGTAAAAGACAACCAGTGATAAAATTCAAAGAACAAAAAGATTATTCACATTAGTTTTTTTTTTTTTCCTTTGGCCCTTAGTTCATCACTAAGTCTATCTAGTTCTATTTATGTTGTTTTAATGAGCTCATTCTTATTTTTTCTTCCACATCTACAATCAAAATCTGCATGGTTTCCTCCTTCAGTGACCTCTACAATGAAATCACTTTCCTCCCACCTCTAGCTTATTCTCTACACAGCAGTTACTGTGATTATTTTACAAGTTAATGAGTAGAAGTGGAAAGTGACATATACCTTGGCTTAACGTATACTATTTTATAAGTTATTTTCCATTAATTTTTGTTAAGACACAAATAGGCAGAGTTTTCAATGTACAGAACATTCCCCAAAGTTTCACTAGTTTAGAGGAAACGATCTGAGATTAGGAAATAATTATTTCCAATGAGTAAATAGCAAGTATGACAGAGACATTTAAAAACATGCTGAATACAGTCGAAAACAGATAGAAATTAGATTGGGAAATTCACATATAAAAATAAGGAAATAAATATGAATGAACTGATAAAAGTTGGTAAGAAAATTAACAAGAGCTCCACAAAAGTCATTCCAGGGACAGGAATACAATATTAGGTAGAATAGAATCAGACATTGAGGACATAAGAGAAGAAGATAGCACAAAGTCAAAGAAAGAAGAAAAAGTCAAAACTCCAGAATTTAAAAAAAAACTTCACCAATGAGCACTAAGTACATTTAAAGATATCCATACCTAGATACATATCTGGATACTTTGTGAGGGACAGAAGGGGAAGCTGATGTGGAAATTATCATTCAAAATGTATGCCTTAGGTGAAATAGTAAAGTACTTGATAAATATGAGATATATTATGTGATCATGTACTTTTGAAAATTCTGTGATAGTGAGAATTAGAATTTCCTGAAGAAGAACATTTATGAAAAAAATTATTTGATCTAGTTTGAAATCTTAGAATAACAATATCAAAAACTTGACCATAAGAAAAAATGCTGCAGGCATTCGTGCCACATTGCAGGGCTGCTAACAGAAGTTTACATTCCATAACATATTGTTCCATCATGATAACCATGAACATATTGTAATACAATGTAATTTGTAAGTAGTTTTGGAAGGTTAAATTAAGAATGTGCACTTAAAAAATACTAGAAACCTATCCTTAATTTTGGATAAAAAGATTCTGAACAATACTATTGTAAGTAAAACTTTTATGTATGTTTTTATTCTATTTCAAGAATTCTCAGTCAGTCACTTTTATGACTACATCTGAAGGTTGAACATATGTCTGTGTGTTTATTGAAGTGCATAAAATCAAAATGGCACTTTTCTCTGTGTAAACGTGTTCAGCTATGCAATACATCAAAAGTAGAGCCTAGAACTCATCTCCTTCCCTTGTACGGCCTAATGGGAAATAGGAACTGAAGAGCAAGGGTTGCATTTTCTTCCTACTGTCACAGATGGACAATCATTTCGACACAGAGATATTTTCCAAACAGATATAAGAAAATTTCAGTCAATGTAAAAAAGACTGTTGCGCATTCTCAGTTTCCTCTTCCTCATTCCTGATTAGAAGTGCATTTATCTGATGGACGAATAATTGTTGCCTGGATATAATTATAGAGAACCCACAAATACTTGATTTACTCTCGGTAAAACTTTGAAGCAAAATAAAAATATAATGTAATGAACTACATAAAATAGTGCAGTCATCCTTTTCTATTTTCAAAAGAGTGGGGCTGACCTTTAGTAATAGTGCCAGGAACATAAAGGCTGAGAATGAACTAAACCCTGAGAGAAAAGTTAAGGGTAATAAAAATCCTTTAGTTTTAATCTATGTAAGAATTGATAATACCTGACAGAAATGGTGAGCATGGTATTAACTCGTGTTGTGTTTCTTTCTCTGTACAGTAAGTTTACAAATAAAAAGTGTAGAGCTTTTTTTCTGCCTGGCATATAAGGAGTTTGGAAGTTACCAGTCTAAGCTAAAAAGTGTAAGCTGAACAAACAGCCATAGGAGAAGTGAGGTCACATGGCAAATTACTACCCCCTAAATTGGTTAGAGAGAGATGGATAATCTTAATTTACCAGAACAGAAACCTACAAGCAGAAGCTTCCACAGAAACTAGTGCCAGGGTAGAAAAAACCTAACTTTGATTGACAAATTGCTAGAGGCTCAGTGTGGGAAAATTTAAGTTAAAAATTCCAGGGGTGCCCATTCTTTAGTGAGCTTTATCTCCAGGAACTGGAACAGGTTCTTACAGGGAATATCAGAATAAAATCCTGTAGTCTTTCTGGCAGAGAGCAGGAAAAGAAACTATTTTTAAATATTCCAGAGCATCTTGTTCTTCTTTTTTTTTTTTTTTAAAGATTTTATTTATTTATTTGACAGAGATAGAGACAGCCAGTGAGAGAGGGAACACCAAGCAGGGGGAGTGGGAAGAGGAAGAAGCAGGCTCACAGGAGGAGCCTGACGTGGGGCTCGATCCCATAACGCTGGGATCACGCCCTGAGCTGAAGGCAGAGGCTTAACCGCTGTGCCACCCAGGCGCCCCGCATCTTGTTCTTCTTAACAAGGCCTACGTTCAGGAGAAACTACTTAACCAGAGTATAACCTGCTGTGGTTTTATCAGAACCTAGTTGACCTGAGGCAAGAGGAATACCCAACTCCAGATCCCTCTGGCCATGCTGTCTCACCTAAGGTGGGTGGGTAGGTGGGGATCTGAGAAGACACACGAAGTTTGTAGTTCACAGGCACAGTATCACTGAAAGTGGAGACATAATGGGATATGGAAATCTTCCTCTCCCCACTCCCCCACCTGACCACCACATTACTAACGGCTTATTTATAGTAGTCTTTTAACCTAGTATGTTATGTCTTGTTATCACAAAGAAAAAATTACATACCACACTAAATAGAAAAAAAAAAGAAAGAAAGAAAGAAAAAGAAAAAAAAGGAAGGAAAGAAAGAAAACATAGTCTGAAGAGATAAAGTGAGCATCAAACCAGACTCAAATATGGCAAGGATGTTGGAATCATTAAATTGTGAATTTATTTTTATTTTCAAATTGGGAATTTAAAACAACTGTGATTAATATGATAAGAGCTTTAATGAGTAAAGTATACACCAAACAAGAACAGATGGCCAGTGGAAGCACAGAGATGGAAATTGTAAGAAAGAACCAAAAAGATATGCTGAAGATCAAAAATGTTGTAACAGAAAATGAAAAAAAATAATCTTTGATGGGCTTATTATAGACTCGTCATAGGGGAGAAAGAATGTCTGAGTTTGAGGATATCTCAATAGAAGCTCCAAAATTAAAAAGAGATACAGAAAGTAATAAAAAAAATAGAACAGGCATTCAAGAACTGTGAGACAACTATGAAAGATGTACCATACACATAATGGGAATGTTAGCTATAGAAAAGAAAATCCAGAAAGAAATAGAAGAAATATTTGAAATTACAATGACTGAGACTCTCACTCAAATTAATATCAGAGAGCAAACCACAGATCCACAAATTTTAGAGAACACCAAGTAGGAGAAATGGCAAAAACACTACAACTAGACGTGTCATCTTCAAACTATAAAAAATCAAAGATAAAGAAAAAGTCTCAAATGAAACCAATTGAAAAAACCTCTTATCCATAGAGAAGCAAAGATAAAAATTACATCTGTTTTCCCATAAAAAGCCATGCAAGCAAGGAGAGACTAGAGTAAAACATTTTGTGTTGAGGGAAAAATCCTACAAACTTAGAATTCTGTACCCTGTGAAATTATGCTTCAAAAGTAAAGAAGGCATAAAAACTTTCTCAGAAACAAAAATTGAGAGAATTGGTTTCCATTGGACTTGCCGTTCAAGAAGTTTTAAAAAGAAGCTCTTCAAAAGAAGTAAAATTATATAGGTCAGAAACCCAGATTTACATAAAGAAAGCCATTAGGAAAGGAATAAATAAATGTAAAATAAAAATCTGCAGGCTTCGGGGCACCTGGTTGGCTCAGTGAGTTGAGTCTGCCTTTGGCTCAGGTTGTGATCCCGGGATCAAGCCCCACATCAGGTTCCCTGTTTAGTGGGGAGTCGGCTTTGCCCTCTCCCTCCCCTCACTCATGTTCTCTCTCACTCACTCTCTCTTAAATAAATAAAATCTTTAAAAAAATATTCTGCAGGCTTGGAGTCTAACTTCCTTATCTTTGGAAGGTGATTTATTTTTCTTCTGACATTTTTCTTATTCTTCATTGATCTAACAGATTAAAGCTTGTTGCAAATAATAATGCCAGCAATGCTTTTAATTACATTATATATGTGATATATGCTTTTGTAGAAGTATAATGATCCCAATAGTAATACAAGAGACAAGAGAGGCATTAGGATTATTTTGTGGTTATAAGGTACTTGCACTGCCTGTGAAGTGGTACAGCGTCGTTTGAAAGTGAAATTGGATTTGTTGTAAATGTACACTGAAATTCTGGAGAACGGCTAAGAAAAGTAATACACACACACACACGCGCACACTCAGAGGAGTGACATCAACAAGATGGCAAAGTAGAAAGCTCCAGACTTCACCTCCTCCCACAACATCCTGATTCAACAGCTACACATGCATCAGTTCCCTTTGTGAGAAATCAAAACACTGGCTGAGCGAATCCTGCACACCGAGCAAGTGAGAAGCTACCTACATTGAAAATGGTAAGAATCACTGAAACATGCTTTTGCTGCCATAAACCCAATGTCCTGTGCAGCACCATAAAATGGGGAGGGAATCCCCAACTCTCAGCTTCTCCCTTAGAACCCAAGGGTTTGGAACACACATTTCATGACTCAACTTTTCCAGCTTCTTCCTAAGAGACTGGTTACTAACTTACCTGTCCTTTGAAGCTGACAGGCGGGGCATTCTAGTTCCTTGAGAACTGTAGGTAACAAAGTGGCAGTTGTGAATAGCCACATGGTTTCCCTGTGGCGTAGGACAAGTGAGCAGCTGATAAAGCCCAGCTCCTAGCTTCTCCATGGAAGGAGACTGCACATCTAGCACCACAACTTCTCTGGCTGCTCCCTTGGGTCTGGATTCTAATTCCTCTGTATCTGGGAGGTAGTGATATCAGCATTCACTAGCTTCCTGGGGGCTTTGGAAAACAAAGCAATAGTTTTGAACAGGTATGTAGATACTTTCTGTGACTCCTCTCCTGGCATATTCCAGCAATTAACCAAACCTCCAGGTTCTCCCTGGAAGGAATTGGACTACACATGTGACCCCCGATTTTTATAGCTGCTACCCAAGATTCTGACTTATGGCTTTTCTCTGAGAATTGTTGCTACTAGACATTCATTAGTCTCCTGGAGGCTATAGACAGCAAAGCAACAGTTTGAGAGAGCATGAGGTTTGAATAAGCATGAAGACATTTGCAACAGTTCTCAGCTTAATGCAGAGGCATTGGGAAATAAACTCTAGCTCTCAGATTTTTTTTTGAGGAGAGAAGAATTGATCTATACAACTAGGGAACCCCAATTTTCCAGCTACTATTCAAGGGACTGGCTTCTATCTTTCCTATATTGGGGCACTGATTAGAATTGGAAAAATATATATTACTGGGGCTGCTGAGAACCAAAAAAGGTAGTTTGGATGAGCACAGAGGTTTGAGAGACACCTGGAATCTGACAGTGATACTTTGTGAAGGCCTTTTCAAGCACAAAATCAGCCTATGCAGGTGGGGAGAAATTACTGTCTTATCTAACTCACAGACGCCAACACAGAGAATTAAGTAAAATGAGGAAATAGGAAAATATGTTCCAAATAAAAGAATAAGATGTCTAGAAATCAACCATAATGAAATGGAAATATTTGATTTACCCAATAAAGACTCCAAAATCTTTGAGATCTTTGAGATCAGGAGGGAAATGAATAAACAAAGGGATAATTTCAAAAAGATATAGTAAAAAAAAAGAAGTATAAAATAGAAATCATAGAGCTGAAGAATACAGTGACAGAATTTAAAAATTCAATAGAATAGTTCAACAGCAGACTAAATCAAGTAGAAGAACGAATAAGCAAATTTGAAGTCAAATGACTGGAAATCTGCAAGCCACAGGAGCATAAAAAATGAGAAAGAGTGAAGATACTTTAAGAGACTTATGAGACACCATCAAGTAGACCATTAATACCCATCAAGTAGGCAAATATGGGAGTCCCAGAAAGAAAAGAGAGAGAGAAAAAGGCAGAAAACTTATTCAAAGAAACAATGGCTGAAAATTTTCTAAATCTGGGTGAGGAAACAGATATCCAAATTTAGGAAGTTCAAAGAACACACACACACACACTAAATCCAGAGAGACCCATCGTGACAAGCATTATAATGAAATTATCAAAATTCAAAAAAAAATTTTTTTTGAAAGCAGGAAGAGGGAAGCCACTTGTCACAGAAAAGGGAATCTCCATAAGACTAACAGTAGATTTTCAGCAAAAATTTTGCAGGCCAGAAAGGAGTGGTATAATGTATTCTAAGTGTTGAAAGAAAAATACTGCCAACCAAAAATACTATGCTTGACAGAACTGTTCTTCAAAAATTAAGGAGAAAGATTTTCTCCAACAAAACTTGAAGGAGTTAATTACCACTAGACTTGCCTTTTGAGAAATGCTAAAAAGAGTTCTTCAAGTTGAAACAAAAGGAAGCTAAATAGCAACATGAAAGAATAAGTATGGAACTCATTGGTGAATATAAATATATAAACAAATACAGAATACAATTATCATAATGGTGGTGGGTAAGTCATCTTTAATTCTAGTTTAAAAGTTAAAACACAAAAGTTTTAAAAATAACTATAACTAAATTATGTATTAATGGATATACAATATAAGTAGATGTAAATTGTGACATTATACATTTAAGATTATACATAAGCTGAAAGTGAAGAGATGAAAAATATATTACCTGCAAATGGTAATCAAAATAAATCAGAGGTGGCAGAGAGCACAGCCCATAACTAAACCTATCTACAGAGCAAAACCATGGGACTTACCTGACCAGGGTACTCAGCGCACACTCTGGCTTGATTCACATCCTCAAATAATAAACTTTGCACACCCTGGGTTCTGTTCTACTGCCCTGCCAGGAAGGAAAACTAATTCATAGCCCATTTACCACTGAATATAGTACTCTGTCCCAACTGTTTAGGAAGCCTAACCAAGGCAAATTCAGAGCCCATCCTGCAGCCCCACTTGTGTAGGGAAATAAGCCAGTAGTCATACTCAACTGTTCTCAGCCAGTGGCACACCACCATCTTCATCTTCAGAGTTCAGAAACTCTACTCATCAAAAATATAGACCATAGTATGTTAAGGAACCAGACAGGAAGAACAAATTGAGCCCAAAGTTTGCAGAAGAAAGGAAATAATAAACATTTGAGCAGAAATTAATAGCATAAAGAACAGAAAAGCAATAGGGAAGTTTAGCCAAACTTTGTTGGTTCTTTGACAAGATAAACTGACAAACACTTAGCTAGAGTAAACAAGGAAAAAAGATAAAGCACCTAAGCCAACAAAATTGTAAATGAAAAGAGACATTACGACTGATACCTCAGAAATTCAAAGGATCACAGGAGGCTACTATGAAGAACTACATGCTAACAAACAGGACAACCCAGAAGAAAGAAAAAAATCTTAGAAACATACAATTTATCAAGACTGAATGCAGAAGAAAACAGAAAACCTGAATAGACCAATTATTAATAGAAAGATTGAATCAGTAATAAAAAAAAATCTTCCAAAGAAGAAAAACCCAGGACCAGATGGCTTCACTGGTGAATTTTACAAAAAATTTAAAGAGAAATCAACACCACTCTTTCTCAAATTCTCCCAAAAAATAAAATCATTTTACAAGTCCAGTATTATCTTGATACCAAACCCAGAAAAGAACAGTATTAGAAAATAAAAGCCACAAGGCAATATCCCTTATGAATAAGAGATGGGAAAAAGATCAATAAAATAGTAGCAAACCAAATCCTGCAGCACGTTAAAAGGATCATTTACGACGATCGAGGAGGATTTAACCCTGGGATGCAAGGATGGTTCAACACGCAAATCAATCAGTGTGAAACATCACATAAATAAAATGAAGACAAAAATCATATGATCATACAATAGATGCAGAAAAAACATTTGACAAAATTTAGCATCCACTTAAGATAAAAATTCTTAATAAATTAGGTGTAGAAGGAGCATATCTCACCATAAGAAAAAGCATATATGAGAAGCCCACAGCTAATAACAAACTTAATGGCAAAAGGTTGAAATCTTTTCCCCTAAAATTTGGAATTAGATAAAAGTCCTTATTCTCACCACTTCTATTCAACATAGTACCAGAATTCCTAGCTAGAGCAACCATGGAAGATAAAAAAGAAAAAAAACCAGAAATTATTAGAATTGGAAAGGAAGGAGTAAAATTGTCCTATTTGTAGATATCATGACTTAATATATAGAAAATCCTAATGTCTCAATCAAAAAACAATTATCTAATTAACAAATTTAGTAAAGTTGCAGGATACAAAATCAACTTACAAAAATTAGCAGCATTTCTATACATTTTCAATGAATTTTCTGGGAAAAAAAGACATTGATCTCATTTACAATAGAATCAAACAATAGAATACTAGGAAATGAATTTGACTAAGGAGGTGAAGGATCTCTACTCTGAAATTATAAGACATTGATGAAAGGAATTAAACAAATATGTGGAAAGGTGTGTTCATGTATTAAAAGGAATAATATTGTTTAATGTCAATACTACCAAAAGCCATGTATAGAGGCAATGCAATTCCTATCAAGGTTTCAATAGCATATTTTATGGAAGTAGTAAAAACATCCTAAAATTTGTATGGAACCACAAAGACCCTACTGAGAAAGGGGAACAAAACAGGAGGAATCCCACTTCCTGATTTCAAACTGTACTATCAAGCTATAGTCATCAAAATGGTGGTACTGGCACATACACACACACACACAAAGACATACAGAGCAATGGAAGAAAATCAAGTACCTACAAATAAACCCAATCATATGTGATCACCTAATATTTGACCAGGGAACCAATACTCAATGAGGAAAAGATAATATTAACAATAGATGGGGCTATGATAATTGGATATTCACATGTAAAAAATGAAACTGAACCTCTATCTTACAAAAATCACTAACCTTAACTCAAAGTGGATTAAAGACTTAGACCTAATGCCTGAAAATATGGAACTCCTAGGAAAAAAACATAAGACCAAATCTCATTGACATGGGTTTTATTAGTGAATTTTTGGATATGGCACCTAAGGCAGAAGCAGCAAAATTAAAAACATAAATAAATAAGTGAACAAGTGAGACTACCTGGAACTAAAATTTTCTGTATAGCAAAAGAAACAATCAATAAAGTGAAAAAAAAAACCAAAACCCTACAAGTTTGGGGGAAAAAATTGCAAACCATGTACCTGCCAAGGGGCTAATATCCAAAATATATAAAGAATTCATAGAACTGAGTAATAAAAAAATAAAAATAAAAATAAAAAACAAATGACCCAATTAAAAATGGGTAAAAAACTTGGATAGACAGTCCTCCAAAAATGATATACAAAAGGTCAACAGGTACATTAAAAGATGCTCAATATCACTAATCATTATGGAAATTCAAATTAAAACCACAGTGAGATATTGACTTACACCTGTTAGAATGATCATCATCAAAATGGCAAGAGATAACAAATGCTGGACTGGATATGGAGCAAAAGGAAACCTTGCAAACTGTTGGTGGGATTGTAAATTAGTAAAGCCACAATGGAAATTGTAGGGGAGCCTCAAGAAATTAAAAATAGAACTACTATGTGGCCCAGCAAATCCATTTTGGGGAATATATTCAAAGGAGTAAAAAACAATAACTCAAAAAGATATCTGCACCCACATGTTCATAGCAACATTATTTACAATAGCCAAGGCATGGAAACAACAAGTTATGGTTTATATAGACAACTAAATATTATTCAGTCATAAGAAATTAGAAAATCCTCTACTATTATGGACAGCATGGATGGACTTTGAGGGCATTGTGCTTAGTGAAATAAGTAAGACATAGAAAGACAAATACTGTTTGCTCTCACTTATATGGGGACTCTAAAAACAAAACAAATCCCATAGAAAGAATTATGGTTACCAGAAGCAGAGGGTGGGGGGAGGGGAAAGAGGAGGAAGCTGGTCAAAAGGTACAAACTTTCAGTCCTGTTACAGAATAAATAAGTCTTACAGATATAATGTGCACTGCACATGGTGACTACAGCTAACACTGCTGTAAGATATATAGGAAAATCATTAGAGAATGAATCTTAAAAGTTCTCTGCACAAGCAGAACTTTTTTTTTCTTTTTCATTGTATTTATATGAGAAAACGGATGTTGGGTGAACCTATTGTGGATATCATTTCACAGTATGTGTAAAATCAAACCATCATGTGTATGTCAATTATTTCTCAATAAGGTGGGAAAATTTTATGAAGCAATGGTAATCAAAACAATATGGTACTGGCACAAAAACAGACATACAGAACAATGAAACAGAATAGAGAACCCCCAAATAAGTTCACATTTTATGGCAAACTGATCTTTGACAAAGGTACCAAGACACACAATGGGAAAAGAATGGTCTTTTAATAAATGGTATTGGGAAAAATTGATATACAAATGCAGAAGAATGAAATTGGATCTTTATCTCACACTATAAATAAAAATAAACCACAAATGGATCAAGTACTTAAGTATAACACCTGCATCTGCAAAACTACTTTAAAAAATACAGGGAAAATAGTTTTTGAGATTGGCCTTGTCAATGATTTTTTCCTCATAGCAAAAGCACAGGGGTAAGAAACCGAAACAGACAAGCAGGATTACATCAACTAAAAAGCTTCTGCCCAGAAAACAATCAGTAGGGTGAAAAAACAACCTATGGAATAGGAGAAAATATTTGCAAACCATATATCTGATGAGTTAATCTCCAAAATATGTAAGGAATTTCTATACTCCTTCAAAAAAAACCCTGGATTTATAAGACATACAAATGTTAATAGGCATGTGAAAATTGCTCAGTGTTACTAATCATCAGAGGAATGCAAATAACCACAATGAGATATCACTTCACACCTGTTATAATGGCTATTTTCAAAAAGGCAAAAAATAGGAAGTGTTGGCAAGAGTGTGGAGAAGAGGAATCTTGTACTCTGTTTTTGGGAATGTAAATTGGTGTAGCCGTTGTGGAAAACAGCCTTAAAAAATTTAAAATAGAGCTACTATATGACCAGCAATCCCACTCCTGGTTCAAAGATATATCTGCAGTCCCGTGTCATTGCAGCATTACTCACAATAGCCAAGCAAGTAAACAACCTAAATGTTTGTTGACGGATGAACTGATAGAGTGAATGTGTGTGAGCACACACACACACAAATATTATTCAGTCCTAAAAGTGAAGGAAATCCTGCCATTTGAAAGAAAAAAAAGAAGATGAACCTGCAGGATGTTGTGCTAAGTCAAATAAACTAGACACAGAAAGACGATTATGCACAGTTTCATTATATGTGAATTTAAAATAGATTCATAGAAGCAGACAGTATAGTGGTGGTTACCAGGGGTAGCATGGAATAGGAAATGGGAACACGTTGGCTAAATAATGTAAAGTCTCAGTTACGCAAGATAGATAAGTTCTGGAGATCAAATGTATAGCACATTTGCTGTAATTTACAATTCTGTATCATTTACTTGAAATTTTTCAGAAGGATAGGTCTTAATTAAGCATTCACACACACACACACACACAATGGTAACGGTGTGAGGGGGTGGATATATGAATTAGCTTGACCATGGTGATCATTTCAAAACGGTACCTATATGAGAACATCAAGTTGTAAACCTTAAATATATCAAATTTCTATTTGTCAAAAACATTTTGATAAAGCTGAAAAAAGTAAAACTGATACAGTAAGAGAAAATGTAATCATGTAAGATGGTCAGCTAAAACCACAACAGGCATAAAAACTATAGATGACAATAATATGAACAGAGAACAATGGCAAAATAATAAACAGTTATAAATACGGTAAACGTTAATCTAACTATATCAACACGCACTTCGAACATTAATGGCCTGAATACATCAATCGAAATCTATCAAGAAAAAGACAAAGATGTCTTCTCTCAGCACTCCATTTCAACATCATATTGGAAGTATTGACTAATGCAATCAGGTTAAGACAGAAGAAATAAAAGTTATAGAGATTGGGAAAATATAAAGATGTCTGAACAAGATACAGGATTGTGTATGTAGAAAATCTGAATCAACAAAAACCTGCTGGAACGAATAAGCAGTTATAGCAAGTTTGCAGGATGCAAACCTAATGTGTAAAAGTCAATCACTTACCCATATACCAGCAACAAATGAATGGAATATGGAAAAAAAGAACACTTACAAGAACAACCCCCCAATAAAATACTCAGGAATAAAACATGTACAAGATCTATATGAGATAAACTACAAAACTCTGATGAACAAAATCAAGTAAGAGCTAAATAAATGGAAAGATAGTTCACGCCCGTGGTCTTGGATGGGAAGACTAAAATATTGTCAAGATGTCAGTTCTTTCCAACTTGATCTACAGATTCAGTACAATTTCAATCAGAATCCAAGCAAGTTATTTTGTGAATATTGAAAAACTGATTCTCTCTCTCTCTCTTTTTTAAAGTAAGCTCTATGCCCAGCGTGTGGGGCTTGAACTCTAAACCCTGATATCAAGAGTCACATGCTCTACCGACTGAGCTAACCAGGCACCCTTGAAAAACTGATTCTGAAGTTTAGTAGGTAGGCAAAAAACTCAGAATAGCCAACACAATATTGAAAGAGAAGACAAAAGTTGGAGGACTGATATTACTCAACCTCAAAACTTACCACAAGTTACAGTAAGCAAGCCTGTGTGATGTTGGCACAAGAATAGGCCAACAGATCATTGGAATAGAGAACCCAGAAACAGACCCACATCATCACAGTGAATGGACCCTTGACAAAGGAGCAAGGCAAAGACAGTGAAGCAAAGGTAGACTTTTCAACAAATGATGTTAGAATAACTGAACATTCACATGCAAAACAAAGTAAAAGGAATCTAGAGCCAGGACTTAAACTCTATACAAAAATTAAGTCAAAGTAGATTGCAGACCCAAATGTAAAGTACAAAACTCTAAAGCTCCTGGAAGATAAAAGGGGAAAATCTAGATGATTTTGAGTGTGGCAATGACTTTTTTGATATGACATAATCCATGAGAGAATTGAAAACTGAACCTCATTAAAATTAAAAAAATCTGCTCTGTGAAAAACACTATCAAGAGAATGAAAAGTCAAGCCACAGACGGGGAGAAAATATTTGCAAAACATATATCTGAGAAAGAGACTTATCCAGATTATACAAAAACCTCTTAAAACGTAACAGTAAGAAAACAATCTGACTAAAAAATGGGCCAAAGACCTTAACATACAAGTCAGCAGAGAAACATAGGTAGCAAGTAAACATATACAAGATACTCTAAATCATGTCATCAGGGAAATGCAAATTAAAATAACAATAACAAACCACTACAAACTTATTAGCATGGCCAAAATCCAGAACAAGGACACCACCAAATGCTAATGAGGATATAAAGAGAGAGGAACTCATTCATTGCTGGTGAGAATGCAAAATGGTAAAACTAATTTGGAGGACAGTTTGTTACTTTCTTACAAAAACTAAACAAACACTTACCAATGACCCAGTAATGCATTACTTAGTATTTACCCAAAGGAGTTGAAAATGTATGTCTACATAAAATCCTATATATGGATGTTTATAGCAGCTTTATTCACAGTTGCCAAAACTTGGAAGCAACCGAGATGTTCTTAAGATAGCTTGAATGGATGAATAAACTGGGATGTATCCAGACAATGAAATGTTACTCATCATTTAAAAAAAAAATTAGCTATCAAACCATGAAAAGACACAGAAAGTAAAGAAGCCAATCTGAAAAAAAAAAAACAAAAAGAAGCCGATCTAAAAGGCTACATCCTGTATGATCCCAGCTACATAACATTCATTAAAGGGCAAAAGTATAAAGACAGTAAAAAGATCAGTGGTTGCCAGGGGGTGGGGGAAGGGAAAGGGATTAATAGGCAGAATGCACAGGATTTCTAGGACATGGAATTTACTGTGCATGATGCTACAATGGTGGATCCATGCCATTATACGTTCTCTAAATCCTAGAACATACACCACCAAGCGTGAACCCTAACGTAAACTACAGACTTTGGATGATAATTGTAGCAAATGTATGGCTCTGATGAGAGGTATTGGCAATGGATAAGGCAATGCATGGACAATTTCTGTACTTTCAGCTCAATTTTGCTGTTAACCTAAAACTGCTCAAAAAATAGTCTATTAAAAATTAAAAGAAAAATGTCAATTTATTTTAAAATAAAAGTTTAAAGGACCATGAATAAAATAACATTGAACTTCAAGGTAGGGAGGGAAAGATTAAAAAATGAACTGGTTTTCTAAATGATATTTACTTATTTTTTCAATTTTCACAAAAGTGAATATATATAAGGTCAATAATCTGTTATTTATTATTTATTAGAGTAGCTGAAATTCAAATGGGAATTTTTAGAAGATTGCTTTAGGAAAAAATATTTATTCATTTGATGTTGATTCTAGGGGAAGAAAATTAGAAGATGCTATTTTATTTACAAAACATTAAATGTATAATGTATTTATTTTCCTGATTTTAATATAACGCATTTTGATTTATATGTAATATATATTTAAAGATTTATTTATTTTCTTTTTTGAGAGAGAGAGTGGTGGGGAAGGGCAGAGGGAGAATCCCAAGCAGACTCCCCACTGAGCATGGAGCCCTATGTGGGGCTCCATCTCACGACCCTGAGATCAAGACCTGAGCAGACATCAAGAGTCGGACGCTTAACTGACTGAGCCATCCAGGTGCCCCTGTAATTTATGTTTTTATTGTTAATTTCATTAACAATAAAAAGAACAAGTGCTACTTGATTGACTCCATTACCAGCTTCACGTCATTACTCATTGAAGCTTATCTGGACCATCCCAAATAACTCAGCAACCCATCCTCACCATCTGTCCCAGGTGTCACTCCAGGTTCTCATCATTCTAGTCGGTTTTTTGTTTGTTTGTTTTGATAGCAGTTATGATTTTGTAACATAGGAATTCAGTTTGGGGTTTATTAAATCTCTGCATGGATAAATCAAATAGACAGTTGGATATATAAATCTGGAATTTTGGAGGCTGGGCTGGACTGTAGATACAAATGCTGAAGTTGTTGGTATGTAAAAGAAGTAGAAATCCTTGGGACTTGAAGGGACTGCCAAGAATGTGAGTGTGGTTGACAATAGAAGAGACTGAGCCCAGGGGTACTGCAGTGCGAAGAACATAGGGTGAAGAACATGGGCCCACAGAAGGCTGAATAAAAGGAACTAGTGAGGTAGAAAAATACTGAGTGAATGTGGTATTTGGAGATCAAGTGAGGAAATGTTTTCAGGAGCAGAGAGTAATATATTGTCAAATGCCGTTGATAGATCAAGTTGAAGAATATCTGTGAGTTGATCATGGATTTGGTGACTAGACGTAACTGATGTACTAGACAAGAGAATTTTTTTTTTTAATAGTGTAAGAGCCATATTACCAAACAAAGATGGCAACAGAAAATAACAAAGAACTTCATTTTTGTGCCACTGTCCTAGTTTCTTCTGGCTGTGACAAGAGAAGTTTTGGTGGAGTGATGGGTCAAAGTTCTGATTGGAGTGTGTTTAATGGGAATAAGTCTGAAAGGGAAGCTGGGGACTGGGGAGAGGAAAGTGCTGTTGTTGTTGTTTGCTTATGTAGGAGACACAAACATATTTGTGTGCTGATGGGAATGAGTCAATAAAGATAGTTCTCTATTAAAGAATATTTAAGAAGGATGGGACCTCACGGTTTCAGGAATTAGCATTAGATAGAAGCATGGACTGTGTGTTCTTTAACAACAGACAGAAAGGCAGAATATGAAGTTGAAAGTGCTGGTAGGTAAGTAGATGTGGACATGTGGCCCATGGAAGTTCTCATACAATTACTTTAATTTCTTAGTAGGAAATATGTAACTGAAGTTGAGGATAGAGAAGAAAGCATAAAATAGATGTGCAAT
The DNA here is from genome assembly GCF_002007445.2 of Ailuropoda melanoleuca. Lineage (NCBI taxonomy): Eukaryota > Metazoa > Chordata > Mammalia > Carnivora > Ursidae > Ailuropoda > Ailuropoda melanoleuca. The sequence continues at coordinate 116,756,551 of NC_048218.1, read as the reverse complement.
GCAAAGAGAGAGAAAATAAAGGCTTTACCGCATGATAATTAAGGTTGATGATCATGAGTTTGATGCAAAACTTCCCTAGTTTCTAATATTGTATTAATGACTACAAACTTTGCTCTAAGCAATGTCTAGCTGCACTGTACATGTCATCACATCGTTACATACTAAACACGCACATGCACACGCTGGTAGAGCAACAGAAGCTTTCTTTAGGTTTCTTTTTTCATAGTGACTTTTTCTTTTCTTTGAATTTACTTTTACTTAAACTTCCACCTTTATATTTAAATTGTGTCTCTTGTAAATAACATATAGTCACTTTTAATCCAGATGACCATATCTTTTTAATTAAAATATTTAGGTATATTCATTTAATGTAATTAGTGATATATTTGGGTTTTTTCTTTCTATCTTTTATTTATTTCCTATTCAAACTACTTGTCTTATGTTTCTTTTTTTCCTTCCTTCAACTGGATTAACATCAGATTTTTTTATGCAGCATTTTCTTTCCAGTACCTTATTGACTATGTATTTTTATTGTATTATTTTTTCTATTTCTTAACATCAAATAGATAACTTTTAAAAATCCTTGTTTGAAAGCTCCAATAACTAGACTATCTTTGAAACTGGTTTTCTAAAATATTTTGTGCTTCTTTTTGTTCTTTTGATCTTATTTCTCAGAATGATTTGTAATTTTTCACTAAATGCTATATATTCCATCAGGAAAATTGTAGATTAATAAATTGTTTTCTTACAACAGAGAAGATGGCTAATTACCACGATCCAAATGAGAGTGAGCTAACTCACAATTGTGCAGGGCTGGCTTTATTACCCTCAAACTTCCTCCCATTCCTAGGGTTTACCCCCTCAGGTATTCTGAGGGATTAGGGGATCCCTGGATTCTGGTTTTCAAGAGAGATGAGTTGGATCCTGAACACTAATCCTTGTTTTCTTTGATCTTAAGGATGCCAGGCTTTTTATTTGGCTTTTTGCTCAGTCTTCTGTTCTGAGTTGCTTTGGAATTTGATAAATGACTTGGGACAGGGATTGTGAGTTTATTATGTTGAGTTTAGAGTTCTCTGACCTTTGCTTCTTACTAGAATCCAGTCCCTTTGGATCTCTTTCCGCCTCCTCCCCCCCACCCCGCCCCAGCCCCTTGTTCTGCAAGATTGTTAAAAAAAATAAAATCAGGTTTCTCTGTTTTTTTGTACTTGTTTTCTGTGTGGATCTCAGTTTCATTTTTGTTTTGGTTGGGGGGGGGGTTGCTTTTGTTTTTGTTTTTGTTTTTCTGTAGGCCTAGAATATTAGCAAATGGCCTGGCCTGAGGGATTGTTGGCTCACCTGTCTGGGAGCTTCCCCTTTGTCTGGAATTTTTTCCCTTTAAGTCCTGGTTGCTTTAGCATCTCTCCAATTCCTTCAAACAGTTTTTCTCTCTGTATTTTCTCTCTTGATTTTTAAGTTCCTTTCAACAGGATTATTGGACTGCTGTGACTAAAAATGAATGTGGGCATTCTGATTCCAGAGGTTCCCTGGACTGCAGTCCTGTGAAAAGCAGGATGACTTCCCTCACTTCCAGAGACTGATTATTGAGTCACCCATCTGTAAATATGAACACACGGTATGCTTCTGGTCACCATGGTTTTAAATAAATCCATCCCTTAAAACTGCTGTGAGATCAGCCAGATTTGGAGACTTCTGCAATCTCTATCTTGCAGATCATAAACAAGATTAGGGGAGTGAGGCTGGGTGAGTTCCTGAGATCTTTGCTGTTCTTTATTTGACTATAAAATTACCTAGAAATCAAATTCCACCATTATTTGCACAACTGAGTTTCTACACTAGCTGATGAAGGACTATTAACGATGCCCGGTGTATACTTTCTACTGAATTTTAAAAATCTACCTCAAAAATTCCACTTATATTCTTGGCATTGGTGACAATTCACTAGCAATATGCGATCACTCAATTAGAAGAAACAACAGAGGAGGGATACTCACTACATGACCCCTTGGGGTTAGTTCGTGGCCCTGTGTTCACCACTTGACGATATCACAGGAACAGCACAATGGGTTCTTCAGGACGAACCATAGCAAAGTTAAGAATGAAGTAGATGATATACTGATATATGCATTTGTTCTTAAATCCTAACTTGCCACATTATCTGTGCTAAAAAGTATGGTTGTACCTACAAAGATTTATGTGACTAATGAAAATACTGAAGGGTATAATGTTATAGGCATTCTCCCATTTCACAGTTGACAATATTGAGTATTATCTAACTCCTTTGCTCCTGGAAAGCAGCAAAAGTAGAGAAATCCTTGACCCTTTTGTGTTTTGACAATGGCTAACCTCAAAGAACCACCATATATTCTTGGATAAGACCTACTTCCATTCTACCATAAGACTTACTTCTTTAGCTGTCTTTATAAAACCCAAGATCCTCTTCCTTTTCTCTGAAACATCCCTCACTAAAGAACATTTCCCTATTGCAATAGCTTGAATAAAGTCATCTCCTTAATTGTCTGGTGCATTTTATTTTTGATAACAGAAAAGAGAAGACTTTAATGAAAATATAACTTGTATTCTTGGAGAATGTTATTCTATATAACAAATAAGCATAATGATATGCCAAGAAGCAACTTAAATTATTCTAAAAATTGCAAGTACATTCCAAAAGAATACAATTTAAAGCAGGATTTACCTTGGTGAAGTATTAGTGATCTGGGTGATTGAGCTGAAAGACTTTCAAGAACATGGTATAAAAAGAAAAAGATTAAAACTCTGTGAAAAGTGAGATAAGTGACATGAAGCATTTATCACAAAGTTTCCCTGTCTATTTAATAGGAGTTCTGTAGGAAAAGCCATAAGAATGGGAAAAAAGGTAAAAATCAAAGAATTGATTGTTGACATATTTCGAGACCTGAGGAGACATAGGATCTCAGATCGAAGGGATTACCAGGTGCCAAGGCAATATATTTTGGGAGAATAAAAGATTCACATCTCGAGCTAACCTCATAAAATTTCTATGCTCCAAGAGAAAAATCCTAAAACCTCTCGGAGTGGAAAATCTTGAAGAGGTTACTTATAAAGTAACAAGACACAGAATTAGCATCAACTATTCTAATGCATAATGTCATCAAATAATAATGGTAGATAGCATATTTAGTACAGGCTTTGCTCTAGTTTTTTTTGAAACTGTTTCCTCTTTTAATCTTCTTATCAACCTGATGAAGTGGGTACTTGGTATAACCCTTATTTTTTAGAGAAGGAAGTGAAGACAGAAAAATATTAAATAAGTTGCCTAAGGTCACACAGCTGGTAAGCAGATATAGAGACTCAAACACGGACAGCCTGGCTGCAGAGCCCGTGCTTTTGTCTGGCTTGAGGGAAATGCATGTAGAGCAAATGATTATCCAAATGTGAGAGAAAAATAAACATATTTTTAGGCACACCAAACCTGAGACATTTTGCCTCATGAAATCACTTAGGAAGAGAATATAGACCCAGAGAAAATGTCCAAGGGCTAGGCCTGGGCTTTCTAATATTTAGAAGTTGGCCCAAGGAGATCAAAGAAAATGCGGACAGAATCAAGAGTAGAATTCTAGACACTAAGAAAATGCTCCATGAAAATGGGTGGATGTCATACTGAAGACAGCTATCAGATGAATGCAAAGGATTAAAGTATAACCTGTGGATTTGGTAATGTGGAGATCACTGGAAGAGCTGGGAGAGACAAAAATCTGACTGGGACAAATTCATGAAGGAATGGGAAGGAAAGCTGTAGGGACAGGAGATACAAACCCTCCCTGATTATGATGTAATTTTTTTTAAAGATTTTATTTATTTATTTGACAGAGAGAGGGAGAGAGTACAAGCAGGGGGACCAGGGGGAACAGTAGAGAAGGAGAAGCAGGCTCCCCACTGAGCAGGGAACCTGATGCGGGGCTCCATCCCAGGACCCTGAGATTATGACCTGAGCCAAAGGCAGACGCTTAACCATCTGAGCCACCCAGGCACCCAGCTTATGATGTGATTTTGGAATATAGGTGAGGTTTGGTGGGGTGAGGTCTGGAGCCGACAACCAGGAAAAAATTCTTGAGACATCTGGTGCAAAATTGGTGGTTTATTAAAGCATGGGGACAGGACCCGTGGGCAGAAAGAGCTGCTGCCCCGGGTTGTGAGGGGTGCTGATTATATACTGTGGGGTTGGAGGAGGTAAAGAAAACGGAGTTTGAGAAAGAACTTTCATGTATTAAAGAAGACTCACAAGATACTGGAGACCTTGTCTTTGTCAAGTTAAGGTTGTTGACCCGTCTAGTAAGGCATTAACAGTATGATAGTTGAGAGCTTCCTGGAGGAATGTTACATTCCTCCTACCCCGTGTCCTTATCAATGGGCTGCAGGTTTAAAAGAAATTCAATTTTATTCACATTTCCTTCTCCGTCAGCCTCCCTCAATTTTATGGAGGGGAGGGTGATGTTAGGGCTTCAGGAAACTGAGTTATGGGTCTCTGGAAGGCTATTAATAAGAAAGCTTCTTCCTTGTAAATCACTAGGACTTGTGTAAACTGAGGGAGACTCAGGTCTTGCAGGGTTGTGATCTCTACAGGTTGTTTTTCCTTTCCTTTCTACTTGTTTTTCCTTTAGGGCAGCCTGGGGAGAACTGGCAGTTTGTATTTATTTATCCCATGGCGGGGGCGGTGTGGGGTGCCAGTTTCTGCTTTGTCCTCAGCTAGCCTTCTGCTCCCTCATCAATTACATGTCGATCCATAATCACTGGCCCCTCCATGGCATGGAGAGCCACGTCCAGTGTGATGAAAGACCTAAACTTAAATTACAGAATTTAAAAATCCTGGATAAGAGTATGTAGGGAAATATTTATATTTTATAGTGAGACCTACTTAAGCAAGGCATGAAATTGAGAATTTGTACCACAGAAAAAGTGAAAATAGTTGTAAGCTATGGTTAAAAATTAACAATAGACTGGTGAAAGCAGACGAAATATTCCAGTCTTCAACAAAAGGCAAGCAAGTGAATATAAAACCTTCAAATAATTTGAAAACACAATTTAAAGATGACGAAATAAATACAAGTAATAAAAACATAAAAAAATAAAAAAATCTTATATACAAGAAAATATGGGAATGAAAATAAATAAAATTGGATACTATTCTTGACCGTTTACTGGAACAAATAAAGATAATTTTAAACATGCTTAGTGGGTGATGATGTGTGAAAAAGACTGCTCCTGTACACTGTTGGTAGGAATGTGGATTGATCCAAACTTTTTGAACCAGTTTGGAATTCTGTCAAAATTTAATTGATAACTTAAATTTCAGAATTCGTCCCACATACCTCATAATTCCTGTGTAAAATGAAGCCTGTACAGGAATATTTGTTTTAATATTATTTGCAATAGAAAAAAACCCTAAAAACAAATTAAATATTAATGCATGGCTGCACAGTTAAATGCATTACAGAACATGCATACTTTGGAATGTTGTACAACTTTAAAGAGAAATGATGTAAATTATTTTGGTAAAATGAAATGACCTCCAAGCAAATGTTAAGCATGAAAAAGCAAGTTGTAGTAAGATTTATTGACCAAACTCAATTTAAAAAAATGTAACTAGCGCACTAATTGTACATAAAAGAAAGAATGTCTATAATCTACATGAAAAATGTAAACTGTGGTAACCTCTGAGGGGTGGGTTTAGGGTGTGGGGAGAGAAGCAATACTGGATCATTACCTCATTTTACTCAAAGCTTCATTGAATCACTTGAACTTTTTAATGAGTGATTTTTTTTTATAAAGATTTTATTTATTTATTTGACAGAGATAGAGACAGCCAGTGAGAGAGGGAACACAAGCAGGGGGAGTGGGAGAGGAAGAAGCAGGCTCATAGCAGAAGAGCCTGATGTGGGGCTCGATCCCATATGCCGGGATCACGCCCTGAGCCAAAGGCAGACGCTTAACCACTGTGCCACCCAGGCGCCCCAAGTGATTTTTTTTTTAATTTCTAAAGGTAGGAAGTATTTTATTTACTTTAAAAGGAAGAATAAAAGAAGCATAATAATTATATTCTCCACATTACAACATAAGCCAAGACCAATTCTACATGGATAAAAGAGAGATAAGAAGTGAGACCTAAAAGATCTAAAGGTTTTATCAAAATTAGGAGGATTACTATAGGACAAAAGCTCTGGGAAAAAAATCAGTAAGCAGAGTATTAGCATTTTTAATACAGACATTTGCATAAAGTATGCATGTATATTTTAATATATGCATAGGAAATGAAACACATAGAAAAATGTGTTAACGATGGCTATTTCTTGAATGACAACATTTTCTACTTTTACGTATTTCTGTAAACTTTCTCTTTTTCTCCCCTCCAAGGAGCAGTGATTTTGTTTAATAACAAAGTGGAACATTGCATCAAGTGTCTTTTATGTAACTGCTGTGGACCATCTAGGAATCTGTGGATGGACAATAGTCCGTACGTCAGGAAGTGTGTTGTGGTCAGCCTGACCAGCAGCAGAGCAGAAAGAATAGGTTGGCCTTGAGTCTTGTGCCCGTGTTTGCTCGGCTTTGTTAGATTCGAAACTGAGAGTGTGAACTAGGAGATTAGATACTGATTACTTGTATTCTGTCTTGGAACCTCAGAGCCCAGGCCCGCACAAAGCCATGTGGGTTACAAGCGTTTTGTTTGACGAGTCTGTGTTTGGGAACCACCAGTGAAGGGGCGGGAAAGCTGGCTCTGAGTTTGTTGTATCCGTGTTTCTCCCGCCCATGATCCTGTCGTTCCAGAGGAAACAAGCTGCACTTGGTCCCTTCGGCTGGATGCACGCTGTGGCTGGGGAGGACAGGGAGGTTAAACAACAACTAATTACAGTTCTAATACAAACTGCAATGTTTGTTACGGGCTGATTGTGTTCCCCCAAATTCATCTGTGGATGCCCAAACACCCAGAAGTTCAGAATGTGACTGTATTTGGATATAGGACCTTTAAAGGAGTACTTAAGTTAAAATGAGGCTTTTAAGGTGGGCCCTACTCCCATCTGACTGGTGTTTTTATAAAAAGAGGAGATTAGGACACACGGAGGGACACGCAGGCATGCGCTTGCACACATACAAGACCATGGGAGCGCATCGCAAGAAGGTGGCCACGTGCAAGCCAAGGGGGGAGGCCTCAGGAGAAGCCCAATGTGACCCATAACCTCGACTTTAGACTTCCAGTGTCAGAACTGCGAGGACTAACTTTCTATTTAAGCCATCCAGTCTGTGGATCTTGTTGCAGCATCCCGGTAAACTAGTAAGTTCAAGGTGCTCTGGGAAAGTGTCCCGGGCAACGACTGCTTTCCACAGGGAGGGGCTGTTAAGCCTCAGTAACAAGCAACGGTTGGCGGTTGGCAGTCCTGTGGATGCCGCCCAGGTAGAGGCAGCACTGAGAGAGCTGGGAAGAAATTTAAGGACTGTAAACAGGCAGTTCATATGACCATCCTGGAAGTTTCAAAAGATACACATAGCTGCCATGTGGAAACCAGTGAGAAGCTTGGGGGGACAGAGGAGACTGAGCACAAGTCTGAGGGCAAAACAGGAAGGGGGAGCTGTTACCAAAGCCAGAGCATGGAAGCCTCAAGGCTGATCTCGGGGATGGGACCCCCAAGCAGCAGCTTCTGAAGCAAGCCCCAGGCGGACAGTACACTGAAGGGGCCTGAGGAGGGAACGGGAGTTCAAGAAACAGACACAGTATTTCTAGGCAGCTTCTTTGAGAAGTGTGGCTGGGAAGTCCAGGGGAATTTGAATGGGAACCCGGGACATTTGGAGAGATGCATTGGTAGATTTCGCTGATACCATACCGTGGTTCCCCGTGTGAGGAGGCCGAAGCAGCATCACCTGGAACTTGGAAAATGCAAATTCGCAGCCCCCTCCCTTCCACCTACTGAATCAGAGACTTTGGGAGTGGGGCCCAGAGAGCCACAGCTTTTGGAATATTATTTAAAGTGTATGCAGATGAACTATAAACATAGAAAGCCCTTATAATTGATGGAGTTCGCATCTCAATTTATAATTCTTTTTTTGTTAAGATTTCATTTAGTTATTTGACAGAGAGAGAGAGAGCATGACCAATTAACAGCAGACAGAGGGAGAGGCAGAGGGAAAAGCAGACTCCCCACTGAGCAGGGAGCCTGATGTGGGGCTCGATCCCAGGACCCTGGGATCATGACCTGAGCTGAAGGCAGACGCTTCACCGACTGAGCCACCCAAGCGTCCCATCAATTTTTAATTCTTTATTTCATTTATTTAACTTTTTAAATTCATTTACTGCTGTCCAGTGAGGGGAGATAAGCATGGAGAACACACACTGATCTATACCAGAGATAGTAAAGAGTGACTGTAGGAAATGTGAAACGCCTGGCCAGAATATCATGGTCAAGTTTTGTGAGGTTGCTGTGTTTAGTTCTGTGTTCAAAGATGTTTAATATTTTTTGGTGTGTTTGTTCCTCTCTACCAACTCCCCCACCCCCACCTCATATTGACTTAATGTAACATTTATTATGTGCACTCAGTTTATTTGAGGAAATATTTTAGTTTTCATAACGTCTTTCTCTTTGTATATACAATGCTTTTCCTAAGTAGTTGTTCAAAACTTCTTTCAAATTTTAGATTCACATCCATATCACAGCTATCATGCTTCTCAAACCCTTTGTTATGTCATGCCTTTGGGACTAATTATGGTTCAACCATTTCTGTTTCTCACTTACTTGCATTTCTCCTACATCTGAGCTTTGCAGTGATGTGTTCTTGCTTCCTCACTAGCAGATGTGAGTGTTGGCGAAGGATGGCGGCAAGCTGCGTGCCCCTGTATATCACATCCAGGGCTTCGCCATAGACGGGGCCACTACCTTCTAGTGGCTACGATCATATTATCACAACGGCCACAACTATCGCAAGGGCAACACCTCACCTGAGCTGTGCTCTGTATCGCAGCCTCATTCACTCTTTTAAACCCTAGTCAGCCTCTTGACTCTGCGAACTTGACCTCCTTTAGCTTTATAGGTCTCATGTGCAGAAAACTCTTTCGTTATTTTCTCTTTCAGTAAGAACTATAAAATAACCATAATCTTTTCCTGGTGTATTCAAAACTCTGCCTGAAAAGGTACTTACATTCTAGAAAGATTTATACTAATTTAAATCACAATAGCACCATCTCCTGTGCCTGTCATTATCCTTCCTAGGCTTTGTCACTTCCATGGCAACACACACTGTATTTTACTTTGTGTTTAAAAATTATTTATGCTGAGCGATAAACTAGTTTTAATGAATATTCAACAATGCCTTCCAAGTGGTGAAATGTTCTGAGCCTCTCTTAAACCCTTCCCACACACAACTGCTAAATTAATCCTTTGAAGTACAGCTCTCCTCATGTTGCTCCCCTGCTCCGAGCCTCAGTGACCCCCACTGTTTACCAGGTAAAGCCCACTCCCTTAGTCTGGTTTCTGCCTCCTTGATAATCTTATCTTGACCTGCTTTTGCGGTCTTAAACACAACCTGCTAGCATCTGCATGAGAATGCTTTGCCTACAAACAACAGAACAAAGACACTATTATATCATAAAAAAGCAAATATAAGGTAAGGGGCAACGATTGTTTGATTAAGTCTCAGTATTATCATGGTTCCCATTCACCTTCTCTGTAATTCTCCTGCTATTTCCTAACAGTGCTGCTTCCATTCAAATTTTCATGTGCACAAAGAGGCAGAACAGAGAAAATTCCTATCTTATGTCTGTTACCACGAATGAGAAAACCTTCCCAGGATCCTCCACGACATTTTCTTCAGTATCTGTTGGAGACTTTGTTTCACACCTGTGATAAAATCACATACGTGGCAAAGGGGAATGAGACCCTAACCGGCCTACGCCGATGACTATGCTGGCCTTTTTTTTTTTTAATTTTTTTTTAAATTATATTATGTTAGTCACCATACAGTACATCCCTGGACTACGCTGGTCTTGGCTCCAAGGAGGACTCCGGCTTCCCACGGAAGACTCGGCCGCTCAGAGGACGGAGAAAATTGGGCTCATTTGCTGAAGAAAGGAAGAAACGGCTATTAAAAGATAACCAACTGTGTGTCTTCCCCATCAACTAAGCTGTTTATTTTTAAAATGAGACTAAGAATCAACTATTTTTCGTCACTGCAATTACATTGCGTGGCATGTGGTGACACTCACTCCTGGGAAGGCTTTTATAATATAAACCGTGTTTCTTTCCTAAATCAGGTTCCTTTACAAGGACTTGCCATATCTGAGTCCACTTACCCCCACATGGAACTTCTTAGCCTCCCTTTGGCCACTGTTAAAACTTCCTTATAGACTCTACCTTCTGAACCACATTTCTAAGACAAAAGCGTATTTAATGAGGTTATGTTTGACGGATCTGGGAGATTTCCAGGAAGCAACAAGCACTCACGCAATCATACAAGGGACCAGTGCCATTCCTACACTGGTGGAGGCTGTAGTTAATGGACAGCCCAAAACTCCATACCACTTTTTAAAATAATTCCCGGATATAACCAGCTGTGTCACTTTCCTTTATCATTATCTGTACAATTCCCTCATCCTGAATTTCAATTGTTTCCATTCCCCCTCCCTAAACCTAAGTGTGTATTTAATTTATCTAGTTTGTCAAATAATAGTTTCTTTAATCAAGTTTTAATATGATAATAACACATGTAGAATGGTGTTGGATTATTTTGGTTACAAATTAAATAAAAACATAGATATAGCAAACTTCTAAAGAATTATTGATGGTTTTCTTTGCAATAAATTAATTGCAAGTACATCCCTACAGGCAGGCATTTATCTTTAGGAATATATATAGTCTCTTATATATATGGATAGATAGATTTATTTGATATTAATTTTATTAATGCTTTAATGAAGGAAAATATATGTTTATACATATTCAACAAAATAACCTTTGAATTATTATTTTTTATTATTTTTTAAAGATTTTACTTATTTATTTGAGAGAGAAAAGAGCGAGAGAGAAAGAGCACGTGTGGGGTGAGGGGCAGAGGGAGAAGCAGACTCCTCACTGAGCGACTGAGTCACCCCAGTGCCCAATCCTTGAATTCTTTTTAATGGATACATCTCTGCAATGTTTTTTGTTTGTTTGTTTTAAGACATAAGATGATTGGTCATGTATCCACCCAACATAGAGAATCACTCACATGGAGGAAATGTGATACCAGCCAAATAAACTCCTTGCATTATTTACAGGGAGCATTCATCATTTATCTGCCAGTTTAATTGATTTCAGCTATACACAGGAATGAAACATGGATTTTGGCAATAGGTTTAGGGCATGAAGTATTTAATCTCATAAGTCTTATAATGAATGATTTTCTTCCCTATTATTCTATCTTCAGTAAGCATAGCTTGAGAGACTTGTATATTAACTCTGTCAATGTTTATATTTGAAATGCCACACAAAACCACATAATTAAAGTTGTTATTTTATGATATTATTGAATTATTGAAATCCAAAATATCTACTCTAATCTGAGTAAGACTGAATCGAATACCTAGTTACTCTCTTTTACTGATGCCCTTTATTTTCCAAGGTAATTATATGTTCTTTGTTTACCTGTATTCTTTAGGTCATATCTAATAAGTGGTATATTTCCTACAAACACCTTTAACTTTGAGAAAATGGGTAAAATACATAACATTTTTAGTGTTCTTTTTAAAAATTGATGATACTTTCAGGTAAGAAACAAAATTTATGTATTTTATATTAGTAAATTGGCAATATGTGTCAATTATTAATTTTTTGTACACATTTTGTTTTACTGGGTATTCAATAATTAATATCAAATATTATGACTTTTTTGCAAACATCATTTCAGTCAGTAATAACCTGAAGAAAGATAAAATATACTTTCATCTTCTTCCCAAAGCTTGTCTTTCTTAGCATATCACCTGTAAACACAAATGACTTAAACCATCATTTCTAATGATTTACATTAAATTCACATATTTGAATTGGTCCAGGGAATTTGGTCTGTGATGACTTTTAATCAGGAAAATTTCTGGAAAAATGAGTTTATGTACAAGCTCCCTGCCATTCTAAGAAGGTTCTTGATTTAGTTTGAACTACAGAAGTGCCTCTTTAATCTCCAGCTAATAGATCTCCATGAACTTGCCTAGGTCCAGTTCCTGTAACACAACACAGGGAGTGTTCGGAGGCAATGAGCAGTTTGCTCTCCTGTGAATCTGTACAATGTTTGGAACCTGCCTGAGTTGAGAGTAAAACTGCTCGACTGACAAGATATGCTCACACGCACACACACACGCACACACACACACACACACGCACATCTGATAGATGGAAAAAAATATCTGTGGCAAATAAATTAATGGTCTAACTTGGTAGGAGAGGAGAACAACTGATAAAAATTTTAGTAGGATGTTTTTTACTTGCTATCTATATAAAACTAGAGGAAACTTTATCTAAATTATTTTTCAGAATGTAATATCTGACAAGGTCCACCTTTAGCAGATGTCTTCTATTTAAAAAAAAAAAGAGATGGTTTTGGCATAGTATCCCAGAGCAGCATTTTCTGTTGAGGAATCTTGATGAGGAGGGTACTGAAGTTGAATTTCAGGGAGTTTTACTGTGCACCATTAAGGAGTACTGGTGCAGAGTCTCTGTTTAAAGTTACTGTGGGACGCCTGGGTGGCTCAGTCGGTGAAAGCCTCTGCCTTCGGCTCAGGTCATGATCCCAGGGTCTTGGGATTGAGTCCCACACAGGGCTCCCTGCTTAGTGGGGAGTCCGCCTCTCCCTCTCCTTCCTGCTTGTGCTCTGTCTTACTATCTCTGTCTCTCTCAAATAAATAAATAAAATATTAAGAAAATAAGTAAAGTTACCTTGATAACCATTCTTTTCCTCCCCTTTTTTTCTTGGGAAGAACCCTCATAATGGTTTGTGTATCTATCTCCCAAAGACACTATGAGCCTTCTAATCTCAAATCATTTTGTAGCATCCATTTTACAGAGTTTTACAGTCTTAGTGGGGTTCTTCAGGTTTGTGTGCCCGTGTGGTATTTGGGGTGATGTAATTTAAATCTATGTTATATTTAATATCCATCCGGAGACTTTCCCAATATCAACGGACAATGCTGCAACTCATAAGATCCAAAAGTCCACGGATCCCTGGCAAGATCGCGGCTGGAGACTCCTGTTACAATTACCTCTCAGTTGGCAGTGAAGGTTCCACACTTGTTCCAATTGCTCTGACAATACTCCTCTGTCTAATGGGATACGGATTGCTGCAATGTTGGCTCAACTGGGAGGTATTCGTGACAAATACTGCAATCGGTATATGCCTTTCCAACACGAAACTTAAAGACTTTTCCATGAGCTGAGCTTGAGATGTCTGATAGCCTTATTTCCATGAGTAGGAGGTTAATATACATTCTGGTAGTGTCATAGACTTTGTAGTGTATCATCTCTTGACTAATTTCTCCATTAGAAATCTGAGAGTCCTACATTTTATTTAGCACAGCTTCTTTGGTACCTATCAAATATTGGTTTAAATGAGTGAATAAATAATTTAGTATTTAAATGTCTTATTATGAATTTTAAAGATTATGGTAGCTATTTATGTGTACCTTTGAACCAACAGCTTAAGTCCTGAAATAATCCCCACGTATACAGAAATAGTTTAATTATTTGATTAATATTGTTCTATATTCATCTGATTTTATAATCACCCAAATACAGACATCCCCAAATGCTAAAAATTACGTTAAAGTTTCTTAAATATCAGAACTTCTTCATGCATTAATAAGTAAGGAATATGTAAATTCCAGGAGTTATTGGATTATCTTCAGACTACTTCATTCAGATTAACTTAATTGAGTAAGTTATTTTATTTGACCCTTTTCTTACACTAACATAGACATCAACATATCTTCAAATTTGAAGTTTTGTTTGGTCCCTTTCACCAAATGTAACACTCTGTGAAGGTTGGTATGTTCCACCATATTTTTGAGAGGATAGTTATAGTGCTTTAACTGGACACACTCTTCATAATTTTTGATGAAGAGTCATAGTATTTTGTGTACAGTATGGTGCTATAGTCATTGAATGAACAAAATAGTCTCCCCAGGACCACTGATATAAATAGCACATCCCTTTTCAGTTGTTTATTTTCATATAACTATTTTTTGCTTTTCTGGTTATATGAAATCTTGAATGCTGTTTATGGAATAGGACGATTGTATATTACTGATTTTTCTCCAATGCAAGAAATAATGTAAAATTATCAATCTTTTTCAAACAAAGCAGTTGCAAGTGGGTGAGTAATATAAATGTGGATCTGAATGCAGAATTGATGAGAACATGTCATTACCTTTCTTCATAATCCAGTGGCCCTGAAAAAAATCACCCCTCACTGGTTAATGTCATTAAGCTGACTAAAAACCATTGCATGATTAGGAACAACTTTCATTTCCCCTGAACTTGTAGCAAGTAAAACACATACTTATAAAACTCATACTGAAACTTTGTACCAGAGGTTGTTTAAGTGTAAAAGAGGCAGAAAAAGAAAAAGGAGAAAAGGGAGAGGAAGACAGAAGAATGACACGGGATGTGAGGTCCGTTTCTGAATCGTGAGAGTGTTCTGTGCACACGGGCTTCCAAACAAGCATATGCAGAAAACATGAGGAAGCGTAAATAAAGCCACTTGGGAAAAGGCAAAGATGAATGGCTTTTATGGAGTTAGTACTTCAACTATGTAGGGTCCGTCATAAATAAGCCATTTGCATAAAATTTGGTTTAGCCATAAAATGTCAATAATCTTTTTGTAGGTTTATGAAAAATAAGCTTAGTGTGCTCCCTTTTTCACGGATTAGTAAGTATTTGGACATCTGGTTTAAAACAGTAAGTAAAAGAGTTTGGTTCATTTCCTTGAAACTGTTGGCTCTCTTGTCTGAATGATCCAGGAGGCAAATAATCTGGCCCTCTCTTACACCTGCTTGCTTAGGATTTAACCAGAAGGGCAGGAAGGGACTGAGTCCCACTGATACAAGCTACATCCCTCTACTTATGCATTTATCTAATTTGTCCCCAGTGCTATTTTTCCCAGTTTCTCCAAACCAGAGTTGGCCTGAACTAGGAGAAGGATCGCAGGTAGGATTGAATATAGACTTAAAGGAGAAAAGGGGACTTACCTTACAAAGTTCAACATGATTTCCTATTTGTACTTAATTAAAATGTTATTTTATTAAAGTTATGCTCAGAAACATTTTTAAATATGTAATCAAGATAAAATTCATTAAGACATTTTGCATTCTGATTTTTCATATAAAGCCTTCAAAATTTGGTGTTTTTAAAACATTTATTTTCCCCTGGAATTCTATTGAGATATAATTGCCAAATAACATTGTATAAGTTTAAATTGTACAACATGATGACTGACACGTGTATGCATTGTGAAGTGATCACCACAATACAGTTAACACAGCCATCACCTCATATAGCTATCATTTTATGTGTGTGGTGAGAGCATTTAAGATCTAATCTCTTGGCAAATTGCAAGTGTACAATATTGTTAACTACACAGTTAAGTATATAGTATTGTTAACTATAGTCATCATGTTGTAAATTAGATCCCCAGAATGTATTCATTTTATAGCTGAAATTCTGTACCCTTCGACCAGCATGTCCCCCTTTCCTCTACCTCGCAGCCCCTGACAACTGCCAACCAACTCTGTTTCTATGAATCTGACTTCCCCAGATTCGACATGTAAGTGAGGTCACACAGTGTTTGTCTTTCTGTGTCTGACTTGTTTTGCTTCGCATAATACCTTAAGGTTAGTCTATCTTGTCACAAATGGTAAGATTTCCTTCTTGTGGGGGGAATGCATAATAACAATATTATTATTCACAATAATAAGTTACTCACAAGGCATGGAAACGATCAGTGTCTATCAAGAGATGAATGGTGAAGAAAATGAATAACACTGGTGAAGAATGGTGAAGAAAATGAAATCTCAAGAATCAAATCAAAGAGAGAGTGATTTCATTTCCTTTAGATGTATACCCAGAAGTAGGATGGCTGGGTCATAATTTTTTGAGGAAACTCTATAGTATTTTCCGTAAGAGGGCTGTACTAATTTGCATTCCGATCAACAGAGAAAAAAGTTCCCCTTTTCTCCACATCCCGACCAACACTCACCTCTTGTCTTTTTGGTAATAGTCATTCCAACAGATGTAAGCTATCTTACTGTAGTTTTCGTTTGCCTTTCCCTGGTTATTTGGACCTCTGTCTTAGATCATTCACAAAAATTACTTAAAATGGATTAAATACTAAAATATGAAGAACTGAAAGCATAAAACTTCTAGAAGAAAACAGGTAAAGTTCCTTAATATTGGTGTTGGCAACAATTTTTTGGATATGACACCCAGAACATAAGCAGCAAGAGCAAAAACAATAAAGTAGGACGACATCAAAAACAATCAAGTAGGACGACATCAAAAACAATCAAGTAGGACGACATAAAGCTTCTGCACAGCAAGGAAACAATCAACCAAATGAAAAGGCAGCCTATGAAATGGGATAAAATACTTGCAAACCATAAAGCTGATAAGGGTTATTATCTAAAATATAAGAAGAACTCATAAAACTCAATAAAAAAATATCAAACTAATAGAAAATGGGCAGAGGATCTGAAAACACATGTTTTCCAAAGAAGACACCCAAATGGCCAATAAGTACATGTGGAAGTTCTCAATATCACTAATTATGTACATGTTTTTTAAAAAGCCAAAACACCCCACTTTCCATTGAGCTCCTGCCTGCTTGTGACCTGGATTAGAGCTCCTACATGTTGCTGTTTTGTTCATCCTTTTAGCTGTTATGTTTCTTCTGCTGTTTATCTCCATATTTCTAAATGACAAACTCATTGTGCTAGTTTAGATTTTTAAAACTAAGTTTTTTACTAAATTTTGACTATATTATTGACTTTTTGCTATGGAAAATAAGTAGTTAGCTTTTTCATATGCTTAAGTAATGTTACTTTTTAAAATTTTTTTTATTAAAAATTTTTTTTCAGGGTGGATTATTAATGAAGAGAAGGACAGTACTTTTCCTGTAAGGCAACCACCAGGTTGCCCAGGAAATGCAACTTATTGCTAAATACTATGCTTACTGTGGCAATTTCCTTTGGTTTAACCCTCTCCTTTGTGCCTATCTGATCCGGCACACAGAGCCATATGTAAGTGCAATCTGTGAGTGATCTGAACAGGTGTTTAAATTACTTCCTAGAGCACCAATCTAGATTTAAAACAAAAAATATTCAAAAAATAAAAAAAGCTTCATGAAGAAGTAATACAACTTATTGCGAATGAAAATAAATAATAAGTTAAAAATGAGAAGATATGTACTTTTAAAATCATGGTACATAAACATATCTTTACTATTCTGATTAGTGCTGAATAAATTATGTGCTGTGAAGACTGGAAACAAATAATTAGTCTCCACAATTTCAATATGTAACAAATTAACTACCTCCCCCAAATGAAATGGCATGTAAAATATTTGCACTCAGTAGCAATTACAGAAATTTTAATTGAAAAATGAAAGATAAGCTCCACTACCCTGACTGTTCACTTTACCCTGCAAAATAGCCCATCGTTTGAAAAAATGGGGACATAGTCCTGGCTGGACTGTGAAACAGTTACTGAGCAGGGGGAAGGGAATTGAATGTGGGAGGAACATGTTATATAGAGATGTTTGAGAATGTATACTAAATAAAACCTTAAAATTTTGTATAGGCTTTGGTAAAACAATTTCTCTCCTAGTAATTTTTCCTAATATTGGGTACAGAATATATGTTTTAGTATTTTTGTAATAGCAATAAGACACTAACAATCATATATATAAAGTATATAAATAAGAGTATAATATAGAGAGACAGAGACACAGAGAGAGAAGAATATGCCGCGTTCAGTGTCCATCACCTCTTTTTTTCTGTATTTCCATGAGTTTTCACTGTTAGTACAAGGTGCTCCTACCCATTTAAGAATGGAGATGACATCCAAACAAATGGAATCCCAGTACCTCGTCACCTTCAGTCCTGTACTCTTGGTCCATTCGGAGCCTAGAACATCACGTAATGAAGACATGAATATATACAACATAGAATAATATCTACTGCCTGGAGAACATGTTCATAATATATTGCCAATTCAAAGAAATATATATATATATATAAAACAGATTTATGTCATGATACTATTTTTCAGAAGCATGTGCAGGCACCTAGGGACTGTGTTGTTTGTATATATGCAAATACACTGTGATGAGATTAAAACATTAAAAAGACTAAAATTTAGAGATTAAATGTTAATATTTTCTTATTTATGCATTGAACATACAGTGTTACATAATGTAAAATCTAAGCAAAATTCTGATCCATTTTAGTTTGAATAAAATTTTTTAGAAATTTTAACTTGACATTTTGTGTTTTGGCAGCTGGGGGATGGAAGTTGCCAGCACACCCTTCTTGCCATCCTTATTCTATCCCAGAAATAATGCTCATGAGAGAGGGGCAATACCGTGTGTCAAACTATTACTTTATACCTGACTTCTCATTGCTGCAGACTTAGCACTATTTCTGTTGGAAACAACAGAATCAGGGGAGGAACCAGTAATTTTCCCCATAAAGGGGATCAGGGAAGTAATCAGAGAAAGTGACATTTCAATTGTTCTTCAAAGATAAGCATCTTTCTGACAAGTGAAAATGTAAACAAAGGCACATCTTAAGCACTATTAGCTGCTTAGAAAAAAAGCACGGAGGCATAAATGTTTTTGGTGTGTTTAATGATCTCAAAGCAATAATAATAGTAACATTTTCAGAGAAATTACCACCTGCCAGGAGTGTGATAACTGATTTCCTTCGGGTTTCACATTTCACCTGTCATCTCACAACGCAAGGATCTTTTTCTCCCCTCTTTCTTTCCTTTTCACTGTCCCATTTCTGGAAAAAGTGAATATGCAAATTCAATAAATTCCACAGAAATGTTAAATGAGTTGAAACCTAGGAGAAACTTTGGGATGTGGCAGTTAGTTGACTCCTTTCTCCTTTCTTATTCGGAGAGATGAAGGGAGGGGGAGTCTGCAGGCGTGTGGGGGATGGGAATTCACAGGGACAGGGGAGGAGGAGCTGGGGGGAAGAGGAACAGTTCATCAAGATGAGGTGAGAGGAGTTGAGGAAGTTCATGTGTACAGGACAATTTTGTTTCATACTTAAATTTAAAACACATTTATTAACTGCCATATAAGGCAAAAAGCATTTATTGAATGCTCACAAAGTCCAGGGACTGCAAAGAAAGTTAAATATGATCCCTGCTTTCAGAGATACCCTGGTAGAGGAGATTTTTTGTACTTTAACTGTTTACGTGTCTAGTTGTCTGAATGGATGGGTGAGCGAATACATGAGTGGATAATTAATAAATTTGGCTAAAAGAACAGCGCAGCGGCACTCCGCGTGTATCGAGCACCAGAATCGAGATCTATTAGAACCTCTATTTGCTATGAAATAAGCAGATAAAATTGCTATCTGGCCTAAGACAAAGAAAAAATAATTTAAAATAGTGTCTCCATAGTTTATAAATATATATTTTAATACTAGTTTTAGTAGTGTGAATGCCCTATGTCTGTACCTTAAATGAGTATTTGTGAGTTTCCATCCTTTCTAGAACACAGATAAGGCACTGAAAGGGAATCAGGAGTTAGAATGAGTGCCAGGAATCATTTATTTTGACCACCTGGAGGAAAGAGGAAGGGAATGCTGAAAGAGGAAACAAGACAATAACAAAAACATGCTTAATTTTTCCTATTGATTGAGATTGAACCTGGTTGTGAGTTTTAGTTTCCATTATACAAATATTTGAGGGAGAAAAATTCCTGACAAGTCATATTACAATTTTAATTCATTTTATTAAATATAGTATTTTATTAAAGAAAGAAATGGTAATGTCAAACATTACATGAGAAAGAAAAAATAGCTCACTGTAAATGAAAATTTGATCAAATGCATACAAATCAGAAACACTATAAAATATGTTAATTAAAATTACAGCCTTCATTCCCATTTCGTGATCTACGATACTGGAGTGTTATTCACATATAATGAAGGATATAGAATTAACTGAAAGTATTGAAAAATAAAATCAAGTTCTATCATCAGTCGTGTTGCATAGTTCTAGATTCCTATTTTTAGTACTTGGCAGGTATTATGTAGTTCCTCCTGCCCTTCACTTAATCACTGTCTTCAACTCTGTTCTCTCTTTTATTGTTCTCTAAGTCTCAACCTATTCACTTCATCATTCTTACATCTGAGTCATCAGGACAGAACACTGTATTCCAGGTACAGGTCAGCAGAACATTGCAGTGTCCTAAAATGGAGAAAAATGTTCCTATTCTATGACATAATATCCATAATGCATCTCAAAATTACCTTAGTTTTCTTTGGCTTAAATCATAAGACAAACTACTATGTATATAACTTTGCCTCCAAAAAATCAGTTTTTTTAAATTGGAAATATACTTTAATATATTAAAATTTATAGACTCTCATGTCATTATTGCTCCAGACATTTAAAACCACATAGCTTAGCAAAGCAACATCTCTCTCACACACACAATGGTATTGCTACTACTGCCAAAATACTGCATATGGTGGGTATGATAGTGTGGGTTCGCGTGAACATCTTCCTTTCTCTTACACATTATAGAGACAGCCCAGCCAGGGATGGTATTTCTCAAGCTCTCTTAAAAATGTGTGGGGACTTATGATTTGTTCCTACCAATGCAGTGTGGATGGAATTGATGTGTATACCTTCTGGACCAAGGAACTGAATAAAAAAGAGTAACTGCTCTACTTTATTTCCTGATCCAACATCTAGTTGGAAGGACAGTGAGGCTTTGGCAGAAGCCAAAAACATGCTATAGGAGAGACTTGGATGCCTTCCACTATGTGGAACCAACTACTTAACAAGGAACACATTCTCTATATGACCAAGACGTGAATTTCTATTCTCAGTGCTATTGTCTTGGGATTTATTTGTGATGGCAGTTAGCATTACCCTAATAATACAGCACAGTTCTGTAAAAGAAATGCTGTATGGTATCAACCCATCATCTTCTTAAAATGGAGAAACAGAACCAATATGATAGATACGAGTTTCATATAGATGATAGACAGATAAATAGATTTATTTTAAGAACTTGGGTTAGCTCATGTGATTATGGGGCTGACAAGTCTGAAATCTGTAAGGCAGCCCTGCAATTTGGAAACTCAGGCAGGATTCCTATGTTACAGTCCTGAGACAGGATTCCTTCTTGTCTGGGAAAGCTAGGTGTTTGCTCATAAGACCTTCAATGATTAGATGAAGCCTAAGCACATTATCCAAGGTAATCTCCCATAAAGACAATTGACTATAAATGTTAATCACAACTACAAAATATCTTCACAATAACATGTAGAGCAGTAGTTGAGCCAAACAGTGGCCTAGCCAAGTTAACACATAAAATTAATCATCACAGCCCACCCCTTGTCAACTTGGTATCCACATACACTCCCTTAAACCATACTCAATCTCCAAATAAAGACAGTAATATAGTAATACAACCATTTAACATGATACAACTATCCTGCATACAACTGAAAACAGTAAAATTTTCCCCAGCATCAGATGCAAATTCCTTGAATGATGCTTAAATACTGTATGTGATATATTAGAGGAATAAGGAATAGAAGAAAATAAGGATATTACACACACACATTCACACAAGCACAAACATATTCATAACAAAATAGAGAATTATTCATAATAATTGCAGTCTTCATTTCTACAATTAGTCACATGGTTGTAGCTGATTGTTAATCACTACTTTCTTACATGACTCATTCCATATTTATGTTGCCTTCAGCAAGCACCTCAGGTAATCATGACTCTTTACCTGGTGAGATGACACAAACTTGCATTTCTGAAGGATCTGAACCAGTAGTAGTCCTGCCTGAATTGTGTTGTAGTGTCCCATTGACTTTAATCACAGGGCATAGTAGTGCTAAGTGATACCTTAACAGATCTTCTGTCTTTCAAACATACTCTTCCTTACCTCCATTATGGAATAGCAGTCCAATTTCCCTTTGTTAATCAAGATTAATCATCTCAGCAATAATTTTCCTGCTGGTTCAGAAGTAGAGGAGCCCTTAGTGGCCAAGTGGCAGTCATCACTTATAATTCAACAGAAGCATTGTTGTGCCGCGTAAAGGAGGCATTCTTCCTGCTAGACCAGCAGAGAATAATAAGGTTATAGCGACAGTAAGTAAAACATTTTGCTAGTGGATAACTAGGAGTAATATTGAGTAGTGTTATTCCTATTTCCACCTCTTCAATCCTGGATGCACGGATCCTAGCTAGGGGAGAAACTATATATTGGATGCTGATTCAGAGCAAAGACAGTCTTCTGAAGAAGCTTGCTCTAGTCTTACAAGGTATTACCACCTATCTGATGCTGTAGTTGCAACTTCAGAAGGTGTTTCCACCATTGTATCCAGCCAGCTGCTTCAGAGAGCCAGGAACACAGCAAAATCAGTGAATTCCATAAGCATAGGACAACTCCTGCACTTACTTTGCTGTGAAGTGGGTTCCTTGAACAGAAACAATGCCATGTGGAATACCGTGACAGTGGATAGGATAGTCTGTAAGCCCACAGATGATAATTTTGGCACAAGTATTGTGAAAAGGGAAATTGAATTTATATTCAAACTGTGTTTATTCCAGTAAGAACAAAATACTGCTGCACCCATGTTGAAAGAGGCCCAACACAATCAAACTGTCAGTCCTCTGAGGGATGGTGTTGCATGGAAAAGTCAATGTTTGCTGCTGGCTGATTGGACCCCCACTGGTGGCTGTAGCCAGGCTGGCTTTGGTAAGTGGAGGTCTGTGTTGCTGATTCCATGCCTCTATCCTTGTTATCATGGCCCCTTTGTTCATGAGCCCATTCAGTGGTGCCTGGGGAAAGATGCTTATTGGTATCCACAGAATGGGTAATTCTATCCATTTGGTTACAAATCTTCTGCTAAGATCACCTTTTGGTGAACATTCAAATGAAATACAAATATCTTCATGGTTATTTTTTGCCCATGCAGAGAGTTCTACCTACATACCTGTTTCTCAGACCTCCTTGTCATCAATTTCTTATATTCTTTCCAAGTCCCTGACCACCCAGCCAAATCATTGGCCACAGCCCATGAGTTAGGATACAGTCACACCTCTAGCCATTGCTCCTACCAAGTACAATAAGCAACCAGGTACACTGCACACAGTTTGCCCACTGGGAGGATTTCCCTTCACCACCATCCTTCAGGGACATCCCAGAAGCTATAGTGCCGTTGTTGTCCCCTTGCAGGTGGTGCCTCAAGATCGTGCAGCACCAACTCTAACCCAGGCCCGAGTTTTCTCTTCTTCAGGCATCAGATAATAAGGAGTTCCCCCATGAGGACAAACGCAGGAGCTGGGGAGGGTAGAGAGGAAGGTAACAGGAATGTGGGCCATGGGCACTTGGACTGCTCCTCGTTTAACTTATTTGTGCCTTCAGGGCTTGCTTGAGCCCGATTTCATTTACACCACTTCCATTTTATAAAATAGTGTTGCTGTGCATGTCCGACTCTCTAGCTTGTTGGGTTAGTCAACACTAAGGTCATAAAGGGCAGTTCAGTTTGCATGGGGACTTGATGGGCCATGGTTAACTGTTCAGTCTCTACTAAGGCACAGTAGCTGGCCAAAATCTATTTTTCAAAAGTAGTTATCTGTGGAGAATGGCAGGGGTTTGCTCCAAAATTCTAAGGATCTGCACTGTGATTCCCTTACAGTGTCTGCCCAAGACTCCAACAGCATCCCTATCTGCACTGCTGCTTCAAGCATCATTGGATCTTCCAGATCATGTGGCCCAAGTGGCAGAACAGCTTGCACAGCAGCCTGGACTTGTTGCAGAACTTTCTCTTGTTCTGGCTCTCACCCAAAACCAGCATCTTTTAAAGTCGCATGGCAAGTGGGCTCTCGTTGCACACACAAGTGAGAAATATATTGGCCCACTGTGTTTATACCTCTTTTTTGGTTATAGGAGGGACCAGATGCAGCAGTTTATCTTCACCTTAGCAAGAATGTCTCAATGTGTCTCCCAGGGCTGGACCCTTAGAAATTTCCCTGAGGTGAAAGGCCCCTGAATTTTTGTTGTATTTATATCCCATCCTCTGACATACAAACATCTTATCAAAAAGTCTAGAGTAATTGCTACATCTTGCTTGCTAGGTCCAATCAGCATAACACCATCAATGTGGTTGACCAGTACGATATCTTGTGGGAGGAAAAGATGATCAAGATCCTTATGGACTAAATTATGATATAGATGAGAGCAGATATAGCCCCAAGATAGAACAGTGAAGGTGTGTTGCTGGTAGCAGCTTAAAGCAAACTGCTTCTGGCAGTCTTTACTAACAAGTATCAAGAAGAAAGCATTTGGCATAGCAATAATTGCATACCATGTGTGAGAGGATATGTTAATTTGCTTAAGCAGTGAAACCACAACTAGAATAGCAGCTGCAATTGAGTTGCCACCTAGTTAAATTTACAATAATACATTGTTATTCCCCAAGATCCATCTGTTTTCTGCTCTGGCCAAATAGGTGAGTTGAATGGAGATGTGGTGAGAATCATCACACCTGAGTCCTTCAAGTCCTTGATGGTGACACTAATCCCTATACTTCCTCCAAAAATGTGAAGCTTTTGGTTTGCTTGGTTCTTAGGGTGTGGACTTTCACTTGGCTCTTCTTATTGTAATATCTTTTATTTAACTATTCAGGGAACCAGTGTGAAGATTGTGCCAATTGCTGAGTTAATCTATTCTAGTTAGGCATTCTAGAGCTGAGGAAATAATCGCAGGCTGGATTTGGTGACCCACTGCACACACTGTGAGATGGACTTGATTGAAAACTATTGGTATCAGACCTCCATAAGCCCCTGTTCTGTCCGGTGGACCACAGTGACATATTCAATCTCTTGGAATTAGTGCAAGTTCAGAGTCAGTGTCCATTAATCCCCATGAAGTCTGATTATTTCCTTTTTCCAC
The DNA here is from genome assembly GCF_002007445.2 of Ailuropoda melanoleuca. Taxonomy (NCBI): domain Eukaryota; kingdom Metazoa; phylum Chordata; class Mammalia; order Carnivora; family Ursidae; genus Ailuropoda; species Ailuropoda melanoleuca. The sequence continues at coordinate 116,731,348 of NC_048218.1, read as the reverse complement.
AATGCACCGTCATCCTGGTGAAAAACTTTAGGTCTCTTGTTGAGGGCTGGGAGGAAGATCAATGGAATAAATTTTGGCAGTGTACGATGGTCCTTCCTCAGGGTGATCCAGGCTTTCTTTCATTCAAGGCATTCTGGAGCTACAAACTAGCTCATGTGTGGGAATTGAATGTGGAACTGCGACTCGCCAGAATTGACCTAGAACTTTTCCTCTTGTACAGATCAAGTGAGAATTTATGACTGTCGGACTAGTCTTCTTCTGAGAGCCCCATGATCAACTAACCAACACCACAGATGTCTATACATTATTCTCTTCTGATTACTGCTCTGACTCCACTGTGTAATACTTTAACCATGCCCACCTTGTCTTTGATGATGTATTGGCACTGCTTGGTCTCTGCTACCCTGGGTCCCATTATTCCCATTGTAGTTAAGATGGGATACCAGTTCACTGGCAGTGGTTCACACCATAATTTCTCATCTACAGAGAAGAACAACCACAGAGTGCTTCAAGAGAGCTGGAGTTACCCTCACAAATTTGTTCCTCAGAGTTTTAGTGAAGGATGCCTCTTCTGGACCTTCCTCGGTTAGATCATCAGTCCACTCTAACATTCCAATCCCCCTTAGCCTCCCTGCTCCTTCCTCTACCGTCTACCAAGATAGTTCTGGCATGTCAACTTCATTTAGTGTAGACAACCTTTTGCTTGATGTTTTAGCCAACCAACCAAACAAACAGCATTTTTTCTTACCCCTCTAGCTATCTATTAAATGCAGGCCTTGCTAGGTGTGTTTGTATCAGTAAATAAACCAGATCCAAATTTATGTTCCTTCTACCTTATCCCACCTCTTTCATATTCATTCCCATCCCTAGCCCCTGGATTTCTGTCTGTATAAATTTGAAAAATCATGCAGTTTTTTTGGAGCATGTCTCCTCATGGGTCACACTTTGAATCTCACCTTTTGGGATTTGACAGAACTTGGGTCTAATTATAAGTCTAGAAGCAAAGATGGGTGGTGGTGGTAAATCTGAAGAGAATTACCATGAGGAGAATAACTACTGCCTTACAAGGTTAGTACCTTTGGAGAGACCAGCTACCTCAGGAAAAACAGGAATAACCTCATCAGGTGGGAGCGGGTGGGCTGCTTCTACTGTCAAAGAAGTTTCCACAGTATGTAGTAAAATTTAGTTCAGTGTTCCCATTCCAATTTCCAGGATCCCACTCTTTCCCAAACAATAGTATCTTTAACAATAGATGCTCTGCACTTTGTGGAGAGTTTGGCAACATTTTGTCCAACACAATGAGAAGCAAACTGCCAATCTCCTTATTCTTAGTTTGACAAAAACATTCAAAGGTATCAAATACTTGGTCACCCAGAACTTCACCTCCTATAAGTATTTGATTAAAACTATCCAATGGTGATATTTTGCCTATCTCTATTACCACATCCTGTCATGGACTATCAGTGCTTTCTTTACTAGTAGAAATAAAATCATTGGTGTATTTAAATAAAATAAAAATAGAGAACCAATTCTAGAAATCAAAACTAATCCAGAAAATCATCCAAAAGATTCTGTTTCTCGGGAAGCACTCCTGATACTACAATCTGTCAGCCTTCTCCAGAGAAACAGAAGCAATAAGATATATAGTATAGAAATACAGATATAGATATAGATGATATAAATATAGGGATTTATTTTAAGAAATTGGCTCATCTGATTGTAGGGACTGACAAGATAAAAAATTCTAGGGCAGCCTAACAGGCTGGAAACCCAGGTAAGAGTTTGTATTGTAGTATTGAGTTTGAAATCTGTAGGATAAGCCATTAGGTTAGAAATTCAGGTCGGTTTTCTATATTACATTTTTGAGGCAGAATGCCTTCTTTCTGGGAAATCTATTTTTGGTTTAAGGCCTTTGACTGATTGGATGAGACCCACCCACATTGGCAATGCAAGCAAGATGATCTCCTTCACTTAAAGTTTAGTGGTTTGTGAACTTTAATCACATCTATGAAATACCTTCACAGCAACACATAGACTAGTGTTTGACCAAACGACTGGAAACCATAGCTTAGCCAAGTTGATACATATAATTAACCATTTTACAATTGCCAACTGACTCTAGGAGAATCCAGAATTTGTCTTATGACATAGATGGAAAAAGTACATTGTACCAAAAAATATTTTTGTTCTAGGAACTTGGGATTGGAAAATATAAAAGCTAGGGAAGCAACCAGAGAGGCAAAAGGTAGGAGCTTATGTGACTGTAAGCAGGCCCAAGGCAATCAAAATTACATGTAAATTAACAAAATGAGGAAACAGTAACTAAAAGTGTTCAATTATTCTGAAGAATGTCCTGGTTTCTGGGGCATCAGAAATGACATAAGATGAAAATGGAGACGGCATGGAAAGAAATAATCATGGTACCTCCATTCTAATGCCAGTTTCCATGAAATCTATTTTAATTGAAGTTCTTATTTTTAAATAACTGATATTTCCTGAAAAGTCACTGCTAGTTCCCAACTTGAATTGGTTTGAACGTCTGTTTTTGTTTGTTTGTTTGTTTTAACAAAGAGACCTAATTAAACAAAGAGACCTAATTAAAAGAGAAGCCAATAAGAAAATGTTGCTAGAGGAAGTGTTGCTTCCTCTGAACTTTGAGAAACGAATAAGCACAACAAAGCCGTGCCAGGGGTTCCAAATTCTGCAGTTTCCTCCCTTCATAGCCTGTGCTCCAATATGTGAGGAGCAAGAGAGGGAAGGTCCACAGAAGGATTCCGAGGATGTGTGGTTGATTCTGTCAGCACCAGGAGGCCTTGAAGACATTTAATTTCTCGGAAAGTACATAGCACACAGCAGTGATTACTCTTGAAGGAGCAAGCATAGCATAGGATCTTTCAGTTTCCCATTGGAAAATATGGACTATTTGAATTTTTTAAAGCATGCATTTTTTCCAATAAATAAAATAAAAATAAAAATTATTTGATTATCTCCATAGTGTATGATACAAAATTTAAAAGCCAAAACATAGTCAAATTGTAAATATGTAAGAAATGCTTTGGGATGCCTGGGTGGCACAGTGGATTAAGGATTAAGTGTTGGACTCTAGGTTTTGGTTCAGGTCTTGATCTCAGGGTCGTGAGATTGAGCCCCACCTTGGGCTGGTGCTTAGCAAGGGGTCTGCTTGAGACTCTCTCTTCTTCCCTCTGCCCACTCCCCCCTGCTCTCTCTTCATCCCTCTAAAATAAATAAATAAATAAATAAATAATAAATAAATAAATCTTGAAAGAAAGAAAGAAAGAAAGAAAGAAAGAAAGAAAGAAAGAAAAAGAAAGAAAGAAATGCCTTCAGAATCATTAAGATCTAAATGTGGAATCCAAACAACTAAAAACTTCAGGTTTGATTTACATATGATGTCTCTGCAATCACGTGGGTAGGTAGACTGGAAGCACAGCAGGGCAGGAGCTAACTAGTGTTAGAGTGAGTGACAGTAGGGAGCACTGGGAAGCATGCAAGATGACAATGGATACAAAAAGTATTGGAGACATCTGACAACACCTAGCACCTGAAGAAATGTGGGGAGAATGAAAATGAAAAACTGAATGATTCCCAAGGTCCTGCCTGGGAAATTAGAAGATATTAATGCTCTCTGTGAGAATGTGATGTAAATGCATGATGGACTTCGAATAGTTTAAAAAAAAGGAGATAGGACTATTTTGAATTGAGGAAATACATATTCATTCTCAAGTAATTGAGAATAAGAGCTAAGAACATTTTTTAATAGGAAAGATGATGAGTTACAGTTGCCCTAAGTATTTTATAATTTTGTGTACAAGAGAGAGCATGTATGGGCCTACACCATTGTTACAGAGGAGCTGTGAAGAAACAACCAACCACTTCACTCACTATTTATTCTTTTGGACAGTCTCTGGGAGTCACTGGAGAGTGAGCTGCTTACACACCATCAAAGGAGACAAAGGGCTGTCACAACTCCCTTAAGTAGTGGAAATGTGAGGGCTGTGCCTCTCAGGTTGGTTCAATCTCAAATTATGCCTCCTTAAACCAATACTCTGAAACTGACAAGGTTGTGTATCTACCTTGCTGTTGTCTTGATTGGGACACATTTTATTTTAAGTCATCTACATTTAACATAAATTTTTAATCAAAGGTGCCAAGTGTGCTTTGAAGAATCAAGCAAGTTATTTCTCAACTCAGGTGTCTAGACTAATCAAACCTTAAGAAAAAGTGCAACATTCATAATGATACCATCATTTTATTGAATCATTCCAGTTAAATTTCAGTTCAGTTCAGAAATCACAACATTTGCTTTTCTCTGATAGAAATTCAGCTCTGGGCTATAATTTTCATTTTGATTAAAGGGTTGTGGCTTGCAGTGTTTGGGGACCATATGAAATCCAAAGGCATGTGACTCTCAATTCTGTGACCCTTTCTAAAAATGAAAGAATGCAAAAGGAAAATGTTTTCTACACCAATTCTGATTCTATAGTGATAGGACAGCTAAATTTCTGCTCTGCTGAAAGAGGTAAATCTTTTGTTAAAGCTGTTGAACTGCACTGATAATACCTCCAAATATTATTCCTGAAATATCAAGAAAATGCTGTTATTGAGGGTTTTACCATCTTTTGCTTCTGAGATGAAGATTAAGTGAAATGGTATACATGGAATCTTTTGATGGAATCATTCTTAGAAAAAAGAAAGTGTAGAACTGTGACCCTCCATGAGAATGTTATTGAAAGCAGCATTTCTTAGTGTGTTCCATTAACTTTTCCAAGATGTTTTAAAAAACATATTTGATTATATTGAGACGCACACTTTTGGATACTACCTAACACATGAAAATTCTGTATTTGGGCATTATAAAGATATACCAGGCTTCAGTACTAACAGATGGTTAGAAATGATTTGCTCTGTGTAATTCTGTATTTAATTTATTGAAGAACCTCCACACTGTTTGGGGTGCCACTTTTACCATGTAAGTGTTTCTTCAGAGAATCATTAATGTATGTGAGTGACTTTCTATTTCAGTAGAAATGCAAAATTGGATATCCTAGGACCCATCACAATAATAACCATATTGCTATGATTTTTCATATGCTTTGACAATCATTATTTATTTGAGCTTTGCAATAGTGATAGATGAGAAGCAAAGTGAATAAAGTATTCATTTTACAAATGAGCCAACTAAGGGGCCCTGAGCTTAGATATCTTAGTTTTACTTTGTCACCAGTAAGTGCTGTGATTAGGGCTGGGATCCAGGTCTCCTACTTCAATGCCACTCATACTGTTTTATGACATGTACTTATTTTTTTGTAATTTGACCTAGGATTTCTGGTCAAAAAGTTTAGAAACAGGTGTTCACACAAAAACTTTATATAAAAGTGGTCATAGCACCATGATTCACAATACCCAACAGATGGATAAGCAAATTGTGGTTTGGTGGCCATACAATATTATTTAGCAGTAAAAAGGGATGAAGCGTTGATACACGTGACAACATGGATGAATCCTGAAAACATTACGTTAGGTAAAAGAAGCCAGACACAGAAGGCTGCATGTGATGTAACTCTGTCTGTATGAAACGTTCAGAACAGGCAGACCCAAACAGACAAAAAGCAAAGTGGTGGTTGCCATGCGCTGGGGGTAGACAGGAGTAAAAGGTGATTGCTGAAGGGTATAAGAATTTCTTTTGGGATGATGAAAACATTTTGGAACTAGACAGTGGTGGTTTGTGCAACTTTGTGAATGTGTTTTGGATACTGACTGTTGTAATGTCAACATTGTGAGTTCTGCACTTTCAAATAGTTTAAAAGGTAACTTTATGTTATGTGTATCATACCACAATAACAAAATGCTACTAAAATACAAAAACAAACAAACAAACAAATAAATGAATGGCTCTTGGTTATTAAATTGTTGTAAAAATGGAAATCAAAAGAACATTTCCAAACCTAAAAAGGGAAGGTTTAGCATTGCAATTCTCTGTGGTATGTCTCACCAGAGAGCCTTGCTCAAGAGTTACCAAGGGGGGCAATAGCTCAAGGCCTGCCATTTTTCAGCCTAAATGTATTATTGTAACCAGTGTACTGTGTAGTGATTTGGGAGATAGCCAACCAGGTGAATACACTCCCATGAAGTAAAGTCATTTGGGTTAGAGAAAGGAATTTGGATGTACTTGTACAGAACACTAAGTAAGCAAATCAGACCACAAGCATTATTATTTGTGCCCAGCTTTATGCCAAGTTCTCTGCAAACCAGCTTGAAGACATTTGAGCTTAGTTGGTTGAGGCCAGATTTCTTCCATCAGAGGGGAAAACTGGCAGGCATGATCCCTAGGAGGTAGCATGAAATCAGTAACAGTGAATGAAAGGCAGTGTGGTGACGTAAATGCAGTATAACATGCAAAAGCCCAAAACCCAGATATCTAGAAGTGCAGAACTGCAATGTTGAAGGAGATACCAAGTACCAAGAGTGAGCAGGTAAGTGCAAGCCAGGCTCAGAACCAAAGTTGACTGGAGTGAGGATGTGTCCTACAGGGTCTGTTGCTAGTAGTATGTGGGAATAGAGGAGCAATGGAGCTGGAGACATAAGCAGTTGAGGGCTAGTTTTTGAATATCTGCAAATTTTAAGACGTGGTTTGTAATTCCACCTGCCTTTTTAAGATATGTTTCCTATTTCCTAAATTGTGTGTCAGTCCCTCTGTAACCTGGACTTATCCCTGGGCATATATGTCCAGAAAGGAAATGGTATTTTTTAGGTTGAGTGCAAAATTATTGATGATTAGCAAAGGGCCAAGAAATTCCATCATGTGATTCTTAACAGCTGGCTTCTACTGAGACATGCTACTGACAATGACTCAACATATAATGCATAACTTAATATTGTATAACTTAATATCACACATTGTTATCAAACTTGGATTGGGGGTTTGGGGCCAGAGTAAAGCATTGGTCAAAGCTATGAAATAATGAGAATTTGGATGGGAGCCTCATAGTCCACTATTAAACCCAAAGTCTTAAGTTGATTTTTTTAAATTGCTATTTTTAAATCTGCTACTGGCCTATGAACTCATATCTCCTTTCTCATTGGGGGAAGATTGCTAGTAAAAGTCCATGGAATATTTCTGTATTCCTGTGTTTGTGGAGATTATTTACACACAAAAGACAACACAAGGCATCTTCCAGAACCTCCCAACCATCAGTCTCCCCAGTTCCATATATTTTCATTTGTCACTAAAAAAAAGGAAACCAAACATTATAAATTGCTGTTTATTTAAATGTGTATTTTTCTCTGAAATGTTGTTAAATGTGTGCAGTCCACATTGTATAATTTATCTGTTCACTTATGTTTAGATATTCTTGAGTTTTTTATTAGTTCTATGAGAGCTGGAGTCGTAACTACATTCAGCTAATTCGTATTGATATTTGATAGCATATATTTTATAAGAACCTAATTCAACATATGATCTTCTAAAATGTGGTTTGTTTTTCCTTTATTTTAAATCACTACAGACTAGATTTGATTTTTCTAATTCAGATGATAACTCCTTTATCCACAGCTTTGAAATAAAGTTTGTTTTTTGATACCAAATGAAAATCCTAATATTGACCACTCACCTTTAGAGAGTTGGGTATTGGAATCAAAAAGTAATTTCAGAAAAACAAAGGTGGATTTTTACCAAGAATAAGTTTCTAAGTTGCATTCATTTTATAAGATCAGATACAGGCAGCTCTAAGTGATTTTGTTAGTGACTCACTCATTAAATGACTTGTTCCCATCAATTCTGAGGACTAAAGTTTTAAGGGCATTAAAAAAAGGCAGCCAAATCCTATTGATTCATGTCAAAGATATATTTAATTTCTTCTACGCCTGTTACCCACCACCTAAGATCAGTACTTTATCAAGAAGTCAATCTTAAGAAAGGGTATTTTTCAAGAAACATAGCAAATTAGAGGTTAGAGAACATTCAAGCAATCAAAAGATGGGAGATAAATTGTGATCTTTCTGTTTCCTAACAGGAATGAAAGAGAAAATATAAATTAAAATAAAAGCAAAATTTAAATGAGAAACTTATAATCGCTGAAACATTGATTTATACAACGGATTAGATTTGATGAGTATTAGGTACAAGTTGCTAGGGTTATGAGATGATCAAAGTGTGGTTCTTTGAAGAGACATATGTAAACAAAATAATGACTGTGTGGAGAACATGACTGTCTTGGTTTAGGGCAAGAGTGTGAGAATAGACTTCTCAATATTCTCTCTGGATTTTTCACTCACTCTTCAAATGTCAGTTTGCCTCAGGATTTTCTCACCAGGCTTTTCCCTTTTCAGACCGTGATAAAGCCTTGTGAGAGATTATTCTGTCCCATGGTCTTAATTGCCGACTTTAAGTGAGAATCTCCAAATTTTTTTAAATGTTTTTTTATTATATTATGTTAGTCACCATACAGTACATCCCCGGTTTCCAATGTAAAGTTCGATGATTCATTAATTGCGTATAACACCCAGTGCACCATGCAATACATGCCCTCCTTAATACCCATCACCGGTCTATCCCATTCCCCCACCCCCTCCCCTCTGAGGCCCTCAGTTTGTTTCTCATAGTCCGTAGTCTCTCATGTTTCATCCCCCCTTCTGAGAATCTCCAAATTTGTACCTTCAGCGCAGACTTCTCTTCTCCAAGGCCCATGTATTCCACCTCTACTAGCCATCTCCCAAGTGGGTATCCTAGAACCATAGCATGCTCACCATGTCGAAAACAGAACTCATCATCTTAATTTTTTTCCCTCAAATTTATGTCATCTATGATCTCAATAATTCATTCATTCTTATATTTACATATGAACTCTAACTTAAGTCAGGTCCAGGATAAGGTGTTAAGAATAAAAGTTTATCAAGACAGATGGCCTTCATGGAAGCTTATAAATTTATTATATACATTTGCATGCACACAACTAAATTATCAATCACTACTAAGTGATTTAAATATAGAGAGTTTTAATCAAGGCTTAACCAAGCCAAAATAATAGTCCTGCAAACATATTTTGAGGACTAGCTTCCTTTGCAAGGTGAGGGAACAAGTCTTTAGTAAGCCACATGTAGTCTGAGACCTAGAGGATGAATAGATTGGGGTGGAGGAGAATGAGGTGAAGATCATTGTAGGAAAGAGGAGGGGCTGAAGTTGTGAACAAAATGCTTGAGAAACTCGCACTAAGAAAACATTTGCAAAAATTCACCATGCTCCAATCCATTAAGACCATTTCAAAGAATCAGCATATTAGAGACTAAGTTCTCTGACTCGAGCGCATTTAAGTTGGAGAACAATGGTGACGATGATAATCATAAAGACAAAAGTGAATCTATTAACCTGGAACCCTATCTCTTTCTTCTTCCTCTGGTAGTTTAACAAAAAGCTGACTTGCATATTTGGGTTAACTCCATGCAAGAACAGGGTGTGTCCAGCCTCCAGAGCCATTCGTTTCATTTTCCCCTCAGGCTCACATTGAGCAGAAAGTTCCCGTTGCTTTAGTTCCATGGATATCTTTAGCCAGTCCCTCAATCCTATACATATGTGTGGGATTACAGGGTCAGGTTCCTCTCCTGGACTCCTTTCAGTGGGGCACATAGTCAGCTTTGCCCCACCACCTGCTTGTTCTCAGGCATATCTCTTCCCAGCATGGTGAGGGAAGGCAGCTACGTCCTCCATTGCCTTCTAACCTGTATGCTTTCCAGGAAACCTGATTTTACACACATTCTGAATGGCTTTAATGATGTGTGCCTGTGCTCTCTTTGGCACATAGTGATAGTAACAAAACTAATCTAAGGTTCTGTATGTAGCGTTTTTAATTTGGGAAAATTCTTAGCCATTTTTCTTGTTTTGGTGTCATTTACTCTTTTCTTCTTTCTTGTATTCTTATTAATCAGCTGTTGACTGTGGCACTTCTATCTTCCCTATAAATATTTTCACATTCTTTCCAACTCTTTATTCTATCCTGGTATCTTTGAAGGTTGAGCACTTATTAATGGCCTAAAATTATTTCTGTCTCATAAAAATTTGTAATATATTTATTTTGTTTAATGTATGTACTACTAATAATTGCAATAAAAATTGAGAACAGCATTTTAACTCCTATTGCCTCATGGGCATGGGAAAAATTTCAAAGATTGTAATAATTAATATGTGCAATTTTGTTTCAAGGTACAAAAGAACACTAGCATAAGACTTTCAAAAACAAAAATATAATACATAAAAATAAAATTTATGAAGAAAAAGAAACAAAAATATGGATTTAAGGAAAAGAAATGATGCAAAATTGACTGTTGAAGAATGCATTTTAATAAAACATACAAGGGGGTGCCTGGGTGGCTCAGTCATTAGGCATCCGCCTTCGGCTCAGGTCATGATCTCAGGTACTGGGATTGAGCCCCACATCGGGCTCCCTGATCACTGGGGAGTCTGCTTTGCCCTCTGCCCCTCCCCCCACTCATGCTCACTCTTTCTCTCTCAAATAAATAAATAAATAATGCATGCAAGACATCAAAGTGCTATAGTATTTAAATAATATTTGATACATTTTAAAAAGGTGAAAAATTTTTCTATTTTTTATTTTTTTAATTTTTGAAATAATTTATTTATTGATTTATTTGAGAGAGTGCATGGATGCATGCTCAAGTGGGGGGAGGGGCAGAGAGAGAGAGAATCTCAAACACGACTCCAGTGGTCCTTGACCTCAAGATACTGAGATCATGACCTGAGCCAAAAATCAAGAGCAGGACACTTAACCAACTGAGCCACCCAGGCATCCCCAACAGTTTTATCTTTTTTATTTTTTAAAATTTTATTTTATTTATTTGAGAGAGAGAGAAACAGAGCAAGAACACATGAGCAGGGGGGGTGGGGCAGAGGGAGTAGTAGACTCTTTGCTGAGCAGGGATCTTGACCTGAGCTGAAGGCAGCCGCTTAAACCACTGAGCCACCCAGGCTCCCCAACAGTTCTATTTTTAAATGGTAATTTTACATATACTTGGAATTATATCCTTTGTAATTATTTAAATTTATGATAAATTCTTGATGTCAATTTAATGTGAAGTATAAGATTGCACATAGTTTTTCAAAAAATTCAAGGGATTGCTGCAAGCAGAAAATCAATATATAGTACTAGATTCCTAACCATTGCAATAAAACAAAACATTTAAGGATTAGAAAGAAATACAAAAGTTATTTTTCATGCATGATATGACTGTATAAGTAGGAAAAAAAACTGGATGGATTATGACACTTAATAAGTAACTTTAGCGAATTTGTGGAGTTAAAGGTCAACACATGAAAAAAAAAAATCTAACTTAGTTATATACCCTAGCACAAACGGGAAATAAAATTTAAAATGATGCTATTTAGTATAGCATCACAAACTCAAATACCTAGGAATAATTTAACAAAAGATTTACAAGATCTCTAAGCATAAAACTATAAAATAGTGTTGACAGAATTTTTAAAAGACTTAAATTAATGGAGGGATATAACATGTTTTTGTTTGGAATACCTAATATTTAAATATGTCATTTTCCCCACAAGTTGGTATATTGAGGCAATGCAATCTTAAGTAAATTTCTGAACATTTTCTCTTGTTTGCTTTATTTTGTTTTATGGAACTTGTTGAGCTGATTCTAAAATCAGGGCCAGGAATAACCAAGATGATCTAGAGAATAAAAAATAGGAGAGATTTGGCTTATTAGATCTTATAAATTATTAATCTCAATAATAATGCAGAATATGATACTAGAAAGTAGACAATGGTAACAAACTGGGGAAGCTAGCACTCAGGGTTCCCTTTGCTCTCACCTACAAGGTCAAATTCATGCACTTCTTCTAGAAGCACAATGCACAAAATGTCTCTCAAATTTGTTCACTTCTGTACATATTAACTTCTGCTTGCTGGACTAACTTCTCCTCTTTTATACTCTAGCTGGTTTCACCATTTCCATGTTTGTCCTCTGTAGTCCACACTACATACAGTGTTCTTTTAAAATCAGACGTTATTTTCTCCTCCTTTTAAAATCCTCAATAACATTTATGCCTGTAAAATATAATTCAGATCAGTTCTTGTGCCTTACAAACCCTACATCACCTCACACATGCCTACTTCTCCAGGTTTACCACTGTCTTGTTCTCTTACTAAGTTCCAGTCACACTGACTTCTTTCTGTTCTTGGAACTAGTAATACAAATGGCAACTTCAGGGCTTATGTCCATTGCGTTGCTCTGACAGATTTTGTATTGTTGGGTTATGTCTCAAATATCACCTTTACTAACAGATAAAAGGTACTATATGAAACTAATACAGACCAGTCATCAATCATCACAATCATATATTTTATTCTCATTATTGCCCTTACCATAATCTGTAACTACCTCGATAATTTGTTTACTCCAGTTGTTCCCAAAACATAGTCCATAAGCCCACGATGACCCTATCAGTGGGTTTATGACATACAAGATATCTTTATAAAAATAAGATATTAATTGAAATATGAATGTGTTTTATTTGCACTGATTGCGCAAAAGCAATTGTAGGTAAAACTATTGATGTCTTAGCATAAATTAAGGCAGCGGCAACAAACTTTATTATTGAATTTTCCATTGTGACAAACTTGCAGTAAAAAATGTAAAGCCAAGTTCACATAGAAATATCTCTTGATAAACAGAAAAAAAATTGATTTTATTGTACTTTCCTGAAAATGAATGAAGTGAGCTTTTCACACAATTGACAGTATTTTGTGTCCAATAATAAAATTAAAACTTTGAAGTACAAATTATAATTTTGGAAAATTTTATTTGTTGCCATCGACAACTTCCCAATACTTAAAATCTTTCCAATGGTTCTTTTTTTTTTTTTTAAAGATTTTATTTATTTATTCGACAGAGATAGAGACAGCCAGCGAGAGAGGGAACACAAGCAGGGGGAGTGGGAGAGGAAGAAGCAGGCTCACAGCAGAGGAGCCTGATGTGGGGCTCGATCCCATAACGCCGGGATCACGCCCTGAGCCGAAGGCAGACGCTTAACCGCTGTGCCACCCAGGCGCCCCAACATTTGGAAGATTTGCATGAATAATTTCTGAATGAGCAATCCATGATTTTACAGAATCATGAATAGGTAAAAAATCCATTCAAACAGCAAGACAGATAAATACTTTTAATATGTGGGAAGTTTATTGACATGACTTTGGATTTCACATTGCAATTCATCTTGACAAAGCTATCAATTGTAGGGTTTTAGTGCAGTATCTAAATAGAATATCTAGGGGCACCTGGGTGGCTCAGTCTGTTGGTCAACTGACTTCAGCTCAGGTCATGATCCCAGGTTCCTGGGATCGAGCCCCACTCGGGCTTCCTGCTAGGGTGGAGCCTGCTTCTCCCTCTCCCTCTGCCCCCTCCCCTGCTTGAGCCCCCTCTCTCTCAAATAAATGAATCGAATTTTTTTCTAAAAAGAGAATGTTTATTAAAATATCTTTGTCTTTTCCACAGTAGATTTTCTTTGTGTACTTCATTCAAAACAATATATCTCAACATTTAATGCAGATGTAGACATGAGAATTCAGCTGTTCGATTAAAGTAGATATTACAGACATTTTTAAAATTGTAAAACAATGCCACTCCTCTCATTATTTTTATTTTGAAAAACAGAGTTATTTTTCACTAAAATATATATTTTCTAAGCTAACAGGTAATGGTATTATTGTTACTTATGAATAGATATTTAAACAAGTCTCATTGTAGCAGCAAATAGCAGATATAACTCCCATTAACAAAAATTTCTGCAGTTCTCAATTTTTAGGAGTAAAAAAGGGTCCTCAGACCAAACATCTGGGCATTGTTCACACACCCATTTGTTTTCTGTCTGTTCCCACTAGAGTGCGAGAATCACAAGAACAGAAACCTTGCCTGACTTTGCCATCACTTGTACCCCATTGCCTGAACCAAGGCTTGGCAAAACAGAAGTGACAATCATTCTCTCAGCTGTCCATGCTTGCAAATCAAGTTTTAATTCATCACATCCTGTTAAATCCTGGCCCACAGGCCGAATGACTTCTGTCATTGTTATCCATGCTGTTTTCCTGCGCAAAGTCACCCAGATATCAACTCTGTCTTCTCTGTGCTGCTTGGGTCCTACCAGACCTCCCCTGAGCCAGGGGAGCTGAGGATATTACGTCTTAATGATCTGCAAATACTGTGCCTTAACTTTTGTAGGAAAATGTTTCTGCTCATGACAGGGCATGAAAATAGAATCCAAAAATATATTTGAATAGTTTAAATTAGTCTTTAGTCAGTAAACCTTGTATCTTGGCAGAATTCTTGAGATAAATATATCTGCCAATTTATTTGTTCAATTATATTGAACATTTGTATTTCCTACCATTGCATATTATGGATTTGCAAGGATTGTTATTGTAAGGATTGACACTTCTCCTTGGCCAAAACTGCACTTCAGAAATGGTGTGAGCTATCTTCATGTATTACTTTTCAAAAGTACCTTGTAGAAGTGTTATAAGCACAATTAATTGTTTGCAATTTGATTTGAGATCTGCAGGCGGAGAAGGTGAAATGTAATTTCCAAGTAGTTATGTTTACCATTATGGTTTAATGACATATATCAGCCATACAAACCCAAAGGGGACGTAGCTTAGGGACAGGATTCTAGTACTTGATGCACAGAGGCAGCTGAGCGAGTCTCATTAATGTTACTAGGAGTCAAACACTGTAAACCTTAAGGCAATGATCACAACACATTGCTTAATGCTGTTACAAGTAAACACCATCTTATGAAAGAGTAGTTTCTGTGTATGCATTTCAGAAACTACTTCACTATATTATTCACATGAGTATAAGCTAGCAATGAAAGTGTATCTAGGCACAAATGAAACTTACTTAGTTTTAGTTAGTACTGTTTTAAAAGCTGCAGCTCAGTAGAGAAATTTCAAGCAGAAATAATGACCAGAAAAGTAGTAGCATATTATCTGCTATAGCAAGTAACGAGATCTAAGATTCAATTTCTTTTTCATTACATCTGAAATATTGAGATTTTCTACTTTGTAGTAGGAGCTGAGATTGATACTAGGGATAAGTTATTTAGTATAAGAATCACAGTAACTGTCTTTTTGAGTTTCATAGGGGATACATTAAAAAATAAAGTCACAAAAAGAAGTATTTATAAGCTGTGTACTTCAAAGGAAATGTTCTCCTGTTTTTTGGTCTAGCATGTAATGAGCTTAGAAGTTGTCACTCCAGGGCACCTTGGTGGTTCAGTGAGTTAAGCATCCTGATTCTTGATTTAGGCTCTGGTCATGATCTCAGGGTCATGAGATGGAGCCTCACATTGGGCTCTGTGCTGGGTATGGAGCCTGCTTAAGATTTTCTCTCTTCCTCTCCCTTTACCCCCCCCCCCAAAGATGTTGTCACTCTATCCTTACAACAAGTAAAAAAAGGTAATTGAGCTAAAAAAAGGCACAACTCTTCTTAGAAACATCAGAGATGTGTGGTCATAGGTAAACTACAGCCACACAAATTGGAGACAGACAGGCAAATACAGAAAATCACAACTTATAGGAGCAGAAACTCATGAGCACAAAGGTCTGTAGGAAAGAGTACCAGGTATAACATGTTTGTCTTTCATCAAAAAAATTACAGGACACATTAAAGGCAGAAAATACAGTTTGGAGAGACATAGCAAGCATCAGAACCAGACTCAGATATGGCAGGAATGTTTGAAATATATGACTGATAATATAAACAACTATAATTTGTACGATAAGGGCTTTTATGAATAAAGTAGACAATATGCAAGAACAGACAGGAAAGGTAAGCAAAGAGATGAAAATCCTAAGAAAGAACCAAAGGAAATGCTAGATATTAAAAATAATGTAACAGAAATGAGCAATGCCTTTAATGGATTCATTGCTAGACTGGACATGACTGAGGAAAGAATCTTTGATCTAGAGGATATATCAATAGGAGCTTACAAATCTGAAAAACTAAGAGAAAAAAGACTGGAAAAAATAGAATATCCTAGAACTATGGGACAAGTACATAAGGTATAATATAGCATAATGATCATTTCAGATGGAGGAAAAAAAAGAGAGGGGAAGAGAAGAATTGTTTGAAACAATAGTGACTGAGAATTTCCCCAAATCAATGTCAGACACCAACCGTGAGATCCACAAAGCCCAGAGAAAATCAAACAGATTAACACAGAAAAGAAAAGAAAAAGGAAAGGAAAAACCACACCTATGTAAATCATATTCAAATGGAAGAAAATCCAAGGTAAAGAAAAAAATCTTGAAAGAAGCCATAGGAAAAAATATCTTCCTAACAGAGTAGCAAAGATAAGAAGTACATCTGACTTCTCCTCATAACTTATGCAAGCAAGAAAAGAGTAGAGTCAAACATTGAAAGAAAGAACCCTCCAGGCTAGAATTCTGTACCCTGCAGAATTATCCTTCAAAAGTGAACAAGAAATAAGGATTTTCTTCTAAAAACAAAAGTTGAGGCAATTTGTTGCCGGTAGACCCGACTTACAAGAAAATGTTAAAAGAAGTTTTTTGAAGAGAAAGAAATGATATACTTCAGAAACTGGATCGATGTAAAGGAAGAACCTTAGAGAAGGCATAATGAAGGTAAAAGCTTTTGCACAACAAAGGAAACCATTAACAAAACAGAAAGGCAACCAACAATGTGAGAGGATATTTGTAAATGATCTACAATGGGTTCATATCCGAAATATATAAAAACTTATACAACTCAACACCAAAAATCAAATAATTTAACAAATGGACAGAGGACCTGAAGACATTTCTCCAAAGAAGATGTACGGATGGCCAATAAACACATGAAAAGGTGCACATCACTAATCATCAGGGAAACGTAAATCAAAATCGTAATGAGATATCACCTTGTACCCATCAGAATGGCTAAAATAAAAAAGACAAAAAAATAACGTGTTGGCAAGGATGTGGAGAAAAAGGAACCTTGGTAGACTCTTAGTGGCAAAACTTATTTTGCTTATTCTTAATTTATCTAACAGATAATGGTTTATTTAAAATAATAACACCAATGTATTTTGTTATGATAGTTTATGTATTAGTGAAATGAATAACAGTAATGATACATGGGACAGGAGGAAAGAATTAGGAATATTTTGTTATTATAAGGAAATATGCATGGTGTCATAAGAGAGTAAAGCAGGCTGAGGTATTTTAAATTATAGGTCACCAGGCAAGGCCTTATATATAGGATTGATCGCTTGTCAGAAAGTAGGATTTGAAACACAAAGAAAGATTATGAAGCTACTGTATAGTTTGTAGAAGTGGTGGCTGTTGGTCTAGTAGTTAAAAGTGATGTGGTAAATGTGAATAAATATTACACACATACACACTTGACACAAAAACAACATAATTTCTATTAATGGGATTATAAACTTCTGGCCATATAAATTTGACTATAGAATTGACATAAGAGAATCATAACAAAGATGAGATTTGAGGATCCCAATGCATGCCCCAGTCTTATCACACAGTAATGATTAAAAATGCTTCTTCTGTAAAACTTTGGTTGGCAGTAATTTCCTCAGTAAATATTGTAGTTTAAATATTCCTTTCTGGAATATCCTCCAGAACCATCTGTGTTTTTTTTTTAATAATATATTTTTTTAATTGTATTATGTTAGTCACCATACAGTACATCCCTAGTTTTTGATGTAAAGTTCCATGATTCATTACTTGCGTATAACACCCAGTGCACCATGCAATACGTGCCCTCCTTAATACCCATCACCAGTCTTTTGTCTTTTAAACTCTATTTCAAGGGTGTCCCCCATTTTCTCCAATAATGACACACCCTTATTTTCTGCCAAGGATTTAATCATTGTAAAAGTCTTAAATGCCTGGGATTATCCTTGAATCTCCCTCATTTATTATCTTTCACATTTAATTATGTATCTTCATCTTCACATTTAGATATTTGCACATTTCTCCAGTATCTTTAAATGATGTAGTGTCATGCTATTGTCCACAGTGGAATTAACATTCTAGTACATGTTCTCTGATGAACTTGTGCAAAAAATCTCTAGGATGTCTTATTGAACAAGTGCCGGTTGGCAGCTATGTGCTTTAGGATTTTGGAAAATATCATTCCCTTGTCTTTGGCTTCCATTAGTTTGTTGGTAAGCCAGTTGGTCTAACTACCATTCTCTCATAGAAAATCTCTCTGTTCTTTTGGACATTTTACATATTTTCTTTGTCTTCATGGTCTTTAATTTTCTCTATTCTTTCTAGGTATCTAGTTTGAGGCTCAATAGTCTCCCTAAATCTAAGAATTGATTTAATTCATTAATTCTAGAAAATTCTCACCCATTATCTCTTAGACTATTACCTCAGCCCTGCCTACTGTCTGTATTGTCTCCTTTCAAAGCTGAGCAGAGGTATGTTTGACCTCTTCATTTTCTCTCCCACCTTTTTAATCTACATTTTATATTTCTATTTCTTTGTCTTTGGTCTGCCTTTCAAGTAGTTTCTTCAAACCCATCTTCCAATTCCTTAATACTCCCTCCAATTTTGTCGCACATGCTGTTTAGCCATTTATTGTACTTCTAGACATTCTGTTAGGCTTCCTTCCCCATTTACTTTTTCATTTTTATTCTAAACCTTTTTTCAAAACTGTATTAAGGCATCTTATTGTATGTTCTCTAATTGGTCACTCAAAGACCTTTGCAAATTCAGTTCTGAAGTGTATTGATTCTTCTGTCTCCTGCATGCTAGTTCATTTCCTTCTGTGCTCTTTAATTTCTAATTCTGAGATCATATTGCTTTAATTTTTCCTGTATAAGTTTTAAAGGCATAGCTTTAAAATGTTTTCTTACAAATAAGAACGTGTTTACTACTAACTTAGGGTCACTCTAAATTAATTTTAGATTTCACATTTTAGGTCCACACAGGATCACTCCATTCCCTCAAAAGAAGGGCAGTTTATAGTTTGGAATTCATATGAATGGCTGATTTTTGTTTTGCTTTATTTGTTTTCTTTTGCAGTCTACTCAGGGAGGGTTTAGAAGCTTATTTACCTGCAGATGTCCTACTCTTCTCCTCCCTAGCACACATTTACTTCAGTACTTTTTCAATTTTTAAAATTTCTGAGGTTGTGTCAATTTTGGTTCCAGTAGATTTTCCTATTTCCCAATTACTTAAATTAATGTTTTACAAAATATTTCATCTGGGGTTTTCAAGGATTCCTAATTGGAAGTGTTTTCCCTTTTATCTTGTCTATTATATTTCTGGAGTTTATGTTACAAACTCTACTCATGTCTAAGGACTAAGCACAGAACAGGGCTCTGTCTGGGTGCCCTAACTGGCCTCAGCGAGTCCTGGGCCCCTGGACCACACCAGCCCCAGCCAGTCTACCCAGGTGGTCACAAGGGCTGGTTAGTGCCCACTACAGCTCCGGCTGTAGTCGAGGTGACACAGGTACCAAGCTCCTTGAGCACTCCAGGCCCATACCACTTCAGCTTCACACAGCTTGCTAGGAGACCCCTGGTGGAGCGTGCTCAGAAACTTCCCAGCTGACTGCTTCAGATCTGGCTGCCCTGCCAGAGTGGCCCTGTGTGGAGTGGCCCAGGAACACCTGGGCCCCGCCTGCATCAGTACCAGCTGCCCAACAAGGGCACCTCCTGCACAGAGCACATTGGGACAACACAGCTCGTTTCCATTGCATAGAATCCCCAGCTTGGACTTACTTCAGCTTCGGCTGTTCTGCCAGGGTGACCTTCGTGCTTAGAACCCTGGGACCTGCTGGCCCTCACCCCACCTCAGCTCCAGCCACCCAGCCAGGGCACTGTCTGCATGGAGAGCCCCAGAAGACCGTGGATAACACCCACTTCATCTTCAGCTATTCTGCCAAAGTGCCCTTTGCCTGTAGAGCCTTGAAACACTCCGGCTTGCACCCACTTCAACTTTAGCTGCCCTGCCAAAGTAACACTATGTGGAGAGCCCCAGGACTCTCAGCCCACACCAGCTACAGCTCCAGCCAACCAGCAAAAGTCATCAAGCACCCACAGTCTACACAGGTGTCAATCATACAAGAGACCATTCCTTCAAGTTTAGGAATGTTCTGTCTAATACATAGAAGCAAACACAGAAACTGAAACAAAATAGAGAGACAGAGGAATGCACTCTAAAAAAAGAACAAGACAAAAACATCAGAAACAAAATTCCACGATCAATAGATCTCTAATTGTTTTCCGATTTCACTGAAGAGTAGGATGGGAAAAGGTATGGGGGATGAGAGAGAGATTCAGGTAAAATGTGATGGTTTGCATATAGATATTTATTCCCATTTCTTCATAAAGCACAATTGGCAAAGTAGAAAAATCAGTTTCATATAAAAAAGACAGAAACTGGAGGAGAACAGGCACTTAAAATGTTAAGTCAGAAAAGCATTGTACAGAGGGCAAGGTCCAGCACTGGAATAAGGACTCGAGAGACATTCAGAGTAGTGAATGTGAGATTCCCATCCCGCTCCCTTCACCTGTTCTCATAAAAGCAGTGGTCAGGCTTATGAACTGCTCAGTCCCAAAGAAGGGCCCGTAGATACGCTGAAAAGAGGATATCCTTCAGATTGGCCTTGCTCTGAAGTCCTGTGCCCAGGCTCTGCCCAGGAGAAAATTTCCAATCAGCCTTTTAAGAAACTTACCCTTACATATATTGGATAAATCAGGAGTGCCAGGCATGAAAGATGCAGACCCAAACAAGGAAACTGACAGACAACAAAACACATCAGGAGATGGTGGAGACATGTCTTCAAATTACGAGAAAAAAGTATTTTCAACCTGGCATTTATGGCCATACTGTGAGGAAGCATAAAGACATTTTTAGCAATGCAAGATCTCAAAGCATTTATCTCCTGGGCCCTCATTCTCAATAATTCTTTAAAATTCTAATGGAGAGTTACAGATCTGAGTGATTAAAATGGGAGAAGCATTGGGAACTCATTGTGTGATGAAGTATGACTGTTAGCAGCGACCTGTTAGGAATAGGAGCCAAACCAACCGATTTGGCTGGAGCTGAAGGATGGGGAGCAAGAAAGTGTTGCGTCCAAGGAGAAACATAAAAAAGTAATCCATCAGGTAAGGTATTGATTTGCACATGCTGAGGAGATAATTTTGGTTCTACTGGAAATTTGGGGGGTGATCTGATGAAGCCAGCACCCCGGGGGAGAAAATAAATTTAAAAGTTGTAAGTTTAATGAATTAAAAAAAAACATTTAGGCAGGAATGTTTAGATCATATCGCATTTGACAGTTATGTTATGGCTGATGGGAGAAAAAGCATTTAAATTTAACAGACTTGCTTTTGAATTCTAACCCACCTACTTATGAACAAGGTAATTTAAATCAGTTCCTTGAACCACTGAGCCTTAGTTTTATTACCTGTAAAAGGTGATGTTAATGTCTATCTAGAAAAGAATGTGGTGATGATTAATTAAGCAAAGGTATATTCAGTATTTAGAACAAGACATGAAAAATAGAACATATATTTGATAAAATAAGATAGGAAAATCGATCAATACCTGATAGATTATTTCCCCAAAAAAGCAACCTCATTTAAAAGGCACAGATTTCCCCAAGAATGGTTCAATTGCCTCTGTTACCTTCAGAGAAGATAATTATATAAGTAAATTACTACCAGAGTAGAATGCATTTAAATTAGGAAAAACTCTAAATAATGCAGAAAGAAATAAAATTGAGATTTTTTAAGAACAGGTATTTGACAAAAAATACATATTATTAAAGCATATGAAGTATATCTGCGAAATTTGGATGGAATAACAATCATACAGGCTGCTCCCAGCCTCATGTGGAGTGGTAACATGCCTAAATTGGGTTCCAGGAAAAAGGTTCATTTTCAGTGGTGCCACATTGTTTCATCCATTCATTGCTCCGTGGACACAGGTTGTTTTCATGCCTTGGCCACTGTCACTAATGCTGCCGTGAACATCACAGTGCATATAAGTAGCTATTTCATTTTCTTTGGATATAAATCAGAAGTGGGATTGCTGGACCTTATGAAAGTCCCATTTTTAATTTCTTGAGAACGCACCATACTGTTTTCCATAGTGGCTATCCAAATTTACATTTCCACTAATAGTTGTTGCCTTTTCATTTTGTTGATTGTTTCTTTTGTTGTACAGAAGATTTTTAGTTTGTGAAGTCCCACTTGTTTATTTTTGTTTTTGTTGTCTGTACTTTTGGGGTCAGATACCAAAAAAAAAGTCATTGCCATGCCAAATAATAACACACACACACTAAAAACTAGAAATCATTTTAAAGAGGTATTTAAATAGTAATTCAACAAGGTCATTACTATATTATCAGAACTACTTATATTCTGAAAATCAGATGCAATTTTTATTATTTTTTAATGTAAAGACAAAAAAAGTTTTGCCTATAGAATTTGGTTTGCAGAGTAGTTTAAAATCAAATTCAGTAGATGAACTTTGTTCTATCCCCAAAGATAAATACTTCCTTTCTGTTTTCTCCACATGGTTTTCCAAGTATTTAAAATCTTAGCTTTCAGAAGGCTATTACCTTTCTTGGTATGATAGACAATTTCCAAATATTTTGGTCATATTCACAGATTTAAATAGGTCCAAATGAAACACACATTCTTATATATCTTGCAAGATAATAACAGAATCTTGCTACAGTCTGTCTCTCTCTGACACTACACAGAATCCCAGTGGACATCAGCACTGGAAATGAAATCTTTTAACTGAGCCAAAATAGACCCTTTCCTTGAAAGTCATTTTCAGAAACAGTGTGCTCTGAAGCAGAACATTCTGGAATATTATGTCCCTCAAAGCATTTGGGTCCTTTAGCTTAAATGTATATCTCATCATAAACCATTACCTACCTTGAAATTCCAGAGTGCAAAAATCTGTTGCTTATAAATAGCATATTTATATGTTAAATATCTGCAGCTCATGGACCTTCACTCCTTTTTTATTCTTATTGCCCTGAAGACAATTTCTAAAATGATTTTAGAGATACCGAGTAGTAAATGAGGTAGTCCTGAGAGAGAGCATAGAGTGAGAGCAGTTTAGTTAGAAATGTCCCAAGCAATCATTTGGTTTTATACGTGTGCTCCCAGGTAGGTTAAGATGGAACAAGGGACTGAGGGTGGTCTCTCTCACCTGTAATTAAAATGATAAGATCTCAGAGTTTTGTGGAATAGAATCGTGAGGCAATTAAATTACTAAGAAAAATATAGTGCACTCTTGGTGACCAGACAACATCTATAATGCAGATTTTGATTTAACATTTTATCTCTTTCTATGTAAAATACTTATAAAATAAAAATATATTTATATTACCAATTTACATAGTAGTTTCATAATTTATACATTTTAGTATATATTGATTCATCAAGGGCCAGTACTTAACTTTGTATCTTGCTTTCCAGCTTACTAAATAGTTCAAAATAAAAACAAGAGTTAATGAAAACTGTATTCTTCACATAAAGGTTTGAAATGTGTAACTTTCTCTCGATGAAAATAAATAAGGGAAATCTCGTGTCTATGATCTATGGCCTGAGACATTTACTATGGTTTTATCTTGAAATAATTTAATGGGTTACTGTGTCTACAATAGCTGCCTTGAGGCTTTGTTTGTTTGTTTGTTCAAACAGCATCATCAGTCAAAGAGGACAGGCAGAGTCCAGCTTATGACAGCCTTAGCTGATTTCCTAAAATCACATCTAAGTCTGCTTAACGTTACGAACAAACTTCCAAAATTCTTAGCTATTAGCATTAATTTTTCTTAGGAAGATTAAGAGAAAATTGAAGAAGACTTTTCAACAGAGGAATGGCAACCTTTTGTGGAAGATTTTTTTTATTTGTTCCTCACTAGTAAACTCTACTGTTTATAATATTTTAATTAAGATTGTTTTGAAATTTAGGTCGATTTGTGTGTGTGTGTTTCTGAATATAAATACAAATGTGCACACACGTCTACATATACAACTGCAGGATAGAAATTCTTTTACATGTGAAATATAACTATACACGTAAGTCTAAATATATATAATATAAAAGTAATTTTTTAATATATAAAATATCTTAAATGGATTTTGGGCTAAAGATACATACCTTTCGTTCAAAGATTTTGTTGAAATCTTTCATTTATAATTTTT
Source organism: Ailuropoda melanoleuca (assembly GCF_002007445.2). NCBI lineage: Eukaryota > Metazoa > Chordata > Mammalia > Carnivora > Ursidae > Ailuropoda > Ailuropoda melanoleuca. Next base: position 116,707,098 of record NC_048218.1, on the reverse strand, counting down.
CTAAACCCCTGAATTAAAGGCAACTTCATGCTTTCTAAGGATTAGACTTTGTTCCACCATCTTGCTGACACCACCAGTATATAAATTTGAAGGGGCTTTGCATTTTTATTGTATTTCCATCTTTGATTATTTCTTTATAAGAAAAACACTTGGAATTAGAAACTGAAGGCAAGGCTTTATTTTCAAAATGTTTTTGAGTTTACGTGGGTTGATTGTATCCATTTGTTTTTATGAAGAAACGTACCAAGTTTCTTGACTGTTTTCCGTTCTTAGTCACAACGTTTATCATACAGGACGTAGTATCTGATATCATTTTGTTCTCCACATATTCTTTTGTGCAGCATCCCATGCGTTGGGAGAAGGTTCTCCCAACTGAGGCATGTGCAGGAAGTTCAGTCAGTGACCCGGAGTGCATCAGGCTTCAAACACGCATGCATGATAAAGCCTGGGCTTATCAGAACTGCTTCACAGCCACTTAACTCCGAAAGGAATCAATTTATATGCGAAGTCACCTTTCTGTAGTTGAGGAACACAAAGTTAAGAGATTCTTACTCTTTTTATTTTTTACTGATGTCACAAAGGTCAATTCTTAATCTCCCATCCAAAAACATAATATTTTAGTTTTATTTTCCTTGCCTGATCATTTGCCCAAATGGTAGTGTTGGAATCCTATGTCTTTTCTTTTTGGTGATTTCCTTAATTATGATTGATTTTATATTTTGAATTTTTGTACAGCTCCCAGAAAATGTTTTAGCAATTGAATATTTTGTAAAATATACCCAAAATTCATAAATAAATTATCTGCCTCTTCTGTAACAATGTAATCAGTCAATGTAGGGGACAAATGTCAAATGTTTGTTTAATTCTTTTACTCTTTGCTGACTGAAAGGGTAATCGCAAAACAAAACAAAACCTAACTTTCTTCTAGATATTCCATGTAATTTTCTTTTTCTTTGGTCCTCCAGAATGATCATTTTAATATACTTTTTTTCCCCCACTTACAGAATATACTACACATTTATTTTAGAAAATCCAGACAATGAAGAAAAATGTGATAATCCAACAATACTATCCAAAGTCCTGTCACTCAGAGAACCTGTGAGAACATTTTGATATAGGGATTTTCAGTTTATCTTTCCCTTGAAATACACACAGTTCTCATAAAATTGAAACCATAGTGCATTTTTTATATCTATATTCTGCTTTGTTCATTCAACATCATAACATGAGAACTTATCCTTCTCCTTAAATGTATTTAATTTAATGTATAAATTAAATGAATGTAATTAACAATTCTTTTATTATTGGATTCTGATGTTATTTTATAATTTTAACTTCTTTATAACAAATTACAGCACATAAAACATCATGTGCACATTTTATTATAACCTTAAGTATATTCTCAGACTAAATTATGGAGTCAAAGTACATGAACACTTTTAAGGGTATCAATATAACATGTCCCACATCCACACATATACATGTAATAACAATTTTATCAAGAAATTAGTCATTTCATCACTCTCTACTGAACACTAACAATGAGAAGGCACAGTGAGTTTATAAATCAGACCTAAAGGAGCTCAAAATGTGTAACAGATTGATCTACAAACAAGCTAAATATGGGGAGTCAATTTGATTCTAATCTTCTTAGCAAGTGATGACAAAAGGGTGACCTTATTGGTGATGTTACCTGTATTATCAGTGATGGGTACTGAACAGTACTTCTTTAGATGGCAATCCTCCTAAAGGAGGAGGATTAATAACTTAGAATTATTAATAACATATAAAATAATTTATAATTTCTATGAACATTTACTATTAATATAAACATATCTTTATTGGGTGCTTTTTTTAATGTGAATATAGGGTGCTGGCAACAAGTCAAAATTCATTTCCATAAAATTAATTATACAGAGGGTCAATGTGATTTGTTCAAACTATTCACTTGCTTCTGGTCTCCAAATGAAAATATGTGAAAAAGTAAATTTTAGATATAGTGCAAATGCAGGTGTACTTTATTTCTTTCAAAAACTTTGCTTTTAAAAGTGTATCTCAACTGGGCTTTTGTTAAATTTTGAATGACAGTGTGTTGGTGATCATACACTATGTATCCAACGGAATCACAGAGCAAACTTGCTTATAGGGTTTCTGGGTGTGTGTTCACGTGTGTGTGTGTGTGTGTGTGTGTGAAATTTAGGGAGAGGGGTGATACTAAGAAAACAGGTACAACTCAAGAACACTTGAATTATATCCTTTTAATACCCAGAAAGTTATTTTATGTACCTAAGACAAAGACTAAAAAAATGAACATTTTTTCTTAAACATAGCTGGGCTTTGGCCTTAGACCCCAGTATGAAAACAATGACAGGTGGCACATTTTCCTAGGATAGAGGTGTTGTAGGAGTTTAGAAACCAGAGAATTAGCTGGTCATTTGTTTTTTTCTCATGCTCACCTGACTTGAATCTTCTCTCTTACAATACTGTTATTTCTTGTGAATAAAAGAGTAAATGTTACAATTCTTAGACTCCCTTGCCCTGGCCCTTCTCTGTCAGTTACATCTATAATTTGTCTTTTAATAGTGCAGTAGGCCTTCAGTTCTTTCACAAGATTATCAGGTAATTTAGAAAGCAATAACAAAGAAAAGAAAATAATACCAGAATATCAGCAGAATTTCTTACCTGACTTGTTCATAGGCTCTTCCCATGGTACAGATTCCAGATGAACCAGAGACGCACTTTTTATGAAATCAAAGGTCAATTAAAAGCCAGTAACTCTGGTATTATTTTTGATATCTGCAAGGCTCCAAAATAATAGATGTGTCTAAAGCTCTTCATCTCCATGTGTCACAGATGCTGTGACAATCATGCATACTCATTAGTAAAAAAAAAAAGCATCAGTTTATTTCTTTGGCATAAAAGAGGATAAGAAAACATAAGATTCTTTTCACTAAAAAAGGAGGAAAGATGTTTATATATCTTTTAAAATTATATACATAAATTTACAAATTTGAATATCACTCATGATGATTGATTGGGGGAAAAATTTCCTTAGAGATTAAAGGTTATCTCCCAGAGGAAATTCAAGGGCAAGTATTTTATGATTACTTCATGCAGGAAAAAAAAAAAAAGATGATAGTCTTGTGTATAAGGGTTCATTTTCTAAGTCTAATAAATTATTTCCTTCAACATGCTTTCATTATTTAAAATTCTGTTTCATCCACCAGAATCAACCACTCTTTCCTCTTTTGTATCTTCCTGCATTTCTCTCACAAGCAGCTGCTAATTAGGAGAGGCTGTGGTCTCAGGGTTCTGTACAAAATCCCATTTCTTAGCGTTGGGTGAAACCGTGAAACAGGAAGGGAACAAGAGGTTTTAAATTGGAAAAAAAAATAGGATTATAGGGGGAATGTAATATTTTGTTTCCACGTAAGTTTTTCAAATATTGTATAATTTGTTTACCTTTCAATTTTTCTTTCATCAATGAAAGTAAAGTGAAAGAGACGTGGTATAGAAATTATTTACATAAACACAAGCAACAATCTGGAACCAAAATTTCAGCTAATCTCAACAAACTCTATACCATGAAATGAAGGAAGGAAATAATTCTACATTTTTTTAAATTTAATTTTTTATTTTTAAAAAGATGTTACTTCTTTTTTTGAGAAAGAGAGTGAGTGAGAGAGAGAACATGAGCAGGGGCAGAGGGAGAGGGAGAAGCAGGCTCCTCGGCTGAGCAAGGAGCTAGATGCTAGGCTGGATTCCAGGACCCCGGCATCACAACCTGAGCCAAAGGCAGACACTTAACCAACTGAGCCACCCAGGTCCCTATTTTCTACATTTTTCTAATTTGCAGCCACTGAATAATTCTTCAGATTGTTAGAACAATACAGATTGATAATTATTTGTAAAATATAAAGGGTGTCCATTAGGAAAATAGAATAGCATACAAAATGCAGAAATTAGCTTAAAAATAAATTGTAGTCTAGCAAAAACTGAGATATGGAGAAAGAAAAAGTACAAAATATATGTAAGATTTAAAATAAAAGCAAAATTAAGGTGCGTATATTTTGTTCAAGGAGATAATTTCTGAGGTGCCTAGATGGCTCAGTCAGTTGTGTCAACTCTTTATTTCAGCTCAGGTCATGATCTCACGGTCATGAGATCAAGCCCTGGGTCAGGCTCCAGGCTGGGCGTGGAGCCTGCGTTAGATTCTCTCCCCCTCCCCCCGCCCCTCCCCCCACAGCTGGATGTGCAAGCTCATGCTCTCTCTCTCTCTCAAATAAATAAATAAATAAATCTGTTTTAAAAGAAGATAATTTCTGTTTGAAAAACTAATGTAAATAAGGCCAGAGTCACATGTCTTCTGTGACTGTTATATTTTCGGCATGGAAAGATTAATGTGAAGGGGTAAGAGGACATATTTGGTATATAAGGATGTAGAAACATAGCCCCTGTCGTCTTGTTCACCCATAAAACAGAGCCAAAGAGAAACAAAACAAAATGCAGCAAAGCACAACAAAACGAAATAAAAGATTGTATTTTAGCTCCAAATTTTTTGAGAGAAGTTCTCTCTGGTTTGTCAGAATATACTAGTATGTGTCTCTTTTCTACTTATGATACTTTATACTCTGAAAGCTTTAAATTTACCTGCATAGGTAACTATTTACATTTTCAAAATGAAGGAACTGAAGAAGAAAGGGAGAGAGGGGAGAGAGGGTGGGTGGGAATATCCCAATAATACTAACACGGGTGGGAGAAGTCTTTTCTCAGAGTCTAGTTTTCAAAGTTGAACATTAATTTGGTGATGGATCAAGGGAACAAGAGAAATGAGGCAAAGGCATTCACTTTGACATAACATCCGGTCACCTAATTTGTGGCTGGGTTTGCTTAAATTCCTGCATTTCAAGTAAAGATGAGCTTAAGTTAAAGATGAGTTTAAGAGGAGCCCATACATGGGGAACACATGGTAAATCAGACATGGCAGTGCAAATAATGTATACAAATGGCATTACTTCGTTCTGTTACATTTAAATCTGGTTAAGGTTTATGAAATACACAAAACTTGTTTCATGCCTTGCTGCGGCATTACAGAATTCTGTGTTGTTCCTTTTCCATCCCACATTCTCAATAAACCCGTCAACAACTGAATCTAATTCTGTTTTACTTTTTTATATTAAACAAATTAGATAATCCATTAAACAAATGGGAGGAAACAGCATTAATGATATGTTGCACTTGCATTATGAAGTTAATTGGATTAACTAAATTAGCTCTTTTACATTCAGGCCTGCATATGTTTTTAAAGTTTAAAGCAAGAAATGTTTGGGAGAACTCACATTTCTGGAATTTTGCTCTTCATTACAAAGCAGAGGTCAGTAATGCGTTTATTAAGCCTCCAATGAGACCACATACCATTAACAAGCTGCAAGGAAGGAAGGAAGGAAGGAAGGAAGGAAGGAAGGAAGGAAGGGCAAGAATCATGGACATTTCAATAAGTCATAGTCCTACAAACCAATCGAATCTCATTTGGAGTAGAATAACAACCATGCAACAGAAGTATCCTGGACCTCACGGTTCCACCTCAAGATACCACGACACTCTCAGGTAAGATCTCATTGGGATCATTGAAAAATCCAAGACTCAGAATTCTTTGTACTAGGAAACGATATTACTTGAGAGTAAGATCCTACTCAGGAAATATTGAATACCTTGCCTTACAGAACAGAACAACCTTAAATTCAAGCTCCCTGGACCCTAACAATTGTGATTGTTACAATGACACAGCCGAAGTTTCCCAGCCAGATCAATGCTAGAAATTTCAACTTCAGGGTGAAAGGTGGCACGTTCTGGTACCCGCTGGGAATGCTCAATTATTCATTTTAGTGTCATAGATCTCAATGCGTTATGAAGTGGTACTTTCTTCAATCCATAGATTATCCATAATATTAAGTGTGCTCTATAACAGGTCTGATTCTAAAATTTGTATCATAATGTTCGGTATTTTTTTTACATTCAGAAGCACAAATTGATTTTGGAATGTACTCATTCTAATTTTCCAGTAAGTGGAAAACTGTGACTGTCTTTGAGTATATAGCTCTTGATTTGAAGAAATGCTAGTCACCACTAAGTTCTGCCAATTCCCGTAACAGGAAATGGGTGAAGATCTTACGAGGTTCAATACTTTCATTTTATTATTATTATGGCAAGATTCAATAAAGTTTGGGACAAAGACCTATTTTGACTTTTACAGAGAAAAGTAGCATAATTATATTACAAATTATATATAATACAAATTATACCACCTTAGATTTGGCTAAAAATTCAGAAATTAACATGTCAGGCACGGTTGTAAATAATCAAGAGTTTAGGAATTCAGAATTCATTAAGTATACTTCTCTATTATAGATAAATGTTGGCTTTTGTTTAATAATGTTCACTTAGTATATGTGCATAACATATTTCACAGTTACATTTACATAGATGATTACTTTTATTTACATAACACATAAGATGTGTATCTTGAAATAAACATCTTATCTCAATTATGTTATTTTTACCAAAATATTGCAACTTATAACAAATTGAGCTTTTTTCTTTAACTTTCTAATGTCATATATATAACTGGTTATTTATATGTGTATTAACCTGGATGTTTACACAAAAATATAGTGTGCTGTCTAGGTAATACCAAGGAGAATACTAATTATGCCCATCTTTGTACCTTCAAACTAATCACATGTTTCACTGAGCACAAGGACTAGGAAACTCTTCTTTGAAACTACAAAACACCTATACACAAAATTTCATCTATAAGGAAAGTTAACCAAGTGTTTTGTAAATGGGCTAAATTAAGAAATACGCTAAGAGAGGAGGCAACCCTCTTGGGTCATAAGTAGAATAGAGAGAGAGTATTTCCACATACATGTGGGACAGATATGTCGTGAGGCAAAATTGGTGAGTGACCTCGTCATCTTAGATTAACTAGTATGGACAAGTTGCAGCAGCCTCCCTGAACCTCAGCACAGGTCCACGGAGGACATGAGGGCAGAAGTGTAGCTACACGATATCTGAGAACAGCTGATGAGAAAAGCACAGCGGAAAAGGAGTGTCAGCAGAAGTGACAGGTGTTCAAACCAAAACCTGGAGAAGTTTGATACATCTTGGTGAGGTATCCAAGAAACTTCATATGGATCTAGCTATCTTTACATTCAAATGTGGCAAAGTGTTCCAAAGTATGACTATACCACAGTTTCTGAAACCATTCTTTTGTTAAGGGGTATGTTGGTTATTTCCAATTTTTTTTTGCTGTTAGAACTCTTCAACAGATGTTATTGTTGGTGCCCTTTAGTGTAGCTGTAGGACTGTTTGTAAGATGGATATTTAGAAATTAAGTTGTGAGGGCAAAAATATTCATGCTTCCAAATTACTCATCAGAGAGGCTGTACCAATTTATTCTTTCATAAATCAAAACTTGATATTATCAAATCTTAAGTTGTCTTATTTTCACAATGGAAAATAATATTTCAGTGTTATTTTAATTTCTAGTGAGGCTGAGGTCATGTCATATATAAATTAGTCATTGTGCTTTCTATTCTATATAAACCTTTCCTTCTTTTATAGCTCAGTTTTTGTATTAATTTATAGAAACTCTTTATATAATCTGAAAGTTTATCATTTGTCTATTATATATTTTAAATATATGTCCCAAAATCTTTTATTTGTTTTGAATTTGTGAAGGCTTTTGTTGCATGAATTGCTTAATTTAGTTAAATTTTGAATTGTTTCTGTTATGGCTTACTTTTTCTATTTAAGAATGACTTTCACTAGGGGCACCTGGGTGGCTCAGTCAGTTAAGCACCTGACCCTTGATTTCAGCTCAAGTCATGATCTCAGGGTCTTGAGATCAGGCCGTATGTTGGGCTCTACATTGAGTGTGGAGCCTGCTTGGGATTCTCTCTCTCCCTTGCTCCCCCCACCCCCGCTCACCCTCTCTCTCTCATTCTCTTTAAAAAAAAAATGAATGACTTTCACTACCCCCTGAGAACCTATATCTGTGTATTATGTAAATAATCCATGTTTTTCTATTATATTTTACACACATTTTATCTACATACATGTATATAGTATTTGTGTACATTTACTCTTCTCTATAAATTTAGACTCAATTTGCCACTTCTTTAAAAAATCTTATTGAAATCTTCATTGCTATTGCACTGAATTTATAGATTAATTTAGAGATAATTGAGTCTTTGCATATTATGTTTTCTCATCTATACATGTGCCGTAGCTCTTATCTTCCACAAGGTCTAGTGTATTTCAAGTAAACTTCCGTAAGTTATAATATTTGTTTCCATTATGCATGGATTTTTTTCTTATGTTATGTTTTCAAACTTGTCATTTTTTATTTACGGTGGAGGTCATTCATTTTTCAAGGTTTCCCCTTACCTGCCTCCTGGTTGGACTCTTAGTATTTTAAATAATTCACTACTTGATTTTTTCAGGGTCAAATCAGTAATTTTAACAACAGTTTTCTCCTTTATATTCTAATGTTTATATATCTCCATTTTTTCTTAAAATAATATTTTGCTTCCTAGTATCTTTAAGGAAAATGTGAATGCTACCAGTGGTTTTAAGCATCTTTGTTTTGTTAATATTATTTTCGTTTTGTTTTCATTTACTTTGCAAATTTGTTTGACTTTAAGTTGCATAGAAATTTCTAGGCATGAATTCTAGACTTGAAAATTTACATTCAATTTATATAATGTATACACGTGTAATATTGAAATAAAATAATGTAAGTCAATGTATATAGGTTCCACAATAATTTGGGTTTTTCTTTTTCTCATGTTAAAGTCACTCATATGTTAAGTATAGTTGAGAAACACCGGTGTTAGTAGAATAACATAGGCTTAAAAAAAATCAAAGGGTCTAGATTAGGTAGACCTGGGTTTGGGTCATGGCTTTGACAAATTTGTTGTTTGTTCTTATTAGTGAAAATAATTCAATGGTGGAGGGGTCACTTTTTTATTTTTTAGCAGGGAAGGGTGAAATAAAGAAAACATGTTGTGAAGTGAAGTGTTATGCAGTGTGCTTAAATGTGGAAGAAACTGGTCAGGGGGCTAGTTACAAGGCAGCTATGGTGATTCAAGCATGAAGGAATAAAGATCAAAAATTGGTTTGTGAAAAATAAAAAGGTAGTACGGTTAAGATATTGGAGGCTCCGTTATGTGTCTCATCTGATTAAATGTGTGTTACAGAATGTAAGGCAACATGCCTCTGTTTCTTCTTTGAAAGCACTGAGTCAAATTTTATAGTTCTATTATCAATTATAGTTGACCATTTTTTGCTAGCTTGTTTCTTTTCTATTTAAATTCTAGTTAACATGTAGTGTAATATTGGTTTCAAGAGTAGAATTTAATGATTTATCACTTATATATAACACTCAGTGCTTATCACAACAAGTGCCCTCCTTAATACCCATCATGCATTTAACCCACCCCCTCCCACTTCCCCTCCAACAGCCCTCGGTTTGTTCTCTAGAGTTAACAGTCTCTTATGGTTTGCCTCCCTCTCTCTTTTTTCTTCCTTCCCCCATATCCATCTGTTTTGTTTCTTAAATTCTACATATGAGTGAAATCATATGGTATTTGTCTTCCCCTGACTATTTTACTTAACATAATACACTCTAGTTCCATTCATATCTTTGAAAATGGCAAGATTTCATTATTTTTATGGCTGAGTAGTATTCCATAATTACTGTTGACCATTGAACAATATGGGGATTAGGGGTGCCAACCCTTTATGCAGCCAAAATCTGTGTATAACTTGATTTCTTCAAAACTTAAGTAACAGAAGGCTTACCAATAGCTTAAACAATTGAATAACATATTTATTGTATACGTATTATATACTCCTTCTTACAATAAAGTAAGCTAGAGAAAATTGTTATTAAGAAAACCAAAAGGAAGAGAAAGTACATTTACAGTACTGTACTGTATTTATTGAGAAAATCTGTGTATAAGTTGACCTGTGCAGTTCAAACCCATGGTGTCTGAAGGTCAACAACTGTAATACCATTTGGAAGTCTTCTACTTCGCTATTACAGTATTTCTTATCATCTGCCCACCACACACAAAAGATGATGCAACTGGATGAGAAGAGGAAATCATAATGAACAATAGCGCAGATGTCTAGTTTGTTCATATTAAGACATGTAAAATGAAATATTTCAAATTGTTAGTGTTCAAAATTAATGTTGGTGCTGCATAATAGACTATATAAATATGCAATAAGATTAATTTCACCTTTCCACTTCATTCTATGTTGCAATAGTGCAGTTTATTAGAAAAAAATTAACCTTTAACCGTAAATGTTTATGTATTTTAAAATATTTCTGAATTGCTCAACATAATTGCATATAAATAGTTAGAATGATTTGTGAAATAAGAAATAAGAATAAGTGTTACAGCGGTTAAGCGCCTGCCTTTGGCTCAGGGCGTGATCCCAGCGTTCTGGGATTGAGCCCCACATCAGGCTCCTCTGCTATGAGCCTGCCTCTTCCTCTCCCACTCCCCCTGCTTGTGTTCCCTCTCTCGCTGGCTGTTTCTATCTCTGTCGAATAAATAAATAAAATCTTTACAAAAAAAAAAAAAAGAATAAGTGTTAGTGAGTATATGGGGAAAAGGGGAGTCTCATATGCTGCTGGTGAACAGTTGAAATTCGTACAACCACTATTGAAAACAGTATTGAGGCTCCTCAAAAAATTACAAATAGTACTACCGTACAGTCCATCAGTTCCACTTCTGGGTATATAGCTGAAGGACAAGAAATCACTATCTCAAAGAGATAATCTGCATCTGATGTTCATTGCAGCATTATTTACAATAGCCAAGACATGAATAAAACTTGTGCCCATTAATGGATGGATAAAGAAAATGTAGTCTATATATACAATGGGATATTATACAGCCATAAAAAAAAACATAAACAAGCAAAAAAAAAAAAAGCTGTCATTTGCAATAACATGGATGGACCTTGAGGGCATTAGGCTAAATGGAAAACGTCAGACTTAAAGAAACAAATATTATGTGATCTTACTTATATACAGAACCTAAAAAAAAGATCATAAAAACAGAACAGATTGGTGACTATCAGAGGAGGCAGTTGGATGGGAAAAAAGGGTTAAAGTGGTAAAAAGGTACAAGCTTCCAGTTATAAGATAAATAAGCCTAATATTAAATATCTTAAACTACTAAAAAAATACAAACTTTTTATAATTTAATATTAAAAGAACCAATTATAATAAACATGGGATATTGGATATACAAAATTCATTTTATAGATACTGAAGAATTTAGAATTAAAAGTTATAGAACAAAAAGTTGTTCTATGACTATAAAGGGCATATTTAATTTCCAAATTACAAAAATTGTTTGAACCTTCCAGTTCCTTCTAAAATACCAAATACATTTGTTTTTATAAATTCTCATAATAAAGAAAGTTATTGTACAAGTCAGGATTGTTATACCTATCTTAATTTGGATGTTTAAATTCTTTTCTGTGAATTTTCTTTTAGGGGTAATAAAAAAACATTCATTTCTTAGTACTGTTTGCAAAGCTTTTTAAAATGTCCTGGTATATTGTGGGCAAGGGACCATTAGAATGCTGAAAATGATGAAAAGTAAGCTTGGTTTTAAAATTCTATTACTCAAGATTCGGTTGTTATGTCCTGAACATGCAGAATACTGAAGCATGTTAGTACAATAATTACAAACATCTCCTTGAAGGCATCTTGTCTGCCCACATTTCAGACAAGGGGATTGGAAACTGAATTTACAATGTTGGTTCTTTTGATTATCCTGAGTGCTAAATTTTAAAGCAACTTTTATGAAACCTGCTGGAAGAGTTTTTTCTGGTACCAATTCATTTTTATTTTGACTTTGTAATGAATGGTCATGCTCTTCATATGAACTTAAAGAATAATACTTGAATGCATAGCTTAAGTGTTATGTGAACTAATAAGAATTGTAGTCTGATGTATGAATTTACATTTAAAATAAATCAGTAGCTTATTTAAGGTAGATAATTATTTTTCAATAAAGTGTAATACTATTATATTAGTCAATTTTGTAAAAATCATTCTGGATTGCTCTTCACATCTGCTACGAAGTGTGTCCCCTCCAAATTTATATGTTGAAGTCGTAATCCCCAGTACCTCAGAATGTAACCGTATTTGGAGATTTGGTCTTTAGAGAGCTAATTAAGTTAAACTGAGGTTATTAGAGTGCGAGGTGTGCCTGGATGGCTCATTTGGTTAAATGTCCGACTCTTGATTATGGCTCAAGTCATGATCTGAGAGTCCTCAGATCCAGCTCCATGTTGGTCTCCACGCTCAGAAAGGAGTCTGCTTGTCCATCTCCCTCTTCTTTCCCCACTCATGCTGCCTCTCTCTCTCCCTCTCTCAAATAAATAAAATCTTAAAAAAAAAAAGCAGAAGAGATAAGAACACAGACATTCACAGAAGGAAGACCTTATGAGGAATTAGGAAGACAGCCACTTACAAGCTAAGGAAAGAGGCCTTTGGAAAAACCAACTTGCTAATACCTTGATCTTAGACTTGTAGCCTTCAGAATTATGAGAAAATAAATTTTTGTGATTTAAGCCACTTGGGCTATGATACTTTGTTATGGTAGCCCTAGCAAACTAATACAATATCATTGTGCCAAATTATGTGTGACATGGCAAAGGTAGTTATAGGACGTTATTTATTTTACTGCTATATCTTTTACAATTGCACCATATAAAGCATTTGGTATCATGGTTTACCTCTCTTCTAGCCAAAATGAACCTTTTCTTCCTCTATACATAAAGAAAATGATTTAGACTTACAGGATAAAACGTATGTGATTAGCAATGGCTTCTCAAAATGTTTTTCCACCTGTAAAAATATAGAAAAAAAGCTGCAAAGTCACAACAAGAAAGAATGCAGAGATTCTCAGTATACTTCTCCCTAGAATCTGGAAAGAATTTCCACCAATCAAAGGGCTAGTGAAAGAGGAAGCAGAAACACAATCAGCTGAAGTGCTGAATTCCCATAAATTAAACTTAGGGTCCTTGAAATAGGCAGATTTAGGTCTGCCCACCCTCCAGCTCTCTGGCTTGGAGATTCCTAAAATCAGACAGCCATGCTGTTCCTGACTTTGTGGTGACCAAAGCCCCAAGCCCAGTCTTACTTGTCATGGCCAGCTTCCCACATCCAGGGAAGCCCAAGTCCAGCGATAGAGGAGGGAGGGAGGGAAATGGGTCAAACTATTGAAGGTCCTGCTAGTGGTTGGTTTTAGCCTAAACCCCAGAAAGTGTGTCAGCTGTGCAGGCTTCATTTTTTATTTAGTGGGGATGATGGGGGTTGAAGGTTCAGTGTGAGGCAGGAAATAGGGAGACCAGGATGGAGACCCTCAGTGCTGCCCTTCCAGGATGGATAAGGTGTGTGTTTGGGGGGGGGGCCACTGTCTCTCTGGCTTCAATCTTTTACCTGTATCAACAGGGATCCAAGCAGGAGTTGGCTATGTAAGAAAAGAAAAAATAATTTTCCCTCTAACTTCTAGATTCTTGGCAGAGACTCCTGTAATAAAAACACAAATTAAGTGGAGAAAAATAAATTTAATTACATCTGTACCTGAGGAACCCCCACAAAGATATGAGACTCAAAGGACTGACCAGAGCAGGCAGTTTTTATACCTTTTAGACAGTGAAACAATAATTTGTGAAGGATTGATATAAGAGTTTGGGCTAGGGGCCTTCCTGTTTCTGCTGTTTTATCAAAATCCTTGAGAAACTCCATATTTAATATGCCAAGACACCATCTTTTGGGTGGTGTGTCCTGAACTCCATCAGCTATGTATAGGGGTACATTTGTCCACCAGTCAATAGCAAGGGACCATCAGCAGAGAATGGACAGGGATGAAAAACAATGGGCTAAGGTAAAGTTCCCTGATACTGGAGCTAACTAAGGGAAGGGAGGACTGGTATTAAATGAGAAGTGTAAGAAGAGAAGTCAAATATGCATTATAGGAGCTTTCTGTAGCCATTAAATGAATGTTTACATGGAATTTTGAAGGCATGCAGACACGTTTAAAACTCCAGAAAAATGTTAGTATGTACATGTTTAAAAAAACACTCATAGAGGGGCTTCTGGGTGGCTCAGTCAGTTAAGCATCTGCTTCTTGATTTTGGCTCAGGTCATGGTCCCAGGGTCCTGAAATCGAGCTCTGCATCAAGCTCCGTGCTCAGTGGGGAGTCTGCTTGAGATTTTCTCTCTCCCTCTGCCCCTCCCCCTTATAAATAAGTAAACTCAATTAAAAAAAAATACCCATATAAGTTGTGAATAGCCTCAGCATTTAGATAAAGGTACTTTGATTATCTCATGCCAACTGTTTTTTTTTAATCTTTCACATTCTCTTCAAAGAACATTCATTTTTTTTCTTTTTTTTTTTTTTTTTTTTTTTTTATTTT
>NC_048218.1:116671887-116692484 GCF_002007445.2 Ailuropoda melanoleuca | reverse complement strand
TCCACACGAATTCCAAGCGGACACCCGCCCGGGCTCAGCGGCGCGATCCGTGTGAGGCCATCGCAGAGGCTAAAGAACATTCATTTTGAAAATGAAACAGTTTATTTAAAATATGGAAGGATTAAATGATGTTTAAGAGGCTTAAAAATACAATCTACATTTAATCTAGAGAAACATTTGGTGTCTACTTTCTCCAGTATAATCTTTTACAGCTGCATGTTCTTCATGCTGTGTGACTGACTTTGTCTTTACTGAAATTTAATCTTCCTTTCATTCAACTGTTCTACATAATAACACCTAATATTGGAAATATAGCTATAGTTTACAAGACACGCATAATTTCTCGTTTAATCTTCACATCTGTCTTGACAAATAGGTAAAGTAGGAATTATTCTGTTTTAGTGATGAAGGAGTCAAGACAAAAGAGATGACTTGAAAGTCCAAGGATATATAAGCACCCCTTGGTGGGACCTGATTATTCAGGTCTTGATGTCAAGGACAGTATTCTTCTCAGCACCCCATAAGCTATGTGAAATTTGCACCACTCCAGTGTAACCTGCCTAAATCCCTTAGGGGAATTTAGTAGGCCCATGGAACACAGAGAAGAGAGGCTCATGGTCTAAGGAAGGTGCTTAACTTCTAGTTACCCCCCCAACAAATGGAAAGAAGGTAGCTTATGAATACAGAGTCATCCTGGAACGTGGCAGGAGGCTCTGAGAAGCTTCCAGGATGGATTATCTGCTCTAATCGCGTTGTGAAGCATTTCTCCATGCCCATTAACCCATCTACCAGGGGAAGCATTACAAATAGCTCCCCAATGCAAACACCTCTACCATCTGGAAATTAATGTAAAGTGTACTAGATACATATCATATGCTTCAAACTTGATGGTTATTCCACAGGTGTTCCTCTATCCCTGATCCCCTTCCCTCTGTAAGAAACGAGTAAATCCAGCCCAGGAGAATGCAGGGGCGGTGATAGAGAATTTGGAAAGAGACACACTTGGTTTCTTTTCCGAGGTAATAACTTACTTTGGGAAAGTCACTTGTCCTAATGTATGCAATTTTCTCACGATATTCTAAGTCTTTGTAATTTAGAATTATAGAAGAGTGAAATTTACAGTTTAAAAAACTTTTTGCTTTAAGATATTATATGACTACCAAGCCTCATTAAAATACAAATAAAAACTGAAAAGGTTTTTTTTTTAAAGCAATCCTTGAATTATCATTAATTATCACACTTTATAGCTGACCTGAGAAAAATCTACTCATCCTAAAGGAATTTTTTTTAGATTAAATGTAAACAAACAAAAACATAATGTATCTGGTATATATTGAGTATGAAATAAACATATATCCCTTTCCAATGCTGGCCTACTTTATTCCTCCTGGTGAAAATTATTACCTTGATTAAAAACCTTATTCCCTGATTCTCATTTGTGTATTCCTGTGCCTGTCACACCCATCACCTTTCTGCTCCCTGCAAGGCTTCTGACTAAGCCCTCTGTGCACTTCTTTCACTGCGTGTTAAGAAACCCATGTTCATGTGCAAGCACGTTTGTTTGCTGAAGCTTTTTGTTAACAACAGAAGCACCTCATCATCACGTATGTGAATCTGTTTCTCTCACTTTTTTGTAACTCTTATCAAATTATAAACTAGATAAAATTGTACCAAGAAAGCATGTTGCTGGCTTGAAGGAGCTTAGAATATGATACAGGAATGTAGATTGTGTGTGTGTGTGTGTGTGCACACTCTCATATGTTTTTATAATAAAATCTGTACAGGGTTGAATGGAGATGTGTAGGTAATTGGTAAATTTTAATAGGCATGAGCAGAAGGGCTGGCAGAAAAGTGTACATACATGCATTTGTAAATATTTGAGCTAATAATTAAAATATGAGCATGGAGGACATTCCATGCAGCCAAACAAAACAAGCAGTAGAATCACTAGAAGTAACTTGTGACCACTAGGATTTAGAGAACAAAAAGGTACAGGAAGAAGTATGCTTGAGGGGCACCTGGGTGGCTCAGTCATTGTGCGTCTGCCTTCGGCTCAGGGCGTGATCCCAGGGTCCTGGGATCGAGCCCCACATCGGGCTCCCTGCTCCCCTGGGAGCCTGCTTCTTCCTCTCCCACTACCCCTGCTTGTGTTCCCTCTCTCTCTGGCTGTCTGTCTCTCTCTGTCAAATAAATAAATAAATCTCAAAAAAATAAAAAAAGAAGAAGAAGTATGTTTGAAGGCCCAGCACAGGAAAGGCATTGAAGAGGAAGTTTCAAGTAAATTTGGACTTCATTCTACAGTCAGTGAAGAGGATTTTATTATTTATTTATTTATTTATTTATTTATTTATTTATTTATCATTCAACAAATATTTATTAAGCACTTGCCATGTTACCAAAGACACAGTTCCAGGCCTGGGGGCTCACTGGTAAATAAATCAGACAAGGTTTTCTGCCCTCATGGGTCTTCATTCTGCAGGCTCCAGGCCTATGAGTTTGGCTGTCCTCTCTCACCAGAGTGTTAAGTAAAGCCAGAGGTGACCCATACCCCTGTTCTATCTTTTTTTTTTTAAGTTTAAAATTGCAATCCCAGTGTAGTTAACATTCAGGGTTACATTAGTTTCAGGTGTACACTATAGTGATTCGACACTCAGTGCTTCTCAAGACAAGTGCACTATCTAATGCCCATGACCCGTTCCACCCATCCCTCCACCCACCTGTCCACTGGTCACCATCAGTTTGTTCTTCACTGTGAAGAGTCTGGTTCTTCGTTTGTCTCTATCTCTTTATTTTTCCTTCATTCGTTTTGTTTCTTAAATTCCACATCATTATCTTTCTCTGACTTATTTCACTTAGTATTATACTCTCTAGCCCCATCTATGTTGTTGCAAATGGCAAGATTTCATTCATTTTTACGGCTGAGTAATATTCCATTGTGTATGTATATCTTTCACTTCTTTATCCATTCATCTGTCGATGGAGAGTTGGGCTGTTATGATTTGGCTGTTGTAAATAATTCTGCAATAAACATAGGGGTACATGTATCCCTTTGAATTAGTATTTAGTGCTTGCTTTTAGTACTTTTTTTTTTTTGGTAAATCTCTAGTAGTGAGATTACTGGATCATAAGATAGTTCCATATTTAACTTTTTAAGGAATCTCCATACTGTTTTCCACAGTGACTGCACTAGTTTGCATTCCCACCAGTAGGCACAAGGATTCCTTTTTCTCCACATCCTCGCCAACACCTTTTGTTTCTTGTGTCTTTGATTTTAGCCATTCTGACAGGTGTAATGTGATACCACATTGTTGTTTAATTTACATTTCCCTGATGATAAGTGATGTATATTTTCATGAGTCTGTTGGCCATCTGGACGTCTTCTTTGAAGAAATGTCTATTCATGCCTCTGCCCATTTTTAAATTGGATTTTTTATTTGTGCAGTATAGATTTGTATAAGTTCTTTACACACTTTGGATACTCACCCTTTATCTGATATGTCATTCAAATATCTCCCATTCACTAGGTTGCCTTTTAGTTTTGTTGACTGTTTCCTTCACTATGCAGAAGCTTTTTATTTTGATGTATTCCCAATAGTTTATTTTTGCTTTCGTTTCCCTTGCCTCTGGAGATGTATCTAGTAAGAAGTTGCTATGGCCAAGGTCAAGGAGGTTACTGCCTGTGTTCTGTTCTAGGGTTTTTATGGTTTCATGTCCCACATTTAGATGTTTCATCCATTTTGAATTTATCTTTGTGTATGGTGTAAGAAAGTGGTACAATTTCATTCTTCTGCATGTTGCTGTCCAGTTTTCCCAAAACCATTTGTTGAAGAGAACTTTTTCCATTGGATATCCTTTCTGCTTTGTCAAAGACTAATTGACCATATAATTCTGGGTTTTCTATTCTGTTCTATGGACCTATGTGTCTATTTCTTGTGCCAGTACCATACTGTTTTGATCATGGCAGTTTTGTAACATAAAAGTCTGGAATTGTGATACCTCCAGTTTTGCTTTTCTTTTTCAAGACTGCTTAGGCTGTTTGGGGTCTTTTTGTGGATCCAGACAAACTTTAGGATTGTTTGTTCTAATTCTGTGAAAAATGCTTTAGGTATTCTGATAGGGGTCACATTAAATGTGTAGATTGCTCTGGGTAATATAGACATTTTAACAATATTTGTTCTTCAATCCATGAGCGTGGAATGTCTTTCTATTTGTTTCATCTTCAGTTTTGTTCTGTTTTGTTTTAATTAATGTTTTATGATTTTCAGAGCACAGGTCTTTAACCTCTTTGGTCAGGTTTATTACTAGGTATCTTGTTATTTTTGATACAATTGTAAATGGAATTGTTTCCTCTATTTCTCTTTCTGTTGCTTCATTATTAGTGTATAGAAATGCAACAGATTTCTGAACAATGATTTTGTATCTTGGAACTTTGCAGAATTCACTTATCAGTTCTAGTAGTTTTTTGTGGAACAATATTTAAAGAAGAATTAATACCAATTCTTCACAATGTCTTCAAAAAAATTAAAGACTAGGGAACACTTCCCAACTCATTCCATGAGATTATCATTATCCTGATAACAAAACAAGGCAAAGGCATCCCCAGGGAAAACAAACAAACAAAATCAACCAAACTACCCTCCTCTACTAAAACCCCAAAAAAGAAAAAAAAGCAAAGATGTAGAATAGTGCCTTTCAGAAATTAAAAAAACTTATAAAAACCTTAAAAAAACTATTAAATCAAATCCAGAAACCTATAAAAAGAATTATACAACATGTTGAAGTGGAATTTATCCCAGAAGTACAATGTTGGTTTAACATTAATAAACCAATTGTTGTGAAACACCATTTCACTAGAATACAGGGTGTATTAAGTGTGTCTTTTTATTGTTCTGTTTCTTGGTGTTTAGCCATCTTGGGCCTTGTTGACTGTGAGGGGACTGCCTCTCCCAGGTTAGCCAATTCCTGGAAATAACAACTTGCCTGCAAGTGTGCCTCATATGCAAGCTAACCAATCCAAAACACACCCCCACCCCACCACCTCCTTTATGTGGTTTTCACACCCATGGGTACTCTCTCACTGCCCTAATCATCCCAGGGCCAGCCACCAGACATCTAGAGACATTCCCTACATCCCAGAGACCACTGAAATTATTCAAATTAAGTGATCCTACACCTGATTATCCTTCCTAGACCATTCCTTCTGGCATACGCCACAATAAAGGCTCTTGCCAACATTTTTCCCTCACTCCTTCTGCCTCTTTACGGACTGTGGTGCTCCCTTGTGTGGCCCTGCAGACATGTCAGGCCTCCTGTTTCCAGGGAAATGTGAGCAACTTATTCCTTCGTAGCAGTCATTTCCATGTTTGCATGCCTGTTTACAAAAAATCCCAGGTACCCTCAAAACGCAGGGCAAAACCACGTGATAATTTCAATAGACATAGAAAAACACTTGACAAAATCCAGCACTCTTTCATGAAAAAAAGCACACAATACACTAGGTATAGAAGGGGACTTCCTCAACCTAATAATGAATATCTACAAAAAGCCCTCAGTTAACATTATACTTAATGGTAAAAGATTGAATGCTTAATTCTAAGCTCAGGAGTGAGATAAGGATGTCCACTTTTGCTACTTCTATTCCTGATATCGTGCTGGAGGTTCTTGATAGGATAATTAGTCAAGAAAAAGGAGCAAAAGACATTCTGATTAGAAGAGTAAAACTATATCTATTTGAACATAATATAATCTTGTATGTAGAAAATTCTACAGAATTCACTAAAAATAAACTATTAGAACAAAGCAGTAAGTAAAGCAAGGTTGCAAGATACAAGATCAATATACAAAAATCAATTTTCTTCTATAGACTAGTATAGTATTCTATTGCTGTTGTAACAAGTTACCATAGATTTTGTGACTTAAAAAAATAAAGGTGTTATCTTGCAGTCCTGTAGGTCAGAAGTTTGATATGTATCTCAATGGGCTAGATTCCAGGTGTCAGCAGAGCTGCACTCCTTTCTGGAGGCTCCAGGGGAGAATTCATTTCCTTGTTTTTTTCAAACCCTATATGCTGTATATGTTCTTTGACTCATGGCCCCTTCCTTGCATCATCCCACCCTCTGCTTCCATCACCATATGTCCCGTTCTCCCTCTGAGAGCTTGAGGGATAATGGGAGTGATTACTTATGACTATGGGTTTTTTTTCTGGAGTGATGAAAATGTTCTCAAGGTGATTATGGGGATGGTTGTGCAATCCTGTGAATGCACTAAAATCAATTGAAGTTTAGACTTGAAATTGATGAATATCATGGTATGCGAATTATATATTTCAATAGAGCTGCTAATAAAGATATAGAAAAAATAAGAACAATGACATGAGCAATGCTTTCACATGAGAACATATAAATGGGTATTAATTTGTACAATATAGTGTTTTCACAAAACCAGGCATTTTATTTACAATGCTGTTATTTATTTACAAATATTTTAAGTTCATGGTAAAAACCATAGGAACAAACATAAGAAAATGGGGGAATATTTGAAAATAATTGAGAAAAAATTACCAGGAAGTTGTAATAGTGCAAATTTTAGAGTATAGTTTTTTATTCTCCATTAAGTATGGATAATTTTTCATAATAAAGCTGAGAAGAGCTTATGTAAATTCCATAGATACAATTTTTTGAAATGTAGTGTAAATCTGTTTACTTTGATGATTTTAAGCATAATTTCACACCTAAGTGAATGATTATTTGAATCGTCTTATGTGGTAGTATGCTTAAACAAAATGTGCAGAAGAAGGCAAAAAGAGCCACATTATCGAAAGCACTTATAAAAAAGGAAGAGTTCAGCTTCACGAGGTGATGAAATACTTTAATAGTGGTTTTAAAATTTGGCATTTAAACCTGTTAAGGTCTAGGGCAGCACTCCAGCAACTGGCAAGAGCATGAACGTTATTCTGGTTTATAAATGAGTTATGAGCAACACGACAAATGAGTGTGACATTCCAAATGCCTGAGTATAAACTTTGTCATAGAGACACTAAGGGAAATTAAGAGGGTAGTAAATTCAGAGCATAAATAATAAATATTTCTTTATGCAACAGAGAGTCACGTAGTGGAATTCATAGTCATGGTAAGATGGCTAAATAAGTATTGAGTCTCAGTAATTTTATGAGTAATAATAAAGGTTTATGTTAACCAGTACATTGATAAAAGTGTTGGCAAACAGATTGTTTTAAGTAAGCTGTGTTAAGATCTGAAAAGAAGCCAATATATTCAGGAAAAGAGATTTGGTCCTGAAAGATATTTGAATGTGGAATTTGAGAGTAAGATGCACATTCAGCTACACTGACCAACAGATTATTCATTGTTCATTTATCTGTATCCTATCCAAGATGTTCCACCTTAAAAATATTTGTTTCCTTTTCACCATTCCTTGTACTTATGGGTGATTCCCTCACTTGAAGACCACATGGGCAGGACTTGACTTAACCAATTGACTGTTGCATCTACAGAACAAAAGGGTCTTTATGGATAGGAGATGAAAAGTGTGGATAAATGCAATTCTGCAAAAGATATTTATTTTTATATAATTTATTTTTTTTATTTTTTAAGACTTTATTTGAGAGAGAGAGAGTGAGCATGTGTGGGAGGGGCAGAGGGAGAGTGAGAGTGAGAATCTCAAGCAGACTCCACGCTGAGTGCAAAGCCCGACGTGAGGCTCGATCCCAGGTCCCCCGAGATCACGACTAGAGAGGAAACTAAGCGTTGGTCGCTCAACCAACTGTGTCACCCCAGCGCCCCCGGGAAAGTTATTTAAAGGCGGGTATGAGAGTACCTTTAAAGTATAATAACACAATAAATACAAGTATTCCTACCTGATGTTTTGCTTAAATCTTGACTTGGAAAGTCTGGATTAGCCTAGTAGAAGACAGTAACTTTTTAACTTACTTTATCTGAATGCTCAGTAAAATACTTATAAAAATGATAGGAATAATTATTGTCATTACTGTAAAGATACCAGAACCTAATGTATAAATATTTTAAGCCAATGTCCAGCTGGAACATTCACGGATTTTAGCATTGATGGCAATGGAATACTAAATTAATAGCTACCAATTATGTCTTTTTCCCTCTGAAACTGAATACTGATTCCTCAAATTATAAGAGCTAACATTTATTTAATACTTGCTACGTGTCAGGCAGTGTTGTATGCTTTAAGTAGAGGTGACACATTTGAGTCTATAAGATCAGTGACACTGTGTCTCTTTTACAGATGAGGTAACAGGGACAAAGAAGAAAACGAACCAAAGGCTTTGCAACATGATAATTCAAAGAGCTTAAATTCAAACCCTGAAAACCACTGTCTCTATCTTCAATCACTCTTCTGTGCTGCTTTGCTGCACACTGATCCTTTTTCTCCACATCCTCTCAGAAAATAAGCTTCTCTGCATCCAACTTGACCAGAAATTAGGGTGGGGCAGCCTGTTTCAGATATAAGAAGCATTCTTTTAAAGTTAACTATTATTTTTCTTCTATTTATTGATGTTTCTGCCTATCCCACAGGTTTCATACATCCTGTCCTGTCTATTCCCTCTGTTATCTTTTCTGTGTCCTTTTTATTTTGCTCCTTGATTCACATGTTTTTTTATTTTTTTGTCACAGGCTGATTCGATCCTCTGTGTTATCAAGTACTTCTAATTTGAATGTTAGCTTTTATTTTCCCCTCAATTGTGTGTTTAGTTTACCATTGTTTTCCCTTAATTCACTCCTTACCTTTCATTCCGGCATGCCCCTCTCTTGTTGTCTTGGCGTACATACGATATCCAGCTTCTGTTTCTAATGCCGGCAAGCAGCGCCTGCCATCTGATGATCTGGTACGTCCCTTTCAGCTGGGTGTGAGTCTTTGCTTCTTCCAGGCACGTCTGTGTCTCCTGTGCTGCCCATGGTATTGTGCTTGGATCTTCCAGTTTCTTAACCACCTGTGGAAATGAGAACTAAGTGACCCAGCGTACAAAGAAATGTGAGGAACGATCTCATATTGTCCTTTGCCTATCTAGATGCAGAAAGAATGCTACTTTCTCATGAAAAAATGTCTCAGTTCTTATGGAGCTGTTATTTTCAGTCCAGTTTCAGGCTTCCATGGGAAGTAGTTCTGCAGCAGACATGGCTCCTGTGCACGCCAGTCTAACTACACCACCCAGGAGTCTTCACTTGAGGTTTTTTTCTTGCTGGAACAGCCAATATGCCAGGGAATTAGTCTCCAGGTTAACATAACCCAACCAATGACCAATGGGAGTTGATGGAAAAATAACTAGCTCTCTGTTGCCACAGGAGGGACACTGCTGAATCATGTTGCCTGAGGTCCCTAGCAAGGCAGAGCCCAGGTGCACACACAAGAATGCACTCATCAATTCAATCTTTGGCCTCTCTCCCTTCCCTGTACCAATTCCCCACTCTCCTGTTTGTACTTTCTGACATCACTTCCTGTATTATTTAACTCCTGTTATATAACAAACAATCCGCAAAAGTAATGGCTTTAAGCAATTTCTTATATCTCTGTACTTGCTGGGCTCGGCTGGGCAGTTTTCTGTGACTAGTGGTACCAGTCGGGCTCACTAATACAGCTGTCTTCAGCCAAGAGCTCAGCCGGGGCTGGAATACCCAACTATCTTCAGTCCCAAGTCTGTTGCCTCGGTTGGGCTGGCCAGAACAGGTGCGTTCATGATCTGTCATCACAGAGCAGTCTAATGTTAGCTTCTTCACTGGACACCCACTGGATGAAAACGGAAGATGCCCCTTAAAGTGTGGGCTTAGAAGTTTCAGTATGCCACCTCTACCACTTTATATGTGTTAACGCAGGTAAATAGAGCCAGCCCCAAATCAAAGAGAACAAAAATATGCCCCATCTTTTGGTGATAGGTGTGGCATGTCTGTACAGGTGTGCAAGGGTTTGGGGATAGCCATGTTGCTTATTCTTGATCACTGTCTCTTACTTCCCAAAGCAACTACTTGGGTTTAAATCCTTGTCTAAAGGGTCTGCTTCTGGGAGCATCTAACTTAAGGTAACAGTCCTATTCTGGTGGCATCTAAACTTAGAGTGCTCAATGCCTCAGACCTACATGTTTATTCCATCCATGTATGTTTCTTCCCATGATTGTCCTATGTAGAGAGCAGCACTTGACCTACATGTTTGAGGTCTTTCTACTGCAGTGCAGCAACACCATGCCTATAGCCCCATCCTTGACCGTATGTACCCTTCCACAGGTTCCCTTCTGCAGGACACAGGTTCCTTTCCACAGGAAGCATTGGTTCTTCTATCTGGGAATTCTAGGCTGTGTCAAATGATGGCATTAGCGTTCTCCTGAGCCATTTGTTGGACTGAATGGTGCTGAACGTAGGGTTGGTAACACAGTTCTGATGGGTTACCCCAGGGGTATGAGGCAGCACCCCTGGGGGCTAGGGAAGATCACCATGGAGGCACAGTCCATGGTCACTATATCTGAGAATAGATGAGTCATTGGTGACCACCTGGCTCTGATGACCCACTGTGGAGCCCCACATTCCTGAGTAAATGGCCCTCAGAAGTCCCAGAGCATTGGATTTATTGTAACCCAGAGTGGTAAGATTGCAGCTTACTGTGTGGCAATGAGCTGAGGAAAAGCGGAGAAAAAGCAAAAGCTCAGTCAAATTCTCCCATAAAGTAGTTGACCTCTAGTTTCCTCCTGAGAGTTTGCCCAGAGTGCCCAGAGCTGGGTCTGCCTGGCCTGCCTGTCCAGGCCTGCCTGTCGACTGGACACAAAGCCTGGTGGCAAAGGGGCAGGGGGAGGCCAGTGACCTGAGCTGGGAAATACATACTCAAACTCTGCCTGTTGCTAACCCAGAGGTCAGTCTGGGATGGAAAGGGGATGCTGATAAGCTGGATTCTCTGAGGGAACACACCTGGCAAGCTGTTACAGATGTGAATCACCAGCTGTACCCACTGAGGGTCAAGTTCCCAGAAGCTGGATGAAGGGCTACGGGAGGCACAAGGAAGGGAAAGGGGGGCAGCCCAAAGATCACTGAGGAGTTCCATCAGAGATTAACCAACTCCTCTTTTTTTCCCCAACAAACAGGACTCTTCTCCCCTACTCCAGAGATAAGTGAAGGACTGCTGTGCTTTGACTAAAAAGAAATTTTCAGGTCAGACGTAGGCCCCATTCCTGCAGATTTTGGGCTGTCTGATTTTGGTTTTGGTGCACATCAAACCCTCTGACTGGCTCCTTTGCCTTAGTACAACTCTTGTGTCCACTGGGGTTGCAAATGAGAATGGTAGGAAAGGGTCCCTGGGACAGGGCTGATAATGTCCTCTAAGCTCCTATCAAGTGCCTTTCTTTCTTTCTTTCTTTCTTTCTTTCTTTCTTTCTTTCTTTCTTTCTTTCTTTCTTTCTTCCTTCCTTTTCCTTCCTTCCTTCCTTCCTTCTTTCTTTCTTTCTTTCTTTCTTTCTTTCTTTCTTTCTTTTTCTTTCTTCTCTTTCTTTCAAGATTTTATTTATTCACAAGAGACAGAGAGAGAGATAGAGGCAGAGGGAGAAGCAGCCTCCCCGTGGAGCAGATAGCCCGATGCTGGGCAGGACCTGGGGATCATGACCTGAGCCAAAGGAAGACACTTAACCGACTGAGCCACCCAGGCGCCCAAGTGCGTTCTTTTCAACCTTACATGGATTATCTAGAGTTTTGGCATGGGTGAAAGTGCTCCAGCCACATGGCTGGACCTCTGCTCCTATCTGGCCCCACATGACAGAGTACTGACTGGGGTTATTGTGGAAGGGGATGGGGGACTGGGGCTCAGACACCTCAGCAGGGACCAGAGAATCCTGAAGGGGGTGGAAGGACTGATGTGCCTTCCCAGCTGGATGAGTTCCCAGCTGAACTCACTGTAGTCCTGCCTTTAGCCATCACTGGGGCCACCTTCCCACCAGGTGGAGCCAGTCATGTGACCATTGCCAGCAGGAGTTCCCTGGGTCTAAATGCTCACTATCCAACATTGGTGTTGCATTCCCAGATGCAAACCCAGTTAGAACCTGCTTAGTTCATCCAGGAAACAGATGTGGGGTGAGGGCAGTCGTCCAGTTTCTTCCTACTTTACATAAGAGAAGGTCAATATATTTGTGGCTCTGAAGAAAGGAGCCCCTGAGGTTAGGGGATGGACTTTGAGAAGTGGCATTCGGTGAATTACCTGAAAAGAGCAATGAATCAGACAGGTCCCCCTTCCTAGAACATCTTATGCCCCTTGGAGCCACCTAAAATCTACAGTTTTCTCCCTGAGCCCCTAGTGTCTCAATCTCTCAGCAGGCCACTCTGGCTCGTCCCTCCAGAAGGAAGAAGCAACTGGGGCCGCGTGTCCCTCTGATGGAGTCCAGACCCACAGTACATTCAGATGTGCTGTGAGCAAGCAGCTCTCCCTGGAGCTCAGAGAGAACAGGGGCTATGTATGTAGAGATGTTCAACCCTCTGTCTTTTGTTTCAGGTTGTCACAAGTTCATCCCAATTCTGTCACTGTCATAGAATGTCGCACTGCCCAACTTCAAGATAAACTCTCCTGTTCACCACCTAGTTTACTGATAAGAAATAAAACCTACATACTAAAAATAGAAGGGACTCTGATTTTTCTAAAAAATGCAGGGCATGAAAATCTACATCTAATATGTACACAGCCTCCACCCCTCAATGTATAGACTACACACGTTAGGGTGGAATAAATTACCACCAGTTTCTCTTTCTGGTGAACCAGCTGTTGGAAGGGAAAGTACTTCTAAATTGTTGGGTGGCTCCCTGTTCTTTGAGTGGCTTAGAAATTAGGCTGCTGAGCTATGAATAGAATACAAGGTGGTGCTTTATTTTCCTACATTCTACTGCTTAATTCCTACCATGTTGTTATTGTGTTTCAGAGTGTGAGAATCATAGGACCATGGTTATTGTTCTTAAAATCTACTTTCATTTTGTCTGTAATGAGTTAGGAAAAAAAATCTGCCAAACTGGAAAATTCTGGCCAATATCCTCATTTTCCATAGTAGTTTTGATGATGTGCTCCTCGTACTGCTGGGTGGGGGGCTCTCCATTGACAGTGGAATTGGGGGACTGGGGGCCGGAAATGACATGCGACTCCTTAGGGAAAATTCAGTTTCCCTAATGAGGCTTTTCTGACAGTGAAAATAACAGTGTAATGTTTTGCTCAATGAGGTCACGAACCACCTGAATTGTACTGAATTTTGTCCACAGCCTCTCAGGTTTAGAGACCCTATCTCTCAGCGGAGTGTGGGGATCTGAGCAGGAGCACGCGGGTCCTCTGGGCTGACTGGTCAGGAGAAGTTGGTTCTCCTGGGAGGTATGAGGGACTGTAACTGGGGCAACAGTGAGCTCAGATGAGATTCCAGGGAGCAAGTTACACTGAAGAGAGAGGTCGCTGTCCACCTGTTACTCAAGGGTGTAAATGACCACCCTGGGAAGCCCTGGACTTGGGAACGTGCACGCCCCCTCCTCTGCCTCTTCTCTGCTCTCTGCTTCTCAGTGTGTCACCTCACCTCTGCTTTCTTTCCCTCTCCCTTTTCCTTTGGGGCTTTTGCCTTCGTCCTGCACTCCATTTCTATGCTCCCTTGGGACTTTGAAAAATTCCTGCCTTATGTGAACATAATGCAGAGACTTTTATTATTACGGTGCAGGAATTGTGCTCCTATTAATCATCACAGCCTTCCTCTTTCCTCTTGGGTAAGCCGGGGCCAGGAGAAAACCCTGGGAAAAATTTACTTTGCCATTTGTAATGTGGAAAAGAATTGAAAAACTAGAGGTGGAATAATAATAATCATATTTGGTTACTTCAGGATAAAACCAGAAGTGTTGTCAGAAGGATATATGTCAAATTAATTCAAATTGCAATCCGAGATAGTATAAACTGCATCTCTATATTTATTCTTCAGAGGGGCGCCTGGGTGGCTCAGTCAGTTGGGCTTTTGACTCTTGGTTTCAGCTCAAGTCATGATCTCAGGGTCCTGGGATTGAGCCCTACATGGGGCTCCTCATTCAATC
Organism: Ailuropoda melanoleuca; assembly: GCF_002007445.2. Lineage (NCBI taxonomy): Eukaryota > Metazoa > Chordata > Mammalia > Carnivora > Ursidae > Ailuropoda > Ailuropoda melanoleuca. The sequence goes on along the minus strand of NC_048218.1, from coordinate 116,678,424 downwards.
AGGGGATCTGCTTGAGGACGCTCTCTCTCTGCCCCTCCCCCACTTTCTCTCTCTAATCCTCTCTCTCCCTCTCAAATAAATAAATCTTTAAAAAATTATTCTTCAGAGAATTTGGTTTAGTGTTTATCTCTTTTCATTGACATTAACATGCCATTTTGCACCGAGTCATTTCCACATCTTTTCATGCATACTCAAATCATAATTTTATTAAAGAATATGTATATGTGTTGAACAAGTTGTAATATTAGCAATGGTTTTTTTAAACTGGTAATGGATTCAGAGGGGAGATGGGTGAAACAGGTGATGGGGATTAAGGAGTGCACTTGTGATGAGCACCAGGTGTTGTATGAAAGTGTTGAATCACTGTTTTATATACTTGAAATTAATGTTATACTGTATGTTAACTAACTGGAATTTAAATAAAAACTAAAAGCATAAAATGGTTTGGGTTCCTGCTAACATCAGGTTTGTATTATAAGGCAGCAATGGCACTTCTGAGTTAGAATCAAGATGTACCCTGTTATATTGACTAAAAGACTAACCCAAACCCATTATTGATTTACATAAACTCTCAAATGACCAAATACTGTTTTGATTATTACAAGTTTTAAAATCCAACTACCTTTTACCTATAAATGTTTTATGTGAATCTTCTGGATAAATCCAAATTATCAAACATTTCTTATGGTTCAAAGAAGAATATGAAGAATATTTAGCTGAGAACTGCATTTTATAAATGTTCAGTTTATAGATAAGCACTTGCAGAAATGTTTTAGTCTAAAAATATAATAGATATAAAGACAAAAAGCATTCAACATTGTCACTAATTCACATAAAATAATACAACTAAGGTATTTTCCAAGTAGATTATTTTAATTCAGTCTCATCTTTGAGAAACAGTAATGAGAAAAAATAAAGATATATGTTCTTAGGGAAAGCATCTTCAACATGTCTTTGACTCTGAGCTTTCCACTCCTAGAAGGATGAAAGAGACATATTTTTCTTTATTCTTTTCTGCTAAGTACCCATAAAAATTGTAGACTCTATACAAAATAAAGTTTAAGAATATTCTGAAAGGTTGAGACTAGCCAGTGACCTCAGAAACCAAGGACTGACATGAGAGTGAGTCTCTGATTGTTCTGTTTGTCTCTAGATGGTGGGCAAAGTGGGCGACTGGCACAGACTAAAAAGCCCTCCAAAAGCCTGCTCTCACTAGCCGAAGAACAGTGAAAGCAAAACTGGTAGACAATAACAGCTCTACTCTAGCCAAAAACTCAGACAAAAGTGTATCCCCCTCCTCATTCAGACAACAAAGACTTGCTCATCAGGGAGAAGAGACTGCCACCCTTGCATGTGGTTTCCCTTATCCTCCCCACCACGCTGATGCCAGAGGCGGCCTGCGGAAGTCAAGAGTGGAATTCTAGCCAGGACAATAAGGCAAGAAAACAGTCATATTATTTGGAAAGGAAGAAATAAAACTGTCCTTCTTTCCCGATGACACGATTATCTACGTAGGAAATACAAGGGATCAATAAACTTACTCCCAGAACTAATAATTGAGTTCAGCAAGGCCGCAGGATACAAGATCAACAACATTTCTATGGCGTAGAAGGGAGCACATTGATTCTGAGGTTAAAAACATAATGCTACTTACAGTGGTGTAAAACATGTAATAGGTATAAATCTAACAAAACTTGTACTCAGATTATACGCCGGAAATGACAAAATACTGATGAAAGAATTTTTTTAAAAAAAGATCTAAATAAATGGGCAGCCATTCCATATTCAATTATCAGAAGACTAATATAGTAAAGATGGCAATTCACCAAAAATTGATATACAGTTTAACACAATTTCTACCCAAATATCAGAAATAACATTTGTAAGAGGAGACAGGGTTATTACGAAATTTATATGGAAAAACAAAGGAAGTAGAGTAGATAAAACAATTTTGAAAAAGTAGAATACAGCGGGAGAAATCAGTCTACCCAAGTTGAAAATGTATTATATAACTACAATAATCAAGGTGGGGTACTGTTGTCAGAGGGAAAGATACTTAGATCAGTGACACAGAATGGAGAACCCCGGAATAGACCCAAAAAAATATAATGAAACTAGTTTGACAAAAGTCCAAAAACAATTCAATGGACACAAGTATCTCTCTCAACAAATGGTGCTGGGGTATCTGGCAAAAAACCAACCAACCTACCAACCAACCAAAACCAAAACCAACCAAAAAAACCCAACACCTCAACCTAAATCAATACAAAGTAAAATTACACAAAATTATTATTGCATAAACTTATTGTACAAAAATTAACTCAAAATGGATCACAGATTTAAGTATAAAATGGAAAACTACAACACTTTTGGGGGAAAAATGATAGGACAAAGTTTTCAGGACAAAAAATGTCTATACTATACAGTTCTTAGACATAACACCAAAGCATGATACATAAAAGGAAAACTGAAAAGTTGGATTTCATTAAAATTAACAACTTTTGCTCCATCAGAGACCCTATTTAGAGTATGAAAAGAAAACTTACCAAAAGGAATAAGATATTTCCAGATATTTAGAATATAAAAAGAACTCTCTAAACCCAACAGTAAAAGAATAAACATTCCAATTAGAAAACAGCAAAATACATGAACGGACGTGTCAATGATAAGGATGTAGAGATAGCAAATAAGCACAAGAAATGTTCAGCATCATTAGCCATCAGGGAAATGTAAATTAAACCCACAATGAGATATTTCTACATACCTCTCAGCAAAAGACAGTGGCAACAGTAATGCTGACGAGCATTGACAGAAACTGTTTGCTCAGATATCACATTGGGAATGTAAAATGGTACAGCCACTCTGGAAAACAGCTCAGCAGTTTCTAGAAAACTAAACATGCATGTACCGTATGACCCAATCTCAGAGAAATGAAAATTTGTGTCGACACAAAAACCTGTACACTAATGTTTCTAGTAGTTTGTTTATAACAGAAAAGCAAAACAAAACAAAAAACTCTGAAAACCAAACAAACTGAAAAAACAACTGGAAACAATCTAGATGTCCTTCAGAGCAAATCATGGTGATCCATGTTATAAATAATGCTCACCGATACAAAGGAACAAACTAGTAAAGCACACAACGGCCTGGATGAATCTCCAGAAAATTATTCTGAATGAAAATATCCAATCCCATGATGTTACTTTCCGATTATATAATGTTCTTCAACGGACATGCCATTGAGAGGGAGAAGAGACTAATGGTTGCCAAGTGTTCAGGGAAGATGTGTTGCATCTGGAAAAGGGAATGTGACAGATATCTGGATGTCTGGATGCTACTGTATTCAAATCAGTGTCCTGGCTGTGATACTGGACTCTAGTTTGGGAAGATGTTGCCCCTGGGGGAAACTAGGTCAAGGGCACACAAGATCTCTCCTATTATTTCCAATATGTGCATGTAAATCTATAATTATCTCAAAATCAGAAAAAGATAATTTTCTAATATATTTCTTTATGAGGCTAAATTTTCCTCCTGTGTTTCAACCAAAATACCATATGGCAAATGACTGACTGCAGGAGCTCAAATGAGGATCCAGCTGACTTCTCTTAAGCCAGGTATTAAAAAAATTGCAAAAGTGTAAAGCAATGCCACTGTGCTCAGTATGTATACTTTTGTTTTTGAAATATACCTGTTTTTCTTCAAAAATACGCTTTTATGGTGACACATAAACTTTATAGTTGTTATTTTTCAATGTTATAAATCTTTTGAAAATCTCCTTTTCTGTATCCAATAATGATAGAAAGGTAGTAAGTAATAGGTAAAACTCCCATGCACAATGGTGGGAAGAGGTCAGACCATAAATTTAAGAATTCCTAAATTAGGCAGTGGGCAGTGTTCACCAAACACACTCAACCTGTATTTTATTTTGTCTGTATAGACATTTTAAAATATATGAAAAAATGTTCTTTTCAAAATGTAATGCAATGAGAAAAATGGTTACAAGTTTAAACATTGGTGTGGTATTTAATTCCAACACAGGTACCCAAAGATTTCTAAATAGAAACCATAAAATGCCTTTTTTCAAAATGTCATTTTAATCTTTGTCCCATTTTCTGATCAGAAATTGAAGACTCTGTAAGCACTTATTTAATTCATCTCAGCATTTAAGAGTCAATGGCCCTCAATGGCAACAGATTGCCCTGTAGGCAGCATGGAAATTAATGTTTCTCAGTGTCAGATCTCTCTGTTGAGGCCTTAAATATTGAAATTTTATTTATTTATTGGGCAGAAAAATGACATTTCACTTCTGAAGGCAATTGACAGGGAGATTGTAATTATTCTATTCTCCTGGCACCAGTTTTCTCCTTGCATGTTCCTCTGAGTATTAAAAAAAACATCCTCATCTGTGATTTTTCTATTCAGGTATTTCCCCCCTCTCCAGAGATAAATTAATTTGCAACAACCAAGAAATTTAGGTGCCAGCACTTTGTAAACAAATGTTTAAAGCAAAAATTTAATTTTGTCACAGCTCACCCTTAACAGAAGCGTAGAACTCAGCTGAAGTTGCAAACCTATGACAAATAGCACTTGTTTCCAGTGATCTCTGTACACAGCGTTCTTGTTGCAGGTCCTTCCCTCATGTAGGTGTATCCCTCTGGATTTAAGGAGGGTTGGGTTCTTGTGTAATGGTTGCTGCGCTGTGTCCCCCATGCTTCCCACACCCTCTCCCTTCCAGGATTAAGCACCCTTTACTCCAGTGACCTGGACACCTGGGAGCTTGGGGTGTGTTGCCCTTCCAGATGATTATCCTTCCGTGAAGAGAACTGCCATAGCCAGGGTCACACTCTCTTTCCAGAGGCAGTCAGTCTCCAATGACGGACCAGTGGTAGATGGATAAAGGCCTGGGCCCCTCATCCAGTCAAGAAACCCTAAAGGCGCAAGCATCCAGCTCCAGAGCTCTCTGTGGGATGGCTGAGCCCATTGTTGTGATGTCATAGCTCCACATGTTCCCCTGCCTATCCTCTTCCTGCATCGGTGCAGACAAATCTCCCTCACAGAGCCAGCTTATCAAGCCACCGGGCCCTGGGCACCTGTCCAGCCCACAGAGGCTATTCTTCGAGGCTTAAATTCTGACTTCCTCCAGCTCATGTTCTGCAAATAAATGTCACTTCTACTGTGGAGAAACAGTGATCATTAGATAAGAGTTAAGTTTTACTAAAGTTAGTTTTCTTCCACAGGAGAATCTGTCCTCCTTGCCAATACATACTTTCTGTCTCTACTGTAGAGCATGATAGATTCTGAAAGGAACATACCCAAGATAATCACAAATGATTTAAGAAATATTTAAATTTTTATTATAAAATCCACATGCCCTCATATTAGCTTCATCCCTTTTCCTTTGACTTTCCCCCATCACTCTTCCTCAAGCTGGTCCCTCCGGAGCAGGGCCCGGGGGAACCAAGCTTTGTAACTGGCTTTTCATTCTCCTTCATCCTTCATGGGGCGTAATTGATTCAGGGCAGGGCCTTAACAAGCGTTAAAACCGGTGGTAAAAGTTGGATGAAGAACAACATAGTTACATAGCTTCAAAGTACTGACCCCCCAATACATGGTAAAGTTAGCATGCTTATTAATAACTTTAGAGTGGAAAATCTAACAGACATCACCTTAACCAAGGTGGTCAAGACTAATGCAACCAGAAATGGGAGAAAGATACCTCTTGATAGGATGGCCTGAGCGTGACACACATCACTTCTGTGGTCTCCTTCTAGAAGTGCACAGCCTAGTCATGAGGCAACATCAGATAAACTTGAATTAAGGCATAATCTACATAGGAACTGGCCTGTGTCCTTCAAACATGTCCACGTCAGTAAAGAAAGACACATGGTGATGAAAGAAGACAGGAGAGTCATGAAGGGGCCAGATAATCATGACCTCATTGCAAAATAACCATTTTTTCCAATTTTACTTTAATAGTACTTAAAAATAAGTACTTAAAAATAGTACTTTAGTCGTACTTAAAAATAAGTACTTAAAATAGTACTTAAAAATAAGTCCCCAATTACCTATGTTTTTGTCCTAACTGTCCTCCATTGTACAACCATTTTGTTTCCATTAATGTGCTTAATGCCATCCTCAGCTTTATTAATTATAATATCTGAAACTTACCGCTTTGCGCCTTTTCACCGTGAATTTCCTCAAGTGGTGTGGTGTGGTATATGTTTTTGTAACTTTGCAGGAAGTTTTTGTTGTTGTTGTTTTGTTTTTACTTGTTTTACCCTTTGTTTTTTCCCTTAGGAGGATTCTTTAGTTTGTATGTTCTGAGTTTACCAGATGTTTGCTTTCTGATGCCTTTTTTCCTCAAGTAATATTTATTTGGTTTTATAATTATAGAGCCACAACAATTCTCAAATCTCTGTGCAGGGATTTTAGTGAGATTTGTGTTAGATATATTATTTTCCCGAACGAAATTTTATTGACTCATACATTCATTTGACAAATATTGGTATTTATTGGGTATCTACTATTGCCAGGCAC
>NC_048218.1:116639417-116671787 GCF_002007445.2 Ailuropoda melanoleuca | reverse complement strand
CTATCCAGCTCAACTCAGGGGACCGGCTGAAAAAGGGGTCCCCTACTCCTCCGCCATCTTCAATACCTCTCTGAACTTGACAATTTTTGCCAAGTTTTGTGTTTTATGATTAGTATACTTTTATTAACATTCACTGTTCTTTTTTTAAGTGTGAATAGTTTCTTCACACTTAATAGGTTGCACTATTTCCATTTTTTAAATCGTACTTATATTTTATACAGATTAGGATTTCTTTATTTTTTCTTACCTATCTTCTCATTAATTTATTTTTTTCTTCTGACATTTTTAACTTTTATATTTTTTTCTCTGACATATGTTTCTTTAGCATCCAGCCTGATGTCCAATCACCCTACATAGGTTTCTACATAGCCATTTTGTAATTTCCTTGTCTTTGCATGATAGTTTGCTCTTCCTCATTGCAGCAACATTTTCTAAAAATTTCTTATTTTTTTAAATGAATTGTTATAAATAAGACTCTGGTTTGATTTTTTAAACTGATACAGTATTCTAAACTGCAATCTCTTTCTTTATGTATGACTACTTTCTCTCCCATCTCACCTTTACACAAAATCACTTGTCTTTATCTCATATTTAATATTTAGATGGTCTTTCCACACCATCTTGAAGGTGTGGATCTGGGATAACGAATATGAAAATATGAAGAACATTTTCTAAATTTACTCTTATTCTCTACTGCCTCATAGATCCAGTAATCTAGGTGCTTGTGGAAGAAATTCCATCCCCAATCGAGGAATTCACTGGAGGAGTCTATGCCACGGAGTATTCTTGCACATTTGATGAGCCTCTCAGAATTTCTGTGACAAACTTCATCATTGTCTTATTATAAAAAATTGCCACAGACACCTTGACCTTCAGCAACCACCACCCTGATCAGTCACCAGCCCTCAACGTGAAAAGAAGACCCTCTATCAGCAAAAAGATTATGACTCATTGAAAGCTCAGATGATGGTTAGCATTTTTTACCAAAAGTATTTTTTTAATAATAATAATAATAATAATAATAAATAATCAGGGCCATGCTAATCTCTGGCTAAAACATTGTCATATCACCCATTTTTCATCAGATCTAGTTTTAGCCCAATGTTTATTTGAAAGTCTTTAAACTTTTAAAATAATATAATAATATATATATATATTATTATATTATTTTATATTTATTTATTATATTATTATATTTATATATTATATTATATAAATTATATTATATTTATATATTATATTTATATAATAAATATAACGAATCCTCTCTTGGCCCCAACAATATAAGCAAAAAACCATAAGTTAAAAATAAAATAAGAAGACTGTTTAGGGGTGCCTGGGTGGCTCAGTCATTAAGTGTCTGCCTTCAGCTCAGGGCGTGATCCCAGCGTTCTGGGATCGAGCCCCACATCAGGCTCCTCCGCTGGAAGCCTGCTTCTTCCTCTCCCACTCCCCCTGCTTGTGTTCCCTCTCTCACTGGCTGTCTCTCTTTCTGTCAAATAAATAAAATCTTTAAAAAAAGAAAAAAAAAAGACTGTTTAGAATGTGTCCTTAAATTGGATTTGGCTAAAGACATTTTTAGCATAGCTACAGCCCTAATTACCAACAATCTTGAAATTCAAAATATGAAAATGTCATCCAGATAAGAGGCAACATGCGGTCCTATCCTCAAATGTTCTATTTAAATGTCAGGCAATGCCTACCAATTGTCACTTTTGTACAAATAAGTAGCTCATTCATATGGAATTATAAAGGGTCTCAAATAGCCAAAACAATATAGAAAAAGATAAAGTTGGAAGACACATTTTCTGATTTTAAAACTTACTGCAAAGCTACAGTAATCAAAACAGTTTGTAATAGCATAAGGATAGACATATAGACCAATAGAATAGAATTGAGTGGTCAGAAATAAACCCAAATATATATGGCCAATTGATTTTCCATAAGGGTGCTAGGACTAGTCAGTGGAAGATAGAATACAAAAGGATGAAACTGAACTCTTAACCCCATTTCATATACAAAATTGATCAATGATCTTAATATAAGAGCTAGGATTATAAAACTGTTAAAAGAAAATATAGGAATAAATCTTCTTGATCTCAGATTTGTCAATAGATTCTTAAATTTGATATCAAATGCATGAACAATAAAAGAAAAAACATAGATAAATTGGACTTCATAAAAATTAAAAGCTGTTTGGTATTATCAAGAAATTGAAAAGAAAACCTGCAGAATGGCAGAAAATATTTGAAAATCACATAACTGATAAGGTTTAGTATCCAAAATAATTAAAGAACTTTTACAACTCAACAACAACAAAAAATCTGATTTAAAAAAGGACAAATGACTTGAATAGACATATCTATAAAGAAGATATCCAAATGACCAACAAGCACATGAAAGGGTGTTTAACATTTTTGGTGATTAAGGAATTGCAAGTCAAAACCACAATGAGACACCACCTCACACTTCCTAGGATGGCTATAATCAAAACAGTGTAAAATAACAATATTGACAAGAACGTGGAGAAGTAGGAACCCTCATGCATCGCTGTTGAGAATGCAAAACGGCTCAGCCACTGTGGAAGACACATGGACAGTTCTTCAAAAAGTTCGAGGTAGAATCACCATATAACTCAGCAATTCCACTCCTAGGTATACACCAGCCAGAAATGAAAACTTGTGACCATACAGACACAACTCAACATACATGTACACAAATGTCTAGGGCAGCGTTATCCATTGCAGCCAAACAGCTCTAGATATCCGTCAACAGGTTGATAAGCAAATTGTGGTACACAAACGGAATGAAAAAGTATTCAGCCACAAAAAGGAGTGAGGTACTGACAGACGCTACCACTTGGATAATCCTCAGAAACATTAAGCTAAGTGAGAGAATCTTTACACTAAAGGATTCTGTTTATATGAGATATCCAGGGTAGGCCAATCCACAGAGACAAAAAGCATATTATAGGTTGCCAGGCAGTGGGGGGGGGGCAGGTGGAGAGGAGTGTGTGATCATTTAATGAATACAGGGTATTCTTCTGGAGTGATGAAAGCATGGCTATACAGCATTGTAAAGGCACTAAATGCCACTGAATTATACATTTTAAAATGGTTAATTTTATGTTGTGTGAATTTTGTGTCACAGTTCAAAAAGTGTTGAGACAAAAAAATTTGCAAAATTTGTTTTCCTCTAAATCTTCTTTGATACCTACATATGCTGACATATTGAGCATCATTAGTTTTCACAGGGAAATTGATTTCTTTCAATGTAATAACTATCATTACAATAAAACTTTGCTATTAATATAATATTCTTTCCAATCATTTTTATTTTTTTATTTTTTAAATCACTTTTAAAGCAACAAATTAATTTGTTAACATAATTTCTCTCTTAAATAATTTCTGGTTGTTATGACCTATCAATATCTGTAAATAGTTTTAATATGTGAGATGCTTTAATGATGCAAAAGTAACAGCAAATTTTTCTCCTAAATATTTATAATATAGAGTAAAATTAGAAAAATCAAAATTTTAAAGTAATTTTAAATTAAAGGAAAACCTGGTATGGAAATGCCCATTAATTACATCTAAAGATTTTCTTGCCTACTAATAACCACAGTGAATATGTCAAGCAACATAAAATCATCCAATTGAATTATTCTTCTGAATTCCCCATATAATGTGGGAAGGCACTTGGAACAGTGCAAAACAAAAGTTAAAAAAAAAATCTGTTGGTATTTTTTAGAGTACAAGAAGATTCAACTCTCTCAGCTCTGACTAGAGTTACTGCAAATATACACTGCCTAACAGAATATTCCTTTTGGCAGCATTCTACTTACTCAGTCTTTTGCAATTCAGGGATTCTCCTGGTATTCGATCAAAAAGAAAGAACATAATGTGGTACTGTTATATGGTATGGATGACTGTGAACTCAACAGCTTTTGGGAAGTTTTAGAAGGGATGCTATTATAGATGAGCTCCTTTGTGGACTTATTTGAACTGTGATTTTACTTAGAGTACATACTTAATCTCAGATACAAATGAAACAAACGTATTCAATGAATAATGAGGTGGAGTTTTAGTTATATTATTTACCTTTATTTCTTAAAAATAAGGTCAGGAAAAGTAGCTCTTTTCAAAGTTATTTTTGGAAACTGTTTGCAAGTATATATAAGATAATACTATAAAATAAAAAATATATAATGGTCCCAAATGATTTAAAGTTTTTCTAGTAAAAGTGTGTACATTTTATAATTATCTTTTTTGGGAGGTTGGGAAAGTCCCTTCTTTATAGTGTTGGAAGCCTTTTGACTTTGAAAATGAAGTCACCTTATTGAAAGTAATTTAATCAACAGACATATTGAAGCACTTGAAAATGAATTTCATCCTTTAATTTGTGAAACATTTCCCTTTTGCTATTAAGTCTTATCATATGACATTTGCAAGAAAATCAATTGTAATGTCTTAGAGGTGACTTTGAACAAGTTTCATTTGAATAACTATGTGTATCAGCATGTTATCATCATCAAAACTTATGTGTATTAAAAAAAACACATTGCTCTTAATTCTACAAACAAATGTATCTGATTTTTTTAGAAAGGACATCTGAAAACTTTAATGAACTTGCCCATACAAATATTCCAGGATAATGACATATGGTGCAAGTATTTTTACATAATCAGTCCTAAAATAAGATTAGCTAGTCATGTGTAACCAACAGATGTGTGCTTACAACAAACATACTTTGGGAACTATTGCCTCTCTGTTAGATGCGCATGGATTAAATATTTCTAGACACTTGGCTTGAATTCATAATGACACTCAAGATTATAAACATGGTACATGGAATGTTTTTGAAGAACTTAATCTCTGTTAAATGTCAAACTTGCTTTTTTATCCTTTTAGCAGATATATTCCTACTTAGTACAATATTTAAGTGGTTAAACAGAATCAAATAAGAACTAAGATTCCAACATAAAATTTGTTGTCAGGATCATACCCTCTGCTTATTGGGAAGTGTTATCAATGTCTGCTCAGTTGTCAACTTTGACCTTAATCTAGCAGCAATGGCAAATCCGACAGATATTCGAAACAAGCAATTGCTTGACATATTAGAGAAACATTTTGATTTGACAGAAAGGGACAAAAAACATTTTCTTTAATAATGTGAGCTGTCAGTGAACACAGAGCAATACTGACCCCCGAGGATTCATTGTTCATTCGAGACGGTTTAGGGCAGTTCTGGGTTCTGGCAGAAGCTATGCTTTTATAAGCCAACTGCTCAGATTTAAATAATAGAACTGGTATATTTGCTAGAAAAAAAAAACTAGCATTGTAACATATAAAATGTTAGGCAAGTTGTTGACTGATGGATAGCTCATGATGGCCCACACATACAGACTGTATCCGTGCACAGTTACCAGTTTTACCTAATACAACAAACGAGAAGTGGCTACTCCTGTTAAAAGTGGGTAACTGTCCTCCCAGTCCCCCTCCTTGCCACACCGTGGGTAGCTGAGTACACAGGTGAAACACAGCTGCCAAAGACAAGGCAGTCTCTTGTGCTCTAGTCTTATATACAGACCAGTGCATCAATGTCTGAATATTTCCTCGGTCATGAAGAAAAACAGAGTTGCCTGAGACTGTAAATAAGGGTCCTGACAGAAGTAACTTCCATCTCAGTTTCATCTGAAGAACTAGAAAAGAAAGAAATTCAGACTGAGCAAGATTCTAGCCACTGTATTGAAGAAATATCATTAGTTCTTTAATGAGAAGGAACTAATGACACATTTCAGTCCATTTTGAATCCTTTACAGTTCGTCTTATGAGTCTTTATAACAAATTGTCTGGAGTATTCATCACAGGCTGTTCAGTCATTCTCCACTTGTTTTTATAAAATTCTAAGTTAAAGAACCCTCATATGTTATGTCAATATATATGGATAGATATTGGACAAGACATACCGTAATAGATAAAGTAGAATCACACTGTGCAAAATCACTTAGGAAGTACCTTTTCATTATTAATCATTTATGGTGGTCCCTTTGCCCAATGACAGCCACATCTCACTGCATATGTCAAGATGCCAATTTTGTTTATTTATCCACTTGTGGTTTTTTTTTTTAAGATTTATTTATTTGTTTGAGAGAGAAAGAGAGCTGGGGCAGGTGGAAGGGCAGAGGGAGAGGAAGAAAAATCCTCAAGCAGACTCCCTGCTGAGCACAGAGCCCAATGTGGGGCTTGATCCCAGGACCCTGAGATCATGACCTGAGCTGAAACCATGAGTCGGATGCTTAAGTGACTCAGCCACCTGAGTGCCCCTCTCCACTTACTTGTTTTGATCAGATCACCAATGAGCTGAAGGAAATACAGTAATTCCCCCCCTTACCCAGGGTTTTACTTTCCATAGTTTCATTTACCCCTGGTCAGTAGTGGTCCAGAATAACGTGATCTCTCTGATGTTTCTTCAGGTCGTCGGTCAGTAGTAGACTAACACTGTGTCACAATACCTAAATCAGTCACCTCTCTTCATCTCATCACATAGACATTTTATCACAAGAGGGTGAGTACAGTACAATAACATATTTTGACAGAGATCACATAGTCACCTAACTTTTTTTACAGTATATTATTGTACCTGTTCTATTTTATTATTAGCCATCATTGTTAGTGTCTGACTGTGCCTAATTTATAAATTAAAATTTTATCTTAGATATGTATACATAGGAAAAAAGCAGTATATAGGGTTTGGTACTATCCATGGTTTCAGACATCCACTAGGGGTCTTGGAATGTATCCCCCACAGATAAGGGGAGGGTACTATATCAGTGAATATTTTCTTATGTCTGAAAGGACCCTTAAATACCAGAATTAGTTAAAATGAATATTATTTTTATCATACCATAAAGATAGCACTTATGCAGAGAGAAAAGTGGGTGATTCAAACAGTAGTTCTATATTAAAAGGCTGCTTAGAAAAAAATAAGCAAAAATAGTCAAGGCACTCCATGTTTCAAAATATAGAAAATGAATTTAAAGCAAATGACAGTAAACCATACATAGTAAAGTAAGATGCTAATAAATACTTTTATGGATTTGAAGATAAAAAAAGACTTTCCTAAGAATATCAAAAGCAAAACTATATATATCGTATGTCAGAAACTTGTATTAGTCATGTGACAGCCTTGGGAGAAGGCAGCAGGTGTAACAACGATGGCGTCCTTAATGATGATGTTCTCGCTAGTCACTGAAGAAAAGACGAACATTCAACGAAGCACAGGCAGAGACATTAGCAAGTCATGCTCTAAAGAAGCACATTAGCTAGTAAAATTTTTTCAAATAAATATTCAAATTCCCTTGTAACTGAAGAAAAGCAACTGCAAACAACAATTAAATGATATTTAAGGTCTATTAAATTAGCAAACACACATGAGAAAATATGCAGTATTGACAAAGGTATGAGGACAGTGGATTTTCATACACTGCTAATGGCCTTGAAGATCTATGAATTTTTCCACAGTTACATTACAACATGTACAAAATTATTCTCCTAAGTCACTTCTAGGAATTCACCTCAATGTACTCCTGTAGATACTTGTGGTTTAGTAAATCTTGGTACATCAGATAACTGAATTATTGGAATTACTGGAAACATGTATAAGATTACAATGGTAGTTGTTTTACACACTCATATTTAGATAAATATAAAGAGAAAGAGGGCTGCCTGGGTGGATCCATTGGTTAAGCGCCCCACAATTGGTTTTGGCTCAGGTCTTGATCTCATGGGTTGTGAGATGGAGTCCTGCATCTGGCTCTGTGCTCAATGGGGAGTTTGCTTGAAGACTGTCTCCCTCTACCCCTCCCTTTCTCTCTAAAATAATAAACAAACAAATAAACAAATAAATAAATAAATCTTCACTTGATCTTAGCCAAAAGGCTGAGAAGCGATACGAATAAATAAATCTTAAAAAAATAAATATAGAGAAAGACTCTGAAATATACAGCACAGTTTTAGCTGGGGATATTTTTGAGACCATGAGTTGGGCTAGTTTTTCAACATTTCTTTCTATTTTAAGTACTTTCTGAAATTCATACAATAAACTTTTATCCATAAAAATGTTATCCTCCCCCAAAATATGTATAGATACTTTTTTTTAAATATTGCATTTAACGTATACACTATTAGGTTAGGTTTGAAAAACAGACTGTAATTCTTTCTTTCTTTCTTTCTTTCTTTCTTTCTTTCTTTCTTTCTTTCTTTCTTTTCTTTTTAAAAGATTTTATTTATTTATTTATTTGACAGAGAGAGAGACGGCCGGAGAGGGAACACCAGCAGGGGCAGAGGGAGAGGAAGAAGCAGGCTCCCAGCAGAGCAGGGAGCCCGATGCAGGGCTGGATCCCAGGACCCTGTGATCACTCCCTGAGCCGAAGGCAGACACTTAAAGACTGAGCCACCCAGGTGCCCCCAGACTGCAATTCTTTCTGTACAATATAATCAAATTTATATATAACTTCATACGTGGACTAAAATAGTATATTTAGGGGCACCTGGGTGGCTCAGTTGGTTAAGCGGCTGCCTTCAGCTCAGGTCATGATCTCAGGGTCCTGAGATCAGCCCCGAGTCAAGCTCCCTGCTCACTGGGGAGTCTTCTTTCCTCTCTCCCTCCCCCCTGCTTGTGCTCTCTCTCTATCAAATAAATAAATAAAATCTTAAAAAAGGAAAAAAAATAGCATAATTATAAAAAATTAATTTCTTTATGTTCTTTAACTTCCCACATTATTAATTTAAAATTAGGAAGATGTTATGAAATGAAATTTATAAGAAAACTTTTTTTAATTACTTAGAATTAAAAACTCAATGTAAATAGTCTATATTTTATCTTAACTGCATGAAACATTTCACTGTCACCGCATTCATCTGAAAGTAGATACATAAGGGATTTCGTGATACTTTGGAAGCATTGCCAGATACTGATTTTCAGGGTCACATGATGACAAATCTTGCTGAGATGATTTTTATTTTTTTATGACAAGAAGATCATTATTCGGATCCTTGACATTTAGAATTACTAACATTTGTATTGGACTGTCCATTACATATTTACAGTGTTTCAGGGATTTTTTGAAAATCCAAAGCAGCAGAAACCAAACAACATATTATATCTGACAGTATTGTCTGATTATTTAAAGGAAATAAAACATAAATTTCAAACAAAAAAGTGACTCATTAGCCATGGCAACATACAGACTGGTCTGTCTTAGTTTACTCTAGTTCTGTGATGCACATAGTACTAATGGAATAACCAGTCCTCAACTTAGTTACAAGGTCTTGGGTGGATTACAGTGTTCTTGTGTCATTGGACAAATCAAATTAGCATATTTAAAACACAGTATTCGTTAGACAATCTACCATTACTCAGGGTTGACGATTTTGGACAGGATTGCCTATAGCTTCATTTGGAATAGCAATAAAGATTTTTTTCCCCTGAAATTCTGAAGCAGAGATCCAATGATATGAAACTAGAAGAATACACTAAACATTCTTCGTAATTTTTTTCTTAGACAATAGTGTTTTTTCTTCTGCACTATTTTTTTCAAGTTAACATGTATGTTGTGATGAGAAGCATTTAACTTTAAAACAAGTTATGATACATCACATTGCAGCTTTCCTTGCTTTCCTCATTTTATTTCAGACTATATGAATTATTTATGTAATAATTTCTTGTTCAGAAGATTTGTTGATAGCATATTCTTTGCAAGCTTTATGTAATTATGACCAAAAGGAAGAAAGCAACAATGCTACTTTTGAATTTTGGAACAAATATTTTTCTGTTCAAATTTTTTAGGCTTTTAGCAATTACTCATGCTTTTATTTAAAGTAAGCTATTGGTAAATCTGCCAGTTTTCCTCATTAAAAAAAACACCTTATCATTAAAAGTCGGCAAACATTCATATATCCCTTTGGCATATGTGTATTAAAATGTGTTGGTGAAGCATGAGGAAAAGTAATAGTTACAATTATTTACTTAAGAGTATTATTTCCTGTGGGTTTGATTGACCTGTACGAGGAGGCAGGCTTTCTGTGTGGACTGACTTGGTTTATGTGACAATGGAACTGCTGGGCTGGGAAGGGGGGATGCTTTGAGACCTTCCAACTTCACTATGGTAATGAAGCACTACGCTGAGATTCATCCTTTATGAGAGCAATACTTGTCCGAGTCAGCCAAATCTCAAACTTCTTATTTCAAAGACGTTTTCTTATATTCAGTACCTGACTATTATTTAGTGGAAAATGTGGATTTTAAAAATAATTTTACTAAGGTAGATGGTTAATCAGGTGGGGGAAAATACTCTATTTCAATATTGAAAATTAGAAAAAACTACAGATCAATTTTATTAAATTTAAGAGTATTTGCTGATATAAAGGAAAACAGTTAAGTTGGCATATTTATTCTATAACTTACGATTTTAATGGACTCTTATCTACGCTATTATTTTTTATTTTATTTTTTGGTATTTGGCTAGCTATCATATCATGAATAAAAAATGAAAAAAAATTCTTCTCTGTTTTCAATTAATATACCTCTTCTTTTTTTGTCATATTGCTTTGCTAAAACTCCCAGAAAAAATATTTAAAAATATAAAAGAATCCAGGCATGCTTTTCTAGACCTTTATTTTAAGAAAAATCTTTGGGGAATTTTGGGGTTAAATGTAAGGTCAACGGTAGTTTCAAGTTTGTGTTTTATAACTAAGGAAGACATAATTTAAATTATTGGAAACTAAGTGTGCTTTGGTCAGAAATTGATTTGGAGTTTGAGTTATATATCAAAATTTTGAATCACTAATTCTATTGTCTTAACAAAATGCTTTTTAAAAAAGAGTTTATTTTATTTAAGTAATTTCTAAACCCAACATGGGGCTCAAACTCATGGCCCCGAGATCAAGAGTCCCGTGCTCTACTGACTAAGGCAGCCAGGCACCTCTTAACAAAACGCTTTTATTTCTGATTTTAACATTAGTTCATATTCATTGGAAAACAGATAAAATATTACAAAAAAAATTAGGAAGAAGCAGTATCACTTATTAGCCCACTTAAAAACAAATTGACATGATAATGTAGATTTTAATTTCTATGAAATGTCTTTCTAAAAATGAGACTTTAATATTAAAGTTTTTTTATACACTGCTTTTAATATCACTATATATTGTAGATCCATATCCATACAAATAAGATATAGACTTACATCATTTTTAACTACGAAATAGCTTTCATTTATGTGGCTATAACCTGTTTATTTTTTAAGTCCCACATTTAAATATTAATGTGGTTTCAAATTTGGCTTTGGTTCCTGGAAAATGCATTTATCCTTTTCATTTTCTCTGGCTCTTTCTCCAGACAAGGCTGCATGCATGCACGCATGCACACACACACAGAATGAAAAGGAAATCCCCAAAGTTTAGAAAGAACACAAACAGGAGTAATAGCTTGATTGTTTACCCCACAGTGACCAGGGTGGTGAAGGATGCAGGGGGCAGAGGCTGAGATTTACTTCCCACATAAACTGCAGGGAAAAAGACTCATGAATTCATGTGACCTACGAGAGAGAGTAATAGTTGAATTTGACCTGGAGCAAATGAGTATATTTAGCAATAATAAAATATAATTAATTAGCCTAAGGCCTGAGATTCATCTCAACCAATGTACATCTTAAAGACATAGGGTTACCTTTTAAAATTATGGCTACAATCCCTCTACTTTTTGTACAATGAAAAATACTTGTATGATCATAGATCCTAAATTCAGCTTATTTGGTTTGAACTTATTGGAAAAAGTATTGAAGGATTCGATAAGTTCTAGAACAGAATATGTGTGTGTATATATATATATATATATATATATATATATACTTATTGGAAAAAGTATTGAAGGATTCAATAAGTTCTAGAACAGAATATATATATATTATGTATATATGATATTCATATATATATTAGATCTTAAATTCAGCTTATTTGGTTTGAACTTATTGGAAAAAGTATTGAAGGATTTGATAAGTTCTAGAACAGAATATATATAATATATATATGATATTCATATATAATATATATGTGATATTCATGTTGTGAAATTACTAATATATAACGAAAACAAGTAAAAAAAGTCAGATGATTGGGGTTAGGGAGAAGAGAGAATAGGAAGAATTTTTTCACCAGATATTTGTTAAAACCAGTCTTAGATCATAGTGGTAAATGTAAAGACATAATGGAAAATAATATAAGATCATTAAGGAACGAGCTTTATGGATGAGCACTGGGCTGTCAAAGAAAAATTAATTCTGTGATGCCATCATTGAATAGGAAGGAAAATAAAACAACCTGAGGCTGACTTTATGATAATATAAACAGAAGAAAAAAGTAAACTTACTATTCTGCCCTTTACAGATAAAATATGTTAACTACTATTTTAAATGAGGCAAAGTCTCCTAAAATTCCATAGACTAAGACAGAATTCATAGTCTGGATATTCCACATTCCTAAACAATGTTTCTTCAGTGAATGACATCATTATTCACTCATGCTGATACATCTAAAACCTAGTGCCTATGCTTGCACGTCTTTACCTCCCATGTCCAATCTATTATTATGCTTTATATTCTACAGCATTCTGAAGTCAATCTACTTGCATTATTTCAATATTATCATCCTGATCCAATATATTATCATTTCGTACCTACCCTCTCCTCTGTCTAGCCCACCCTCCAGCTGTCCTTCATATTGTTACTAGAATCACCTTTCCTTAGTAAATTGCTAATCATTTAACTCCTAATTAATATTCTTTATGATATCTGGATAATTTCAGGATTATAAAGACTCACTACATTTTCCTATAGGGTTCTTCATGGTCTGACTCCCATCCTGTTCACTAACCTTACCCCATATCACCCTGTCCTTCCCTTTCCCAGTCCAGCCACACTATCTTTCTTTCTACAATTCAGTGAGGCCAGTTCTCTCTAAACACAGGGCGTTTCTGCAGGTGGTTCCCAACGCCTGGAACCTTTCTTTGTTTATTTAATTTAATCTTACTTATCCACTAGACTGCATCTCAACATCACTTCTTTGGAGAACACTTCCTTTATACTTATTTAGGTCAGGTGGTCTCCTACAATACCCCTCTGTGTGATACTTGGCTACGTCATCTTCCCCCTCCATATGATAGAGATCATGAGAGGAGGTCTCTCTGTTGCTTGTTATTGCGTTTCCTGAACTTAACACTGTGCCTGATAAGTATAGCACTGGAAATAAATATGTCATCAATGAATGGATTGAGTCTCTGACATAAAAATTTATTATATAAAATCAGTGAAGAAATGGCATATTAATTCAATAAATAATTATGTACAATGGACTAATTATTTTTAAAACAAAATTATGTATTTACCTCACATTATTAATCAAAATAAATCCAGGAAGGTAAATGATTTTATGTGAAGGAAGCAATGCATTTATGGATGACTTTTTAAGCATAATCCCAAAGATTGAAATAAAAAAGGAAAAAAATGAAGAGATTTGACTGCATTAAAGAATTAAAAAAGCCAACACACATCCACATTCAAAAAGTCTTCATGGCAAAGATTAAAACCAATGTTAAAAATGGAAATTAGAAAAATAATCTATAAGACAGATCATTCCTAGGGGCGCCTGGGCGGCTTAGTCGTTGAGCGTCTGCCTTCGGCTCAGGTCGTGATCCCGGTGTTCTGGGATCAAGCCCCGCTTCTCCGCTGGGAGCCTGCTTCTTCCTCTCCCACTCCCCTGCTGTGTTCCCTCTCTAGCTGGCTGTCTCTATCTCTGTCAAATGAATAAATAAAATCTTAAAAAAAAAAAAAGACAGATCATTTCTAGTCTGCAATCATGTGAAATTCACTCCATTGCCATTGTTTGTCATAGGCATTTCAGGTGAAATCTCAGTAAATGCAGATTGCTGTGTCTATCGGTATAGCTTCATGCTTATCCAGCATTCATTTGGACCCCATTTATAATAAATTTATCAGTGGATTGTTTTGAATAAATAATGACTGATAAATAGTAGTAATCATCAATGTGAGAGGAATTTAAGGCTAGTTTCTCAGTTCCCACTGGAGTGCATTATTATTTCTGAGAGAAAGCACTGACTGCAGACAGAAATAGAAAAATTTTACTCCACTCAGTGAACAATATTCTACTAAGACTCCTTACATGAATGGAATGCTTCAAGAAACACACCTTATGGGGCCTGCGTGTTTTATTTCCTAAGAGACTCTTCTTTTCCTACCAAGTAATGATCCCATCTTTTGAGCTTTGGATCATTACATTTTCTGTGTTCTGTATCTTAAATTCGCTAAAGAATTTCTTTTCTTCCCCCTCCTTGTGTGTAAGTGACTATATTGGTTGGTTGAAAAGTGAAAACTCCCGTCATTCCTTTAAACATTTTTCGTGCAATTTAAACATGAATTGACAGTTCAGTATTTTGTAGATATAAACAAGCACATTGATTTGAACATGAAATAACTATATTATGAAGATGATGAAATATGTCATTCTTCTTCCATAAATATAGCAGATTTAGGATTAAGAACGATTTTGAGAACAGTCTTTCCTTGTGCAATAGTAACTTCTTTTAAAGGAATGATGTGGGCTATATTTATTTTTTTTAGTGATCGGCACTTAAATTTTATTATTATTATTATTATTATTATTATTATAAATGAGCATTGAAATAAATTTCTTGGACTGTTATTGCCAAAATTTAAGATGATATTGGGACTTTGGAGATCTGTGTGACAGCCTCTACTTACATGTGATTATTTTAAAAAATTTAGGCCTTCTTGAATTGAGTCCATGTTTTGTTGATCAGATTAGGTTTAGGAAACATGTTATAGAAGTCGAAACCTATCATCATTTCATTTAAATTAATGTAACTGTCATTTGAAAACTAGGGAGGAATAAAATGGTCCAGAGGCAGATAGCTGGACAAATCAGACCCAGCACAAAATTATGAAGCATACTAGGAAAGATGGTTATTAAGTAGGGGAATAGGCTCCTCTCATCTCCTTTCTTCCTTCCATTTAAATAAAGGCTTTATGGTTAAGAACTCCCTCCTCATCAGAAATTTTATATGACTTAATGTAACAACAAAACAACAATAAAAATTGCATTCTAATTACCACAAAAAACTTGCAGCAAACAGGCAGGGAAATGGCTACTATTATTGCCTAATTTAAATCATGGAGCTGCAGCAGACTCCTGTTCAACCACAGGTCAGGGCATCATGGAAACCTTAGCAGAGGTCTAAGATCTGGTGTTTTGGTTGCATTACTCAGTTTATGGAATGGCCAGCTTAACTTTAGCACTGTCTGTTACCAGTGATCTCTTCCCAGTAGGTCTCAAGTTAGCAATCTCCCTTCTAAGCCTAAATGGGTGGGTGAACAACCTATTTGACAATTTTTCACTGTTAGAAATGGCAATTTCATACAGTTCAACCTAATAATGAGAATGCAGACAACAGAGGAATTTCTTTTTTTCTCACTCTTTTTTTAAGATTTCATTACTTTATTTGTTTTAGAGAAGGGGGGGAACGGGGGAGGGGCAGAAGGTGAGGGAGACGGAGAATCTCAATCAGACTCCATACTGAGTGCAGAGCCTGATGCAGGGCTCGATTTCAGGATCCTGAGACCAAGAGCTGGACTCTTAACTGGCTGAGCCACTCAGGTGCCCCAGAGCAATTTCTTTCTTAAATATTATCATTTTCATAGACATAAATACATCCATTAGACAAATTCACATAAGATACAGGGTTTTCCTTGAATTTCCATATCTTCCAAATGACTGGGTTTATAAAGCACTGATTACAAAATTTGAGGTAAAAAGAGCCTTGGAAAATATATACTTTACAAAATGCTTCTGCATAAAATATCTCCTTTAATTTTTGTAAAAACCCTATGACCTCAGTATTATCATTTTCTGCATTTTCTAGCTGAACTAAGATCTAACTTTATTCAGATTTTTCCATGCTCTTAACTGCTGAACTGTACCGCTACCATCTGCAAACCCATTGAGATACACACGTCTAATCTTAACTTCATTTTCTAGATGAAAAAAACTAAAATCAAAAGAGGTTACGCCCTTACCCCAGGTCACATTTTCTACTCTGCTCCAGGTCTGTTCACAGCTGGGTCTAAAATAGATTTAAATGTCGGAGTAGTGTACTTTCCCATAAATACATATTTAACTCAAAATAGTCTTCTATTTATTCTTTCAATCACATCAGATGATAGTATCTTAATTATATGCAATTTTGTGGTTCCTATCTGTCAGCTAGGGCTTTTTAATGTTACAAATAGTCAAAAGAAATAAAAACAATGCAAATGGGTTTAAATAAACAAAAAAATTGAACTGAATCACTCATAAAATTGCGAAGTCCATAGGTAGGACAAGCTCGGGTTTGTCTTGAGTTAGTGGTTACAGGTTGACAAAGACATAATTTCTTTCTCTTTCCGAGTGTGGTAGTTTTTTGTTTGTTTTTGTTTTGTTTTTTTCTCCTAAGGCTAGATTCTCACCTATGGTAACAATTCCAGGCTTTAGATTCATGACTTTTAGTAGTTCTTTCAGATGATCAAGGAATATTATTTCACTAAAGTCTCAATAAGTCTTCTTTCTTGGCTGATTTAATTGGGTAGATGCTAATTCTTATAGCCATATGAACTCTGTATGTTGAATGGCTTAGTCCTGATTAGCTTAGTTCAGATTCTAACTAAAGGTGCTACTGTGATTTGATCTAAGCAATCAGTGTTCAATCAGGGAACTGGATCAATGCTATTCCCATCCCCACTCACCAAAGAAACAAAACCAAAGACTGACACTTAACAGGAGGAGAATGGAGGATTGTTGTTGAGATGTAAAATGCCAGCAAACCTATGGCCCAAGAAATTCAGTGTGACAGTGATCCTGTATTAAGGATGCACCCTGGGTACCTTCTGGGATCTTTGTGTTATTGTTCTTATGTTTTAGCCTTTTATTTTATTTTATTTATTTTTTTAAGATTTTATATATTTATTTATTTATGTATGTATGTATTTATTTATTTGTCAGAGAGAGAGTGCGAGAGCATGACCAGGGAGGAGGGGCGGAGGCAGGGAGAAGCAGGCTCAGGGAGTCTGATGTAGGGCTCAATCCCAGGATCCTGGGATCACGACCTGAGCCAAGGGCAGACACTCAACCAACTGAGCCACCCAGGCATCCTTCATGCTTTAACCTTTTAATTGAGAAATATAATTTACACACTGAAAAGTCCATTAAATATAAATGCATGACATCATTAATCACTGTAAGTAGAACATTGGTATAATCTTGATCCAGGTCAAGTAAAAGCACATTGTCAGACCTGAAGAAGCTTCCCATGTGCACCCTCATCAACACAATCCCTTCTGACTTCCCTGAAGGTCACCATTATTACACGTTATGGTAGCCATGTCCTTGCTTTACTCAATGCCTCCACTGCCTACCAACTTAGTGTGAGTCCCTAAGCATTATAGATTTTCCCATTTGTAGCACTCTGCAGAAATTGAATTGTACAGGGTGGAGGCTGGCTCTAAAAGTCTGTAAAATTCCTTCATATTGTTGTTGTGTGTGTTGGCATTCCAGTGAGTGAAACTATCACATTTTATTTTTACAATTTACTGTTAATGAACATTTGTGTTAACCATCATGAACATTCTTGAATATGTCTCTTGGCATACACTTGACTTCATTTCTGTCAGATATATGCCTCTAGATTTGTTGGGTCATGGAAATATATCTGTTTAGCATATTAGATACTTCCAAATGGCTTCCCAAAGTAATCTAACCATTTTATTGACTGCTAGCAGTAGGAGAGTTTCTTTTCTTCCACACCATTGCTAAATCATGCCATTGTCAGGTGAATTTCAGCCATTCTTTATTTTTTTTTAATTTTTAAAAAGATTTTATTTATTTATTTGACAGAGAGAGAGAGCACAAGTAGGCAGAGTGGCAGGCAAAGGGAGAAGGAGAAGCAGGCTCTCCGCTGAGCAGGGAGCCCAACGACATGGGGCTCAATCCCAGGACGCTGGGATCATGACCTCAGTCACTTAACTGACTGAGCCACCCTGGCACTCCAAATTTCAGCCATTCTGATGGATATCCACCAGTGATACCTCATTGCAGCTTTACTTTGCATATTCCTGGTTAGAAATAAGATCTGTTGGTCCTTTCTCTGTTCTTTTTTGTTCAATGACTGTTGAAGCCCCTTGAACATTTTTTTCTTGATTAGATTATCTGATATCTTTGGTTTCATATATTTTGATAGGAGCTACTTGACAATTTTTTTTTTGTATGGCAAATATCTTCTCTCACTCTGATTTCATTTTCACTTTCTTAATGCTTCCTTCAGCAAAAAGTTCTTAATGCCATAGCGAAACCTACCAGTCTTTTAATTTATACTTACTGATTTTTGTGTTCTACAAAACTACTTATGATAGATCAAAACTATCTTTCCAGATTATTTAAGTTTTATTGTTTAATTATTTCTTTTAGATGTATAGTTACAGCAAACTTAGAATTCTGCTTGTGTATGTATGGTATGTGATATTACTTTATATATCATTTTGTATTTATCTTTACATATAATCTCCAATGCCAGAGCACCAGTTTATGGAAAAAAATATTCTGTTTTGACTATTGTAGATAATACTGCAACAAACATGCAGGTTCTCTTCAAACTAGTGATTTTGTTTCTTTTGGAAATATACTGAAGAGTGGAACCAAAATGTTGGATCATATGGTAGATTTACTTTTAATTTTTTTTAAAGATTTTATTTATTTATTTGACAGAGAGAGAGACAGCCAGTGAGAGAGGGAACACAAGGGGAAGTGGGAGAGGAAGAAGCAGGCTTCCAGAGGAGGAGCCTGATGTGGGGCTCGATCCCAGGACCCTGAGATCACGCCCTGAGCCGAAGGCAGATGCTTAACTACTGAGCCACCCAGGTGCCCCTACTTTTAATTTTTTGAGCAAAGTCCATGCTTTCCATAGTGACTGTACCAATTTATATTTCCAGTAAGAGTGCACAAAGGTTCCTTTTCTCCACATCCTTCCCAACACTTATCTCTTGTCTTTTTGATAATAGCTATTCTAACAGGTGTGAGGTGACATCATATTGTGGTTTTGATATGAATTTCCCTGATGATGAGTGATTTTGAGCACCTTCCCATGTACCTGCTGGCCATTTGAATATCTTCTTTGAAATAATGTGTACTCTAGTTCATTGCAGCATTATTTACAATAGCCAAGACATGGAAACAACGTAAGTGTCCATTGAGGGATGAATTGATGAAGAAAATGTGGGGTGTGTGTGTGTGTGTATACCATGGAAAATGTGCTGTGTGTATATATACACACACACAGACACACACCATGGAAAATGTGGTATGTGTATATACACACACACACACACACACACCATGGAATATTATTCAGCCATAAAGAGTAGGGACATCCTGAACTTGAAGGCAGTGTGAGTCAGACAAAGAGAGACCAAATAGTGTATGATCTCACTTATATGTGAAGTCTAAAAAAACAAATACAAAAAGAACTCATACAAATACAGATAGATGGTTGCCAAACTCGGGCAAATCAAAGGTGGTCAAAAAGCTCAAACTTCCATGGGTTGCCTGGGTGGCTCAGTCAGTTTAGTGTTGGACTACTGATTTTGGCTCAGGTCATGATCTCAGGGTTGTGAGATCAAGCCCCTGAGGGCTCCACAGTGGGTGTGGAGCCTGCTTGGGATTCTCTCTCTCCCTCTCCCTCTGCCCCTCCCCACCCCTGCTCCTGTTCTCCTGCTCTCTCCCAGAGACAGGGGAGGGAGGGAAGCATGCAATTCCATTCCTAAGATAATTAAGTTCTGGGACTTTAACACACACCATGGTGACTATAGTTAACAACACTGTGTTGTATATTTGAAAGTTGCTAAGAGATTAGATCTTTAAAGACCTCATTACAAAAGAAAAAAACTTGTAACCATGTGCGGTGATGGATGGATGTCACCTGTAAACTTATTGTGGTAACTATATTTGTATCTATATATACAATGTTATATGTCAATTATATTTCTATAAACCTGAAAAAGAGGGGCGCCAGGGTGGCTTAGTCAGGTAAGTGTCAGCCTTCAGCTCAGGTCGTGATTTCAGGGTCCTGGGATTGAGCCCCACATTGGGCTCCCTGCTCAGTGGGGAGTCTGCTTCTCCCTCTGCTTCTGTCCCTCCCCCTAACTCATGCTCTCCTTCTCTTTCCGTCTCTCTCTCAAATAAATAAAATCTTTAAGAAAAACTGAAAAAGAAAAAATAAATAAATAAAATCTTTAAGAAAAACTGAAAAAGAAAAAAAAACCTTTTCCAATCTTCCGTACTGCTAATAGTTCACAAATTTATATTCATATATGTGTGGATCTGTTTGGAGATCCTCAGTTCTGTCCTGTCAGTTCATTTGTTTGTCCTT
This sequence comes from Ailuropoda melanoleuca, assembly GCF_002007445.2. NCBI lineage: Eukaryota > Metazoa > Chordata > Mammalia > Carnivora > Ursidae > Ailuropoda > Ailuropoda melanoleuca. The sequence continues at coordinate 116,651,240 of NC_048218.1, read as the reverse complement.
GGTTTGTCAGTGACCACTTTAAAGACTGCAAGTGTATAATACGATTTGATATTGGAAACACTGAGTCTTCCCATCTAAGTTCCCATCAAAAGTAACTTAGCTCTTCTTGGCCCACAGTATTTTCACCAAAGTTTGTAATCAGCTCATAAGAGTCTACCATAAAACCTCTAATGAGGGGCACCTGGGTGGCTCAGTCATTAAGCATCTGCCTTTGGCTAAGGTCATGATCTCAGGGTCCAGGGATCGAGGCCCGCATCAGGCACCCTGCCCAGTGGGAAGCCTGCTTCGCCCTCTCCACTCCCCCAGGCTGGTGTTCCCTCTTTTGCTGTGTCTCTCTCTGTCCAATAAATAAATAAACTCTTTAAAAAATAAATAAATAAATAAATAAATAAATAAATAAAACCTCTAATGAGTGAAGAGACATTGAATCTATAGGCCACTTTGGGGAACATTTTCTTCATTATAATACTCAGACTTCCACTGCATGAATGTGGTCCATTTTTCCTTTTTCTTGGGTCTTCTTTCATTTGAAAGAATTAAATGTTATTTGGTAGTTTCCTTCATGTTGTGTACCCAACTTAAAAAAATATTAGTATGTTTTTGATATGTTGAAGCTATTGAAATGGTATGTTTCTTGAATTCTCATTTTTGCATTTTGCTGCTAGCGTATCAGTATGATTTATAAATTGTCCCTCTATCCAGTAGTTTTGCAAAACTCACTAATCCTATTCACTCATCTGTAGATGATTTTGTCAGTGCACCAAATTTGCCTCCTTAGGAATTTCACAATCCCACCAGCCCCCCTGTGGAAGAAATCAGAGAGAAGATTGCCTGATTTCTTCCCTCTCAATATTCATTCATCTGTCCATTCTCTCATTGTTTTATTGTACTGGCAAAATCCTCGAACACAACATGGAGCTCAAGTACTGTTCCCAAACATCCTTGCCTTGTTCTGTGTCTCAAATGAAAAGTTTTCAGCATTTAGGAAGATAACTGTTTTAGGTCTGTCTATGCATGTTTATCACATTAAGAATGTTCCTTTCTATTACCAAATTGCTAAGATGCTTTCCTATGAATGGTTGTTTATTTTTTACCAAATACATTTTATGCATCTATTAAATGATCACAAGATTGTTCTTTTTATTTTGTTTATGTGAAGAATTACACTATTTGATTTGCTTTTTTTTTTAGGTGGATATCCTTTTTATTGGATTTTTTCTCCCCTAGAGGTAATAATCCAAATAGTAAACAGTTGACACAGCAGAGGGAGGCACCAATAAATCAGAACGGACAACATCTGTACGCACACAGGACAGCATGTGCATGTCAGCACACCTCCACCTGTCAGAGTACCTAAACCACACCTGGGCTTGTAGTCAGGCCTCCTTATATATGTTGATTCTCTTTCTTTCTTTCTTTGCCTTTTTATTTTTTATTTATTTTTTATTTTTTTTTTGGCATCTACTACTTTTAATCCAACCTTTCATGCCAGGTATAGGCTGAACTTGCTCAATCTAATTTTTTTTTTTTGCTAATGTTTGTTTAGAATTTTTGCACTTAAGTTTATAAGGGTGGATTTTTTTTTAAAAGATTTTATTTATTTATTCAACAGAGATAGAGACAGCCAGAGAGAGGGAACACAAGCAGGGGGAGTGGGAGAGGAAGAAGGAGGCTCATAGTGGAGGAGCCTGATGTGGGGCTCGATCCCATAACACCGGGATCACGCCCTGAGCCGAAGGCAGACGCTTAACCGCTGTGCCACCCAGGCACCCCGGGTGGACTTTTTTTAAATATATACTTTCCTTTTAAAATCTTTGTGAAACAAAGTGAAGATAATATGAGCTGAGGAGTATTTCTTTTCTTTCCTATTATTAGAGGTGATTGTGCAATTTGAAAATACTTTGTCCTTCAGTGTTTGGTAGAACTTACCAGGGAAGCCACTGGAAACCAGAAATTGTGTGTGGTGTGTGTGTGTGTGTGTGTGTGTATGTACACATGTGCAAAGGTTTTTGATGACTAATTCAAATGAACAATTATAAGCAAATTCAAGTTTGCTAAGTTTTCACAAGTCAGTCTTTGTCTTGATAAACTATATTTTTTAAGAAATTCATTTATTTCATAAATAATTTAATTCATTGGAATAATGGCATAAGTTTGTCTATATTGTCATCTTATTATTTTATAATGGCTGCATGATCTGAAGCGATGTACTCTTATTCATTTCAGACTTATTTGCACCTCATTCTACTTTCTTTGTTTTTTTTTCTCCTAACTTTCTGAGATTTTTGCAGCTTATTTTTTATTCTAATACATGTATATAAGGTTATAAATTTCCCTCTAAGTGCTGTTTAGCTGTACCACTCTTTTTGATGGCGACATTTCTCTTAGTATTCAGTTTAATTTTCTTTGACCTGAGGGTTACCTAGAGTTATACATTTTAATTTTAAAACACCTGTATTTCTTTATGTTATTTTTAATTTAATTAACTTGTGATCAAAGAAGTAACTGCAATGGTTTCAATCTTTTGACTATTTTGAAACTAGTTTATACTCTAATAAAATATTCAAATATTTTACATGTGCTTGAATAGAATGCATATTTTATATTTATAGGTTTATTTGTGGGTTCATAAACATTTATACATTTTTATTAGGGGAAGTTGATTGTATTGCTTAAATTTTATATATTTCAGCACTATTTTTGATTGTTTACTTAATCAGGTGCTAAAAGAGGGAAAATAAATCGCTGGTACGGTTGTGGTTTTGTCTTTACCTGCTTGTCTTTGGTCAATTTTATGTTTTATATAGTTTGAGGCCATGTTTTTAGGTGCATACTATTTAAGAATTGCAAAATGTGTCTGCTGAATCCATCTTGATAAATAAAATAATCTCATTCTTAATCTCTGGTATGCTTTCAGCTTTATTTATTTATTTATTATTTATTTATGAATGAATACATGTACTTTCCTGTGGTTGGAGTTTAAATGATGTGTATCTTTTATTATTCTTTGACTTTCAAGCTTTCCTGCTACCTTGTGATTTAGGCATATTTCATTAAAATAGCATAGACCAGTTTGTTTTGTTTTGTTTTTTTAATTTAGTCTAACACTGTCCTTTTCATTAGAACTTTGAGTCCACTTTACATTCAATGTAAATACCTAGATACTTTATTTTAAATCTACCATGTTACTCTCCATCTCTTCTTACCTCTTCTGGGTTTCTTTTTCTTTCTCTCTCTCTTTTTTTTTTCTTCTTTTTTATTGACTTTTTTTGGCTTCATTTTTCTGTTTTTTTTTCCCTTTAATTTAAAATCAATTTAATTAATATTTACTGTATTGTTAGTTTCATAAGTAGAGTTTGGTGATTCATCACTTACATATACCACCCAGTGCTCATTACATCAAGTGCCCTCTTTATGCCCATCACCAGCTTACCCCATTCTCTGCCCACCTCCCCTCCAGCAACCCTCAGTTTGTTTCCTATAGTTATGGTATATCTTCCTCTCTGATTTCATCCTATTTCATTTTTCTTCCTTTCCCCTATGTTCATCTGTTTTGTTTCTTAAATTCCACATAGGAGTGAAATCATGTGCTATTTGTCTTTCTCTGACTGACTTATTTCACTTGGCACAATACCCTCTAGCTCCAACCCTGTCATTGCAAAAGGCAAGATTTCATTTTCTGGTGGCCGAGTAAAATCCATTACATATACACTACATCTTTTTATCCATTCATCTGTCGATGGACATCTGGGCTCTTTCAGTGTTTTGACTATAGTTGATAGTGCTGCTATAAACATTGGGGTGCATGTGCTCCTTTGAATCACTATGCTTGTAGCCTTTGGATAAATACCTAGTAGTGTGATTGCTGGGTCATACATAGTTCTATTTTTAACTTTTTGAGGAGCCTCCATACTGTCTTCAAGAGTGGCTGTACCAGCTTGCATTCCCAAGTGTAAGAGGGCTCCCCTTTCTCCACATCCTCACCAACACCTGCTGTTTCCTGAGTTGTTAATTTTAGCCATTCTGACAGGTGGAAGGTGATATCTCATTGTGGTTTTGATCTGTATTTCCCTGATGATGAGTGATGATCTTTTGGCCAATTTTTGTATTTTGATGTCTCCTTTTACAGTTTGTGAGAAAGAAAGAAGGCTTCACCTTTGTTTTGGGTTGCAATACCTAAGGGAATGTACCTTCAGTGATGCCATCACCTCTCTCCACCTGAGCCCTCTCTTCTCAGTGTGATCCCCCGGCCCAGATGAAGGCCCTCTTCTGGATGATTGGAGGAAGCCCTAGGCCAGGGGGTAACAAGGGGAGACTCTCTCCCTCAGGAAGCAGGTAGTGGGACTAAAGATTGTCTTTTCCTCTTAGTCCCACCTTGCAGGGGGGTCAGGTCAAGGTCTGCCCCATTTTTCCTTCCTAAGAGAGTGACGTGTTTTAGCAAATCTGCTTTCATTTTGGAAAATATTTATGAATAAGTAGTTTTGTGTGAAAAAAAATAAAAAATAATATAGATATAGTTAAATTTACAGTTGACCCTAGAACAACATTAGAGTGGGAAGTGCTGTCCCCCATGCAGTCAAAAATCTGTCTATAACTTTTAACTCCTCCAAAACTTAGCTACTAATAGCTTACTATTGACCAATATCAATAACATAAATGGTTGATTAATACATATTTTTATGTTATGTGTATTATATACTATGTTCTAACAATAAAGTAAGCTACAGAAAAAATGTTAAAATCATAAGGAAGAGAAAATACATTTGTTGTACTATACTTATTTATAAAAATATCACATTTAAGTGGACACACACAGTTCAAACCTACATTGTTCAGGGTCAACTGTACATACACCTATATGTAAATTTATATCCATCATCCAATATATATCTACATACTGTATATAGAGAGACATAGATATACACATATAAACCCACATACATGTACATACAAATATACATATTTATGTATGCATACATATATTTCCTTACAAGACAGTTTACCTTCATTTTTAAGTATTTAATCAGTCACTACATATATATGTGTGTGTGTATATATATGTATATATATGCATTTACGTATTTTCAATTACAATCATGTATTTTCCTGTTTTGATTATCCTTTATTTTATTCCTGAATTTTTTGCCTTTAATCTGGAATTGCATTTTTCTGCTTTAAAAAATTATGTCTTTGAGTATGAATGTGCTGGTTACAATTTCCCTAGTGTTTTTTCCCCCTGAAAATGTCTTTATTTTACTTTCATTTTAGAAGTCTATTTTTTCCTGGGTATTTATTTAAAGGTTGGCAATTATCTTCTCCACACTTCAAAGATACCATTCATTGTATTTTGGCCTCAACTACTTCCGTGGAGAAATCATTTTTGGTAATAGTTTTTTTTTAAGCTCTTCTATGTTTTACCTTTGGCTTCTTTAAAAAATTTTTTCTTAGTAATTTATGTTTTACAGTTATACTATAAGTGTCTCTAGATGTGCTTTTTATGTATTTTAATCATGCTGGAATACTTAGGGCTACTTGAATCCCTAGAATGGTATCTTGTGACCAGTTCCAACTGTTGCTTCTCATGTCTACAATAACCAAAATATGGAGAGCCCAGATGTCCATCAACGGGTGAATGAAGATGTGGTTTGTATGTATATATATATGTGTACATACATATGCATATAGACACATAAAAGACATATGTATATATATACACACACAATGGAGTACTACTCAGCCATCAGAAAGAATGAAATCTTGCCATTTGCAGCAACATGGATGGAGCTAGAAGGTATTATGATAAGTGAAATAAGTCAGAGAAAGACATATTTCATATGATTTTACTCATGTGGAATTTAAGAAATAAAACAGATGAACATAGGGGAAGGGAAGAAAAATAAAATGAGATGAAATCAGGGAAAGACAAACTATAAGAGACTCTACAGAAAAAAACCTGAGGCTTGCTGGAAGGGAAGTGGATGGGGGTTGGGGTAACCGGGTCATGGGCATTAACGAGGGCATGTGATGTAATGGGCACTAGGAGTTATATGCAACTGATGAATCAATTCTACCTGTGAAACTAACAATACAGTATATGTTAATTAAATTGGATTTAAATACAAAAGTTAAACAAAAAAACAAAAGCAAAACAAAATAAATGCTGCTTCTCCCCCCATTCTCTCTGGTCTCCCAGTGGGACTCAGTCCAATTAAACAAAAGTCAGTTTTTCTCACCTTTTTCCTTTTGTTGGTCTTTCTACAATCAATTGTCTTTTTTTTCCCTATCAGTCCTTCAGTCTGAATAGTTTTTTTGATCTATTTAGTTATCAATTTTCATCTAACTTTTGAGATCTGCACTCAACCCTACATTCTGAAATCATAGCTTTAATTATTTCAAATTTTTGTAGACTTTTTAATATAGATTTGCCTGTTTTTATGCTCTTTTCCAATGAATTATTTTATTTTCTATATTTGAATTTATAGTAGCAATAATAACTTTAGCATAAAAATGTACAGCTAACATAGTTTGCCTAATTATTTAAAATTCTTTCCAACTCCAATATTAGAGGCTTTGTTGGTCTATTTCTATGGCAGATCCATTTCTATTGATTGGCATTTATGTCTCTTTGTGTGCTGGTAATTTTTAATTGTGTGCCCATTCATATAAGTTGCTTACAGAAATTGTTTGTAGAAGTAACTTAAGTCCTAGGCTGGTGGCATTATTTTCTTTCAAAGAGAAATTCTGCCTTTCTTCTAGGTTTATGGTTATGAAAACATTAAGTAAAACTTTATTTCAGTTTTAGGCATTGATGGAGCTTTTCTGGGTTAGTCAGATGATTTGAAGCTTGAATAAATTCTGGGCAAATGGTTACTTCATTTTTAGTTCTTCCTTATCATAGTATCCAAAACTTTGGCATCTTACCTGAAAATATACAAACACTCATCTCCTCCCGCTGGCAGACCCTGAAATGTAGCTTTTGTATCCCTAGGACTTTATGCTGACAGACACTACACAGTTGCTCAGGTGCTTTCATGGAAAAATCGCTTTTCCAGATGCTGGGCTGACCATTCTGAAGCTTTGCTTTGTTTTGCATCTTGACTCAGTAGCTCAGCTCTAATTTGTTAACTGCCTGATGCCTTTGATCCTTCTGTGCACATCTTATTTTTATTTGTTCAGTATATTAACCTGAACCAAAAAGATGTGTGTGTGTGTGTGTGCACACAAGATCTATACTACAGAAATTGGTTCATGTGATTAGGGAAGTGAGCAATCCCAAATCTGCAGTCCGCAAGCTGGAAACCGAGGAGAGCTGATGGCTCAAGTTTCAGTCCAAGTCTGAATCCCAAGGCAGAAGAGGCCTGACATCCCAGCTCTAAAACCAGTGGAGAGAAAGAATTCTTCACCAGCCTTTTATTCTATTACAGCCGCCAATGAATTAGGAGAGGCCCATCCACCATCTTTACTTGGTCTACTGATTTAAATGTTAATCTCATCCAGAAACACTCTCATAGACACACCCAAGAGTAATGTTTAGCGAAATACCTGGGCATTCCAGGGCCCAGCCACGTTGAAACATAAAGTTAACCCTTACACCAAGGTTTCCAAGTTGTCCTGAGGGTGAGTTTGTCTAAATCACCTCATCTGTCATTACTGGAGTTGGAGGTCTTCACAGAATCTTTTAAAAAATGGATACACTCAGGGGTGCCTGGGTGGCTCAGTCGTTAGGCATTGGACTCCTGATTTCAGTTCACGTCATGATCCCAGGGTCCTGGAATTGAGCTCCACATGGGGCTCCCTGCTTAGTGGGGAGTCTGCTTCTCCGTCTTCCTCTGTCCCTCCCCGCTGTTCATGCTCGCTTTCTCTCTCTCTCTCACTTACTTTCTCTCTCAAATAAATAAATAAAATATGGATACACTCTGTCTTCAGGAATTTATTTTCTTATGGACTGAGACACTGATAGAGCCATGTCAACCTCTAAATATTCAATGTAAATGAAATAAAAATGTCATTGAATTCTATTCTTTAAATATTCCATGAAATAAACATCTTTTTCTCTTTCAATGCTCCATTGAGACTAAAGAATTCTCAAACTATGAGCTATAAATCTTGTTTGTAACAATTTCTGCTTAAACAGGTCATTATTACTTCATAATCTTTGAAGGCTGACAGTCAGGCAGAGTTCCTTGTAAAGTAAGAAGTATATTTCAGGACATATTTTTTTTCCTTAAAAATATATTAGCCTCTTAAGTTTCAGTTACCTAATAATGTTTCTAACAAAAATATGTGATTTTGATGTACTTTATTAAGAGGTAACATTGTCCTTTAACAACTAACCTTAAAAAATAATTTGCATTGTGATCTCAGATGCAGCAGTCTAATGACTGATAGGTCAAGAATTATCACTTACTGGAAAACAAACACTAACGATGGCAGCACCGGTAGGCGACCGGCTGCTGGGCTTAAGGTAGGAGTGATTGCTTGAGCTGTGAGGACACTCTTGAAGAGCACAAGTCAATGTGAGTGTGACAACTCATGCAGTCCTGGGAGTGAAACACCCAGGGCCAACGAGCCACGAGCCTCCTGAGGCGTGAGGTATCTGTCTGCGACCCCTGTTGTCACTGCAGCTCCAGAGTGCAGAGTCCTCAGCCAGGAGGTGCAGCTGGCCGGCCCCAGGACCCGGCGTCCGTAATGAGAGCCCCGAGCCACTCTCTGTGTTGCAGCTTCGCAGGTGAGGGTGACTGTTGACTAGTAGAAAAGGACCCAAGGTTCACGACTATCTTTTTACTGGCAGTGGAACGACCTGTGGAAACTGGCAATCCATTCTCATTTAATAAATCTCTGGGATTCTTTTGGCCTCTGTGATCAAGGAGCACTTAGTTCTACAGTTTTGTGCAGAGCACTGGGTTTCTACCTGCCTGTAAGATTGAGGTCATGAACTCAAGGTCCTGAGACTGAGCCCCACCTCGCTCTGTACTGGGTGTGGAGCCTGCTTAAGATTCTCTCTTCCTGGAGGGAGTTAAGATGGTGGAGGAGTAGGGGACCCCTTTTCCAGCCGGTCCCCTGAGTTGAGTTGATAAGCACCAGACCAGCCTGAACATCCACGGAATCAGCCTGAGACGCAGGAAGATACATCTGGATCTCTACAAATGAACATCTCCAGCGCTGAGTATTGAGGTACGAAGCAGGGGGCCGAGAATCCGCGCACAGATATCGGAAGATAAATGGAAGGGGGAGGGAGCCACCACATTTGGGTGCCGGGAAGCGGTAGCCACCTGCACGGGGGAGCGGGCAGACTCGCGGACCGGCACCTGCTAGACAGCAGACTGAGACCGTGAGCCGGGAACGAATGACACCAGACTGAAACGGAACTCTGGTGTGCTCACTGGAACCAGACTGAGACCGGGAGCTCTGGGAGCGCGCAGGGGCGGCTGGCGGTGTTGGAAACACAAAGGACAGAGACGCGCCAGCCCTGGAAGTGAGGGCTGGGACGCCGGGTGTGGGGCGCACATCCCGGGATGCTGCAGGGTTGAGCAGCACGCGCCAGCCCTGGAAGTGAGGGCTGGGACGCCGGGTGTGGGGCGCACATCCCGGGATGCTGCAGGGTTGAGCAGCACCAACAGAAACACAGTTAAATCTGACTCTCAGAAGAGGCACAGCAAACCACCAGGGAAAGCCGCCAGAGAACAAAAGCCTGGAAATACTGGCTCACAGTGTGCCCATCACCATCCCCCCTCGCAGGGGACACAGAGACTCTACCCAAACAGGGTTTCCTGAGTATCGGCACGGCTGGCCCCTCCCCCTGAAGGCAGGCTGAAAAATCAAGAAGCCCACATCCCTAAGATCCCTATAAAACAAGGGTTCACGGCCTGGGTCCCGGTTAATAATTTGGGCTCTGGACAACCCCGCAACCTCTCCTCATCAGAATGACGAGAAGGAGAAATCCCCCCCCCAGCAAAGAAAAGACAATAAAAATTCTATGAGCCAAATGCAGTCAAACTAGAGGCTCTGATGGCCAGGGTGAATGAGGCAGAACAGAGTAACAATGGTCAAGATGATGTGTAGACTTGAAAAAAGTATTAACGAAAATGTTAGTGAGAATATAGAATCTCTAAGGGCAGAAATGGGAGCGAATTTGGCAGAAAATAAAAATTCTATGAGCCAAATGCAGTCAAACTAGAGGCTCTGATGGCCAGGGTGAATGAGGCAGAAGAACGTATCAGGGAATAGGAGGATGGGTCAGTAGAAGAGAGAGCTAAAATAGAATCTGGACTTAAAAAAATCCAATCCCAAGAATGTAGGTTACAGGAGATTACTGACTCAATGAAACGTTCCAATGTCAGAATCATCGGCATCCCTGAGGGGGTGGAGAAAAACAGAGGTCTAGAAGAGATATTTGAACAAATTGTAGCTGAAAACTTCCCTAATCTAGCAAGGGAAACAAACATTCATGTCCAAGAGGCAGAGAGGACACCTCCCAAGCTCAACCACGACAAACCTACGCCACATCACGTCATAGTGCAATTCACAAATATTAGATCCAAGGATACAGTATTGAAAGTGGCCAGGCCAAAGAAATCTCTCACGTATCAAGGCAAATTTTATCAGACCTGTCTACACAGACCTGGAATGAAAGAAAGGGTTGGGGGGGGCATTTTTAAAGCTCTTTCAGAGAAAAACATGCAGCCAAGGATCCTTTATCCAGCAAGGCTGTCATTTAGAATTGATGGAGAAAGACCTTCCAGAATCGCCAGTCATTGAGCAACTTTGTAACCATGAAACCACCCCTACAGGAGATATTAAGGGGGGTTCTATAAAGGTAAAAAGGCCCCAGGAGTGATACAGAACAAAAAGTCACAATTGATAGAAACAAAGACTTTACTGGCTACATGGCATCATTAAAATCATATCTCTCCATATTCAGTCTCAATGTAAATGGCTTAAATGCTCCCATAAAATGCCATAGGGTTGCAGATTGGATAAAAGGACATGACCCATCCATTTGCTGTCTACAAGAGACTCATTTTGAACCTAAAGATACATTTCAGACTGAAAGTAAAGGGATGGAATACCATCTTTCATGCCAATGGACCTCAAAAGAAAGCTTGGGTAGCAATTCTCATATCAGACAGTTTGGATTTTAAATTAAAAACTATAGTTAGAGACACAGAAGGGCACTATATTATTCTTAAAGGATGTATCCAACAAGTGGATATTACAATTATAAATATATATGCCCCCAACAGGGGAGCAGCAAGATACACAAGCCAACTCTTAACCAGAATAAAGAGACATATAGATAAAAAAACAATAATAGTAGGGGACTTCAACACTCCACTATCAGAAATAGAACACCCATGCAAAAAATTGACAAAAAAACAAGGGCTCTGAATGCCATACTCGACGAGTTGGACCTCATAGATATATATAGAACACTACACACCAGAACCAAAGAATACTCATTCTATACTAATGCCCATGGAACATTCTCAAGAATAGACCATGTTCTGGGACACAAAACAGGTCTCAACCGATACCAAGAGACTGAAATTATTCCCTGCATATTCTCAGACAACAACGCTTATAAATTGGAACTCAACCACAAGGAAAAATTTGAAAGCAACTCAAACACTTGGAGATTATGAACCATCCTGCTCAGGAATGATTCTATAAACCAGGAAATCAAAAATCAATTTAAACAATTTATGGAGACCAACGAGAATGAAAACACAACAGTCCAAAACCTATGGGATACTGCAAAGGCAGTCCTAAGGGGGAAACACATAGCCAAAAAAAAAAAAAAAAAAAAAAAAAAGTTTTTATATT
>NC_048218.1:116639174-116639412 GCF_002007445.2 Ailuropoda melanoleuca | reverse complement strand
TAAAATGCAGTTTTTATATTCTCACCTCAAGAAGCTGGAACAGCAACAGAGGGACAGGCCTAATCCACGCATGAGGAAGCAGTTGACCAAGATTAGAGAAGAAATCAATGAATTAGAAACCAGGAGTACAGTAGAGCAAATCAACAGAACTAGAAGCTCGTTCTTTGAGAGAATTAATAAAATTGACAGACCACTGGCAAGACTTATCCAAAAGAATAGAGAAAGGACCCAAATTAAT
>NC_048218.1:116472107-116638291 GCF_002007445.2 Ailuropoda melanoleuca | reverse complement strand
CATGGTACTGGCACAAAAAGAGACACATAGACCAATGGAACAGAATAGAGAACCCAGAAATGGACCCTCGGCTCTTTGGGCAACTAATCTTTGACAAAGCAGGAAAAAGCATCCGGTGGAAAAAGACAGTCTCGCCAATAAATGGTGCTGGGAAAATTGGACAGCTACATGCAAAAGAATGAAACTTGACCACTCTCTCACACCATATACAAACTCCAAATGGATGAAAGACCTTGATGTGAGACAGGCATCCATCAAAATTCTAGAGGAGAACATAGGCAGCAACCTCTATGACATCGGCCAAAGCAATCTTTTTCATGACACTTCTTCAAAGGCAAAAGAAACAAAAGAAAAAATGAACTTGTGGGACTTCATCAAGATAAAAAGCTTCTGCACAGCCACGGAAACAGTCAAAAAAACTAAGAGGCATCCCACGGAATGGGAGAATATATTTGCAAATCATTTGCAAATATATAAAAGACTGGTATGCAAGATCTACAAAGAACTTCTCAAACTCAGTACACGAGAAACAAATAAACAAATCATAAAATGGGCAGAAGATATGAACAGACACTTTTCCAATGATGACATACAAATGGCTAACAGACACATGAAAAAATGTTCAAAATCATTAGCCATCAGGAAAATTCAAATCAAAACTACACTAAGATACCACCTTACGCCACTTAGAATGGCAAAAATTGACAAGGCAAGAAACAACAATTGCTGGAGGGGATGTGGAGAATGGGGATCCCTCCTACATTGTTGGTGGGAATGCAAGTTGGTACAGTCACTCTGGAAAACAGTGTTGAGGTCCCCTAAAAAGTTAAAAATGGAGCTACCCTATGACCCAGCCATTGCACTACTGGGTATTTACCCCAAAGATACAGACATAGTGAAGAGAAGGGCCATATGCACCCCAATGTTCATAGCAGCATTGTACACAGTACCTAAATCATGGAAGGAACCGAGATGCCCTTCAACAGATGACTGGATTAAAAAGTTGTGGTCCGTATACACAATGGAATATTACTCAGCTATCAGAAAGAACGAGTTCTCAACATTTGCTGTAACATGGACGGCACTGGAGGAGATAATGCTAAGTGAAATAAGTCAAGCAGAGAAAGACAATTGTCATATGATTTCTCTCATCTATGGAACATAAGAACTAGGAAGACCTGTAGGGGAAGAAAGGGATAAAGAAAAGGGGGGTAATCAGAAGGGGGAATGAAGCATGAGAAACTATGGACTCTGAGAAACAAACTGAGGGCTTCAGTGGGGTGGGATGGGGGAATGGGATAGTCTGGTGATGGGTAGTAAGGAGGGCACATATTGCATGGTGCACTGGGTGTTATACGCAAGTAATGAATCATCGAACTTCACATCAGAAACCACGGGTGTACTGTACGGTGACTAACATAATATAATAAAAAAAACATTAAAAAAAAGAATTATCACTTACCATCTAAATCCTTTTTGCTCTCCCTTCTGTCCTATGCACTTAGAAATTTTGAAAAGTCAGTCAAATTTAGAGTAATGAAATTACAGTTAAAGTTTATCACTAATGATGAGATGGTACTTAGAAGTCTAATCTACAATCCTTAAATATTAATGTTTAGTGGAACGAAGTTCTATGCCTCAAAATGAATAATAAATCATCTTCCATGTAATATTTTAGTCAACCTTTGTAACATAGCTCATGTAATTATAAACTATTAGTTATGTAACACTGATTATAATTTACCACAGGAATACTTCTTCCTTGAGTCCCATTTTAAGGATTTAAAAAAAAGTATACTATCAAGAAATAAATTTTTCCGTATATTTGAAATATGTACACAAATATTTAATATATGTATATATATTTACATTTACTGCACTCCCAGATATACACACATACACATCTTCAATATAAAATATATTGTAAATTTTAAATAATATTCTGCAGTGTATTTTCCCTTCAGAATGCTTTATCAGTAATTTTGCAGCAGGAGGAAGGTAGTATTATCTGCCTTTGAGAGTCACTGCCAATCTACAGACATGCCACCCTGAACATACCTGATCTTGTCTGATCTTGGAAGCTAAGCAGGGTTGGGCCTGGTTAGTACTTGGATGGGAGAATCACTGCCATATTGCACCACTTTATGTTGGTATATGTGGGTCTTATCCCTTACTTTTTTTAGTGTTGCTAAAGAAAAAGAGATTTTGGACCATTGTTCTATATTTGCACTGTAACATTTCTGAGGACTTGAGTCCCAAAGTTTAAGTTGATCAAGAGGTGGGTCACTTAAAATCAGTTAGATCACAATCTGATTTGAGTGTACAAATTCACAAATATATATCTATATAGATTGATAGATGATAGATGATAGATAGATAGATAGATAGATAGATAGATAGATGATAGATAGATAGATGATAGATAGATAGATAGATGATAGATAGATAGATAGATAGATGATAGATAGATAGATAGATAGATACATATTTTCTTGAATCATTTCAACAGTACATAAGAAATGAAATCATGTTGCAAGGTCCTGCGAACCCGTTGAGGGCAGCAGCTATCCTCATGACCTGGCCAATCTTCCGTGCAGAAGCAAGTGTGCAGGCTGGGGAGATTGAGTGACATGCTGCCTCACCTTGCTGACCAGAAGAACCCCTTAGTAATTGCTACACTGACTCTGTAGCCCCCAGCTAAGTTTACCTCAATGGAAATTTTTTTCTGGAAGTGTTGGTTCACCCTTTAATTTCATCACAGAACTCAAACTGATCTAAGCTTTACCATTTGGGACAGGCTACCTTGCTTCACTTACTGCATTTCTAATTAAATTACAGGTGGTGATTTATAAAGAGAGCAGGAACTTTAGTGGGAGAATTCTTTGTGTAGTACATGCCACTTTTATTCTATGGGAAACACTGTTTTAATTCTTAGTGGGGAAAAAAAGACCATAGAGATGTCAGGATGTTAGTTACCCTGAAATAGCACATTTGTATTCATGTCTTCCGGATTACTGTCTTGAAGATTTTTCACCTAGAAAATCTGTACCTGTGCATTACGTACCCATTTACCATGTTTGGGTATTTTGTGTACATTCTGAAGATATTTCTGCATATGTCTTACTTATGTATCTGTATTTTTATTCTCTGAGGATTATTCATTGTTCTCATTCACCTTTGGGTAACCAGTAACTGACTGCTAAGTAGTACAGTGATATTTCATTAGTTTCAATGAAAATGATTTGATAAAACCATGAAAAAGTGCCTAATAAAATTCTTTAGTCAAGATGGCTCCATGATTTCACCTGGAAAGAACATTCCTAACAATGATTCCCATCACCCACCCTCTCTCCCTAATAAGCAATACATTAACCATCAAATGTAGGTGTGCCCAGGAACCGGATATATCTTTATGAAGCAGAAGCTTAGGGCTGGCGTGACAGGCCACCTGGACCCCAGGACTGACCTAGTAATTATAAGAACAGTTCACCTCTTTGGAGAAATAGGTTGCAAAATGAGGAAGAGAATCAGAAATCCCTGTGTAAGGAGCAAGCTGGAGCAGGTCCCTCTGCCTGTGAATGAAGGCTGGAGGTGATGGCGACCACACTTTGGCATAGCCCTTGATGAGAAACCGCTATCCTGAAGGTGGTATAAGACAGGGAAGGGCTAGAAGCCTTTGGATTGACAGTTAGGCCAATTCAGTGGGTGAGAGCTCTCTGCTGCCATCATGATATCTGGTGCTATACTGGGGGTTCTGAAAAACTGGATAAAGGTAATGCAGACTCCCAGAAATGAAGACATGAACAGAAAAGGAAAAGAGAAGTCCAAATTAAAATTTAGAGACAAAATCATATACATAAAAGTTATACACACACATACTAGTTATGTATATTAGGTATATATTTCATATAGAAATCATATCTATATTTATTTTATATGCAAAATCCAAACCAAGAGAAATTGTTCCCTAGGAAAGAAAACTAATGGACATAGAAAATGACTCCAAAATCATGTTTACAATCTTTAAGAAAATCAAGGCAAGAGCACTTCCATTAAAAACGGGAAAAACAAAACAAAAAAGGACAACAGAGTGGCAACAACAGCATAGTTTAAAAATCTTTCCAGATCCCTACACACCATATTAGGCAGGACACCTTCACTATGTGCAGGAGAGTGAAGGCAAAGACCCAGGAACACCGCTTACAACAGTGTGTGGTGATAGGGTAGCCTTGTGTTGTCCAAACCACAGGAAGGTGGAGACAAGACAGCATGAGTCATTTCTGCAACTCTGAGCCAAGAAGTGGATGGACAGTAATGTGACTTCTAATGTCCCTGTGACCCAGAAGACATAACATTCATTAACAATTAATGTCCAAAAGTGAAACAGGGAAGGCTGAAGAAGGGAGCAAAACTGGCCTGGAAATATGCAGGCTCCAGTTTGCAGATGAGTGAAGGATTCTAGAGACACAGGTGGTGCTGGGGAAGTCTGGGCTCTAAAAGCTCTGAATTAACCAACTCTAAGATCCCACCAAGGAAAAGCCGATGGGGAGGTGAAATTTTTGTGAGTGGAATCCATGTAAGAGGGACAAAGACAGGATGGGCAAAAGAGAAAAAAGGATCCAGACAAAAGTTGGGAGAGATAACTTTCAAAAAAGTTTGAAGCCATGTTTTTGGCAACTGTATTGTAACAATAAAAGGAAGTTCCAGAATCTAGAGATATAAGGTGGTGAAGCTAGAAAAATTACTGAGATCCACATCCTCTTCTAAGAGTAGAAGAAAAGTCACCTCACTTAAACATGAACAAGAGAAAATATTACCATTCGATCCCATAAAAGTTTCATCTAAAATATGTGAAGAATATAGAGAATAAGAGTTTAAAATTGACAATCTTTTACCAGATAGACAAGACTTCAAAGCAGATGCAATCTGTCAAAATGAGTTAGAATAAATAATAAAAATAATAACATTCATGAAAGCAAAGCCCATCTTAGAATTAGAAATACTCAGAAATAAGAAGATTGAAGAAAAGAAGAAAAGAGAGATTTGAAAACAACTAAGGAAGAATTGCTAATAAGTAAAAACCATTTTTGAATAAAGATTAAACTAGATGGAACAGAAGAGTGAATTAACACTAGGGATAATGCCATAAGACAAATAAAATAAGGATAAAAATTATTTGACAGAAAGCAAAGCTATATAAGATAGCATCTGAATGACGGACACGCTAAAACACTAAGAACCAAAGCAACAGAATGGAACAAGAGGCAAAACTGTAATCCAAGGAAAGTTCGCTGACATAGAGATGACTCGGAAGTAAGTGTGTATGGAAAGAATGCCCATCATACTTGGGAAAATCAACTCTGAGTGGCCAATGTTAAAACATATTTTAGTAAAACTTTTGAATTCTAAAGTAAAAGTCAGAAAAAAATATATCCTAAGAGCATCCATGGAAAAAGTCTAAATTGCTTTTAAGTGACCAGATAATTTATTATCCAACCCAGGAGACTATAGAGTAAAAGGAATGAGCACAAGGGCATCTGTAGTAAAGCAGAAACATCCTGGTGGAAAGGAGCATGTGATCCTCCTATTTAAGAAAGAAAGAAAATCGAATCCACATCAGCCTGTTTGACAGCCATGGTTTATACCCGGAAACAATGCAGTAGTAAATTTAAGTTCATCAAGGAAATAAAATAAGAACTAAAGATTTCATATCCAGCCAGATTGACTTCAAAATGCCAGGAGGGCTGTAATAAACATGCAAAAAGTCAGAAGTATTTTTCCCTTGACTCACTTCTGATACAGCAAAAGATCTTTTCAGAGGAAAAGACAAAACAAATAAAATAGCTCACATGGACCACAATCTAATAGATAAATAAATAAAAAATACAACCAAAACCAAGCGTTTGATCAGATAAACATGGATTTTGCTTATGTAAGTCACCAATTACAAAGACTTTCAGATAACTAACAAAGTGAAATCTGACATTCTACCATGTATAAGAGACACTCATCTTATCAAACAATATTTAGAAAGTTTAAAAATAAAAGAATGACAACTGTAAACCAAGAATAGGTAAATGAAAAATAAAAGAGAAGTCTCATACTTGATATTAGAAGTCAGACCTGGAAGCACTGAAAAAGCAAAGGTCACTTTATAAAGCTGAAAATTTCACAACGAAAATATAACAATTACTCATTATTTATTATCGCTCCCACATGTTAAGCAACACGGTTCTTAGTGGAGAGAGTGCAGAGCTGCAGATGTTTGGAGGAATAGAATCAAAGTAAAGTCGAGGAAATTAACACGTCTCTCAATCCAATACAGGTCAAGGAATGTAGACTAAACAACGTAACCGTCAATACAGATTTCATAGATAATGTATCAAAGTTGCGATACAAGTAGAGAATAGCTGTTCTAAGTTTATGTGAAATACCGCCCTCGTTTGGACTGCAAAACCTTCATGAATCATAAAGCAGGACAATAACCCAAAAAGCATTCTCTGACCAACATATAGTATCAAAATCAATTTTAAATCGAAGGCCTTTTTCTTAGAAAGTAAGGGGGAAGAAAACAACTATCAAAATATGTTGTGGGAGAGCTCCCACCTCACAGGCACGCTGCAGGCTGTCCACGCGCGAGGCGCAGGGGCCCGGGCAGGGTCCGAGGGTCGAGGGTCCGAGGGTCGGTGCAGCCTTTGGGCGGAGCGGGGAGCCGAGAGGCTGCGAGCCCCGCGCTGGGAGCCGCAGGAGGAGCGGTGCCCGCAGGTCAGCAGATGCAGGTGGCCCTGCAGGGTGACCCACACGTCCAGGGCCTTCTAGCGCTGATGCTCCCGCGGGCGGTGATGACGGACTGGGACGTGTTCAGTATCCCTACCAGCTCTACACTGCTCCTTCTTTCCGCAGGACGGAACCAGCAAGTCCACGTGGTCCAGACAGACCTGTTCAGTGTCCAGCCTGTGCGGGAACATACAGAACCTAAAAGAGCATGTGCTCGTCCGCTCAGGAATTAAACCGTTGCAGCGTAACCGCTGTGGGGGAACGTTCACCAGAGCCGACTGGCTGAAGGTGCGTGGCCTCAAGCGTGAAGGCAAACGGAGTTTCCAGGGCCAGATTCGTGCCATGACTTCCTTCAGCGACGTAAACGCCACGTGATGGCTTCCCAGCGCATTAACCGCAGGCCTCGGATTTACCAGCGCAAAACCTGCGGCGCCCTGCTCGCCTACTCTGGAAATGCAGTCGTGCACCTGAGGAGTCCGACCCGTGAAGCAAACCTTCCAGGGCCCTGACTTCCTAGTACGGGACTGCTTCAGCCAGAGGAAGAACAGCCCCTCATCTGGGCGATCTCGGAGAACGCAGTTCCGAGAGCAACTGCTCCGTTCAAACGTCTGTGATTCCCCAGCTCTCCTCGACCCAGAATTGTGAAAGCACTTTCCCCTTGGGCTTTCTCCGTGGGCTGGCGGAAAAAGAGAGGCAGGACCAGAGTAGACAAAGACCAGTGCTTGTGCCAAGGCAACCGGCGATGACCCCCCCAGACCCCCACATCAGAGCTGTAAGCATGAAGTGGCTTCATTGTTGGTTTTCGGACAGTGCCTGTGCCTGGTCTTGTACATTTAAATTAAATTAAAATTTTTAAACAAAAAATAAGTTTGGGAAAGAATTTTTCGTGAATGAGAGGCTGATTTTTTTTAAGTTCACAATAACATATTATTGAAACTTAATTGAAACTATGAGACTTAAGGAGAACTAGTCTACTTAACCCATATATCAGTTTCTTCTTCCATTGTTAAAAGTAGGCTAAGGAAATCAGTAAAGAGGAATTCAGATGATTATTGACCTTCCTGAGATGAAAGAGTTGAACAGAGCAAATTACTGAACAGAATTGGACAGAGAGCCTAAGTAGATGTTTACTCCCATACACAGGACATTGTACAACATTTTGTAAAGCCTGATGGTTTTGGAAATATTTACGGTAAACTTTCTTAAAAATTATTAGGGTAGGTACTTCTGAAACCCAATGTACTTTTCTTTTTAAGCTTTGTCATTTCTATTATTTTTCATGGTGAAAATTTGCTATTGGGATAGGCATTCCCTGAACTTTTTTAGTACTGCTCCAAATAATCTTTCTTCTGTGAAAGAAGGCAGAGAATCATGATTGAGAAAAGTCAGGCTGTACATGACATGTGACAGGGAGTGGAAATGAAGGACATAAGTCCCACCTTTACAGAACTCTTTCAATCTTGCTTTTCTGACTAAAACTGGTTTCCCTGGTCTTTGAATATTAATGCCTGGCTAACTAGGTCATTGCCCAAATCATTTTTTCTCTTGCCCCATGAACAATACTTTCTCTTACATATTCCAGCATGATATCATATGAAAGAAAAATATTGAAGATTTTCTAGTTTATGTATAGTTCTATGTATTGTTAGAGATGTTTTAATTGTGCTGATTTGGACAAAATAAAGACTTCTCTGTTAAGTCTAAAATCCAAACAAGCACAAAATCCAAAATATATTCTGGGGGAAACAGAATCCAATTATCATAGAGAAAATAGAGAAAATGTTTAAAGAGCTCCTTCATAAAACCCAGCATGATTCAGATGCATTCACAGGGAAATAGTTTATATGGATTTTCTTCATATCTGTGGTAGATGCACTGCTGGGAAAATGAACTGGTTTCTCTCAACATACTATTAGTCCTGGACAGTACCTAACATTATGTCCTTTGTTTAATAATTTCCAGTTCTTTTGTTTTTACATTGAAAAGCTTAACTTTTGTGATTTCTGTTTTTATGAATTTATTTAAGCTATGATTGTCTAAGTGGCCATGTCTCTACAGTAAAATTTGGAAATTACTTAACTCTTCAATGTCTCAATGACTGAAAGGTGTAAATATGTTTAGTGTATGGATGTGAAGTTCTAGGTGTCCCATGATATTTGGGAAAATCTTTTCCATAAAACAATTTTCATTCATCCTGCATAACAGTAAAATGTCTCAGAAACATTCATGTATGTAAAAAACTGTCCATGATTATCCATTTTTGGTATCAATAAAGTATATTTTGAAGTGTTTATTATATAATGAATTATCCAGGTATGTATATGCATGTGTTATTGGGGAGATATATTTTTGCTTGGAACTTTTCCAAGAATTTACTATTTTGGAAAATTGTGTCAATAACTAAGTATTTGAGCCACCAACTCATGAAATCTGTGTTAGTCTTCATTTTTTGTTGTCACACTTGTGATTATTCTATATAAACTATATTTTTGAAATTTTCTTTCATAAAGTTTAAGATTGACATTCTAGGAATAATTGAATTTATTTTTATATCTTTGTGCACAGTTCTTCCTATGCCAAAACATTGCTTTTAATGAAGCAAGGGAACTGTCAAGATTAAGTAAATATTTTGCCCACTTTTACCAAAAAATTTTGAAAAGACTTATCTTGCTTCTGACATACAGAAGGAAACTATTGAATATTATCCTTGAAATGTTAAAAAGTCTTCTAATCAGCAAGACAAAAGCATCAATTTTATGTAAAAAATAGCAAGAAGTAATAACCCCGATAAGCCATGGAATATTGGAGGAATATTAATCTTACTAAATGTGAAAAGGATTATTAATACACTGATAAAAAATTCAAGTGAAGTTATATCTCTGTCCGGTTGAGCAATGATACTGTTTTTAAGAAGAATCAATGAGATGTTAGAACATTTTACAAATAACTATGTAACAGAGTGTAGTGCAACAAATTTTTATTACAATGCATTGAAATCATCCTATGTTACAAATGAAGTTTAACTAATAGTATGTATAGGCTGTTTAAGGAATGAAAAAGTCATAGAGGAAATGCTATTTTAACATAATTATGATGGATACAATGGGGTGGCTATTATACATATTCCTTAAAAATTATTTCATAGAAAAAATACTTCCTTTTTACCAATGTCATTGTTTCTGTAACAGAGGAAACCACCACTATAATTGGCCCACAACATGGATTTATAGCACTTTGGTAGATAACATCAAATATTTTGCTTATTTATATCATTATTACTGGTAACATTTATTTATTAAAAGATCATAGTAAAATACTTGACAAATCATGGAATGACACAACGTGAGTGCTATCAATTAATATAACATCAATCCTTTAACAGATTATTTGGTAAACTCTAATGAGGAAGATGTTAACATTTTATCTTACACAGAAGTAAGGTGGGTCTCTAAAGGAAATTGTTTAAATACATAATGTTTATTATATTATAATAATGACATTTTATGCCATTAGTTAAAAATTAAGGATATTATTTTCACTTCTAGTTACAATGTAGTAAAATGTTAATGATTGTCACTTTTAACAAAAAGAGAAAAAAAGATTAATGGATAAAATAAAATCATACATTTCTATGACACTACTGAAAAGCAGTGGGTGCAAGAAAGGTTTGGTTGATTAAATAGAAGTACAAATCCTTCACATGTTAGCAGAGAACCATGGCATTATCTATAGACTGGTATGCAGAAAAGTGGGTCTGTCATCTACTGGAGACTGGAAAATTTGCAGGACTGAGAAGACATAAATCAAGCTTTGAGTGGCAGTATAAGCTAGAGGGATGGGTTGATATCTGGAGAGGCCCCAAAAGGAAAATAAATAGCTTAATCACAATGTTTCTCTGCCACCCTCTCATCAGACTGTAACCAAGGAAGCAGTCATGAAGAGCTAGTAAATCAAAGGAATTTATGAAACGTCGTGTGTTCTCAATGTGCTTGGATTCTGAGGTCCTGACAAAATTGAATACAAAGTTGAAGAAAAACTATCTGAAACTGGAACAATTCCCTCTGGCTCAAACAATATAAGATCAAAAGTTTTAGCCTTTTGGTGATGCTGGCGTAGAGTTTAAAGTCTTAGTTCACTTTAAATGTACTCAATAAAAGTGTGGTCAGTTCCAGATCAGATCAATCATGGAGGAATCAAAATCGTCAGCTCCTCATCATAACTGCCAGCTACAGAAGAAGGTTTGCAATTTCTGTGAAAACAATAAGTGCAATTTAAAAATTTACTCCATTCTTCACTTTTTTAATCTTTAAATAATACCAGGAATTAAAAAAAAATTAAAATAAACAGAAAGAAAATAAGCAGAAATAAAATAAATAAAATGACCAGAAAGAAAATAAGCAAATTCTGAGTACCCAGTCATTGAACTTAATGTAAAAGACTTGCAAACCAGTATTATTATTATTTTTAAATATAGGAGGGAATGGGTGAAGAAATACAGAATTTTGTAAGAGAAATGAAAACTCTAAAAAGGATCAAACAGAAGTCAGAAAATAATAAAATATCTGAAATAGAAATGTTGGATAGGGTTAATAGCAGATCAGTGTAGTTAAAAGCAGATTAAGAACTGGTCACTTGAAGCTAACAGAGAAAAACAACTGAAAAGAAAAAGTAGACAGTCAGGTACCTGTGAGACAATGTCAAGCAGACTAAATTATGTGTAATTTGAGCCCCCAAAAGATAAGAGAAAGCCTGGGGCAACAACATTTTTTTGAAAGATAATTGTATAAATTAATACAACTATGATGAAAAACACCAAACCCATATCCAGAATCCCAGTGCAGCCCGAAAATAATAATTAGAAAGAAAATACCACTTAGGTAGGTTAGAGTAAAACCAAAGAAGAAAACCAAAAAAGAAGGGGTATCTTGAAACAAAACAAACAAAACAAAACACCCAAAACAGAAAAGAGCAACACAGTACATACTGGAGGGAAACGATCAGCTTATCCAGAATTAGCCAACTAAGAAGTTATCAGGAATGGGATTTAAATCCAGTTTTAACTGGCACCTGTATTCATGTTTTCATCACTATGAAAAGTATGGTTTCTTCCATCAGTGAAATTTCCCACATAAATGTGTTAATGATGATATATCAATATATCTAAAGGACAATACGTAATTACCTCCATAGATGAATAAAGCATTTTTTAAATCATCCAAAAAAAATTTATTATAACTAAAAAACAAGGGGCGTCTGGGTGGTTTAGTCAGTTAAGTGTCTGACTTCAGCTAAGGTCGTGAGCTCATGGTCCTGGGATTCAGCCCTGTGTGGGCTCCCTGCTGGGTAGGAAGTTGGCTTCTCCCTCTGCCTCTACCCCTCCCCCTGCTGGTCTCTCTCAAATAAATAAATAAAATCTTAAAAAAATAAAAAAAATAAAAAAAAATAAAACTTAAAATGAGAATAGATGTTGTAGGCTTTATTATTATTATTTTACTATGCTGCTTCATTTTATTTACTAACATTTGGTTTGAGGATTTGCACATAAAAGACTGTTTTGTAGTTTTTGTGGATTTTTTTTTTTGGTAGTATCTTTGAACTTGCTACAAGTTTATGTAGGAGATAAACATTTTGAAAATATTTTTTTCTACATTCTGAATAATTTTTAAAGTATTAGAACTATCTGTTCTTACAAGGCTTTTTAAAATCAGAGCACATTGCTATTTATGGGATGGTTTTTAATAAATTATTTTATACATCATATGACAATTGGATCATGTAGATTTTTAGTCTCTTTAAGGCCAAATGATAATTTATAAGCTAGGAAATGATTCTTTTCTCTGTTTCAAATTTATTAGCTTAGAATTGAGCTAAGTAGTCTATGATACTCTTATTGATTCCCCTCGTACATTTGCCTGTTTTCACATTTAACTTGTTATTTTGTATATTTACTATTCCCCTTCCTCTTTTTCTTGATTAAGTTAGCTGACAGAATAACTCTTTAGTTATTTCCCTCAAAGAAATTGCTCTTGAACGAATTTTATTAGTTATATGGTTTTCCTCTGTTTTCTTATTCATTTCTGTTTTCTTTATTGCTTACTTTTGCTTTTCTTGGGTATATTTTGTTGTTCTAACTCTTTGAATTTTCTGCTTCCAAAATAAGATAGTGTGACAGGTATGAAATTAATAATTAAAAAGTCATTCGAATGGAGTCTAAAGGGAGGCTGGCGGTGGAGCTCTAATTCCCCTACCACTTGTTGTTCATTGCAGACCCAACAGAAAGTGACCCACCTTGCAAATCCATACTACTTTACTACCCCCGCAGGAGGAAGAAAGGCTTTCTCTTTTCCCTGGCAACAGCGCAGCCAATGAGAGACAGCCACAGCTCAGCCAATGAGAAGCTACTATACTTCCGGCTCCCAGTTACACCAATGGATTTTTTGTTTTAACAGCCCCTCTGAACTCGCATCTTTCCTCCATGAAAGAGGGCTCCTCTGCTGTGTTCTGCAGACATGCCTGTGTCCCAGACTGTAATTCTCTGTTATTCCTGAGTAAACCCATTTTTTACTGGTGCTTAATTTTTAAGGTTAACATAAGCATATAGGATAGACATTTACATTACAAAAGGGTGAGAATAAAAGGAGTAACGGTGTCACTGGTGGCCAGCATGTCAAAATTTGTTACGTTTCAAGGCCTAAGAATAATTCTCTGTGTCTTAACACTTTACTCTGGGCACATGGAGGCTTGTTTGGTCCTGCCCCTAGCCTCACCTCTCTGGCCTCTTCCTTTACCTGAAGTTCTACCCTCAGAACTAGTCTACCCTTTCTTTGATAAGCCGCACATGTTTATAGCTTAGTTGTTCTATCATTCCAGTTCCTGACCTGGAATCCCAGAGATGTGACAGTTTTCCTGTATTTTATCCCATCTCTGTCCCTTTTAGTCCTGGCTGGCAGGGTTTTAGCACTGTAATATCTCATTAGAACCCTTACAGATTTTTTTTTTTCATGTCAAGGGGGTCCACATGGTTAGACAAGAGTGCCTTCCATGTATTTTTCCTGAGAAATCCCATTTTCTCCTGTTTTCTGCTAAGAAGATTAATTAGATTCATGACTCACACACCTAATCGCTTCCAAAAGGGCTTTCTCTCCAGAGTAGCTATATCAACAATGGGGACTTTCTAGTTTTAACATCTTTTGTGATCTGAACAGGTTGAGAACTTACAAAATCAATAAGTCATGGTTCCTTTTGCTTAACGGATCTTTCCTCAATCTTTCTTTTCCCTCTCACATTTTGCCATAAGCAGGAAGAGGAAACCAGGTTGCATCTTCAGCACTTTTTATATTTTCACAGTTGTTCTGGAAGCCAGAAGTCCAAAATCAAGTTGTCAGCAAGGCTGGCGTCTCCTGGAAGCTCTCAGGGAGCATCATTCCATGTCTTCTGGTGGCTGATGTCATTCCTTGGCATTCCTTGGCTCTGGCTGCCCTTCCATCTCTTCCTTCATTTTCACATGGTTTTTGTCTCCATGTGTTTCTGTCTTACATCTGTGTCTTTTAAGGAAACATATCATTGGGTTTAGGACCCACTCTTAACTTAGGTACATCTGCAGAGACCCTATTTTCAAATGAGACAGGTACCTGGAGTTAGGACATGGACATATTTATTTTAGAGCCAATATCCAATCCATCACATCTTTGTGTGTTTGTACATATGTGTGTATTCCATTATTATTTTTTTAGAAATTCTCTTTCCCTCTCTCTCTGTCTCGCTGTCTGTTTTAACTACTCTAGTTTTGTAGCACAAAATCAGGGGCTCTGTTGTAGAGTATCAGGACTGTTGGAGCTTTAGACATTTGGTAGAAATTCCCTGTGAAACTATCTGTAGTTCTATAGTAAAATTCTCTATGTCACCCAGTTATTAGTTGTTTAGGCTTTCTACCTCTAATGGGTAATTGTCTTACTCTGTATTTCAATAAGAAAGTATCCCTTCCCAGAGAGGAAGGCAAGCCATAAGAGACTCTTAATCATAGAGAACAAACTGAGGGTTGCTGGAAGGGAGTCTGGTGGGGGATGGGCTAAATGGGTGAAGGACATTAAGGAGGGAACTTGTGATGAGCACTGGGTGTTATATGTAAGTGATGAATCACTAAATTTTACACCTGAAACAAATACTACACTATGTGTAAGCTAACTTAAATTTAAATTAAAAAAAGAAAAAAGAAATTATCCCTTCCAATGTGATGTTCACATTTATGTACATGGACATCTTCAAAATAGCTTAAGATTTAAATATATACGTATTTTCTTCTATATCAATGACTATTTGCCCTTCTTGCTTATTTCTTATTTTGTATTTTCATGCTTTGGCATTATATTTTTAAAAATTAAGCAATGACATATATTTAATCATATTTTTCAAACACCAGGATTTTGATTCATTCATTATTAGGTTTACTCTTTTTCTATTCTCTATCACTTTAGTTTTTTCTTTTATTATTTTCCATCTTGTGCCTTCTTCCAGTTTACTATGTTGTTCCTTTTCTAGGATTTTGGGCTGGGAGCTTAATTCATTTTTATTTATTTATTTATTTGTTTATTACTTACAAAAGTATATAGTGGCATCAAATTTCCTCTGATCAATGTTTTTAATATATTCTATAGATTCTGATATATTTATTTTCCATTATCATTTTTTGTTAGAAATTCAGTCATTTTCATTTGTATATTGCCCTTAATACAAACATTGTTTAATAGAGGGTGACAATTGATATTTTTAAGCAAAAATTATAAACATGTGCTATGGTTTTCTTGGAAGTAAACCATATAAGATTGTAGCCCAAATAATGAGAGGACATATATATGGAATTATAATATTTCAAGGTTTATTCATTCTACAAAGAGTGATATGATATTAATGCATGGCAGATGTGATAATTTAAGGGTGGTTATGCAATTTCTACAGTACTAATTTATAAACAAACAAGAAATCCAAAATGATACAGCTAAAAAATAATAGAGTATATAAAAAGAATACTGAAAATAAGCATTTGAATAATCAAAACAAAGTTGTAAATAAGAAAATAAATAAATGGAAAACAAACCACACATTCAAACACATATATAATTGCATTAAATAATGTTGGACTAAATAATTAAAAAACAATTAAAAGTCCAATTAAGAAGATATAGATTGTCAATCTGAGTTTTTTTGTTTTTTAGTTTTTTTAAAAAGCAAGACTCAAGTAATTCTATTTAAAAGAGAGGTACTTGATATATGAGGACACAGGCTGAAGGTGAAAGTAAAATAATTGAAAAATATAGACCATGCTAACTTCAAACATTAAAAAATCCTGGTGTACTAATATCAGAAATAAGCACTTCAAGATAAAGAAGAGCATTTTATAAAGATAAAAGTATCTATTTATAAAAAAAACCCACATAATAATTCTAAGTATGTACCTAGGAGACTCACTTCAAATTAAACGAAGCAAAATCACATCTTTTTTTACAATTATTTACAAAGAAACTAAATTAGTTATTGTAACATTTCTTAGTTACATATTTGGTTGAAAACAGATTCAGTGCAGTTGTGTAGGTAATGCAGAAACAAAGAAATCAGTTTGAGAGTCCTTATAGAATATTTAGACCCAATTTTAAGCTACCATCAATGAATACAAGAATCTATTTAATTTTATTAATAATTATTAAAAATATTAAAATAATTTAATAAATCAACATTATGTTATTTTCAGCGTATATATTTTTATAGTTATTGAAGCAGAGAGAAAAAATCTGTTGTGAAAATTAAATGTTATTATTTTTAAGTCTTAGGGTTGCCTGTTGTTCTTCAGGCTTATCCTGGTATTGTCCATAAGGTTTCACATTAAATTGTATATTACCTCTTTTCTCTCCTATCACCTATTTAAAATATCATCCCCAAGATTAAATGTATCTGGATATATGTGATAGGTCACAAAGTACAAAAAAATATTTCCTATTGTATTTTGTTATAATCACACCTCATAACATGTTAAAGAAATTTATTTTGATATTATACTTTAAATAAGGTCCAGATCATATGCAAGAACATCTTATTTTCTCACCTTTGAAACTAATTGGTCCTGACTCGTTATTCTTACTTAAGTTAAGGTGATTTACCTCTTATCATACACAAAAATGAATGGCTTATTCTTACTTGTTCTCAAACTAATTTTTATTTTAATGTCTAATATTTATTTATTTATTTATTTATTTGAGAGTGCATGCCTGTGCAAGTGGCAGGGGGAGGGGCTGAAGGAGAGAGAGACTCTTAAGCAGACTCCAAGCCCAGGGCAGAACCCACTGTGGGGCTGGATCTCACGACCTGAGGTGAAATCGAGTTGGATGCTTAACCAACTGAGCCACCCAGGTGTCCTGCTAGTGTCCAAATTTAAAATCTGCAGCTGCTCTTTAATTTCTCTTCAATTTTTTTTAAAAAAATGCTGTATCATCATTTTACTTCACCTAAATCTAAACTTACTTATTATAGATAAAAGCTTCTATTATTTCTTCTAGTTTTGAAATATATATGTTTTTCCTATAAAGTATTTCCTATAAGACCTTACATTATAATAAGGCCACTATAAATTATTTTAGAAATTTTATGTGTAGATAGTTTATTAGAAGATTCTATTTAAATTTCAGTGTTAAAACAGACATTACAAAATATTGGATAAACGGGGTGGTGTGTTGGGTCTACTAAAGTTGACCTCTAATTTAGACTTTCTATTTAGCAACTTATGGCTAAGTTGTCATAGTTCTAAGTTTTATTTTCATAAATTTCCTACATATATTTCTCTAATCCTCTACTATCACATATTTCAGTTTCTTTCTTTCTCTTTCTATATACTTTATTTTTAACTGTTATTGAAGTATAATTATGATTCATTGTTAAATAGTTTCATGTGTACATTATGATTCCACAGTTGTATATATTACTCAGTGCTCACTAAATAAGTGTAGTCACCATCTGTCATGAAATGACATTATGACAATCTTATTGACTATAGTCCTTGTGTTGTACTTTTCATCTTCATGACTTACTGTTTGTAACTGGAAATTCGTACCTCTTAAGGCCCTGTATCTGTTTCATCTATCTCTGACCCACCTTCCTCTAGTAGCCATCATTTTGTTTTCTGTATTTTTGAGTCTTTTTCTCTTTTTTTCTTTGTTCATTTGTTTGTTTTTTTAAATCTCATATATGAGTGAAATCCTATGTTATTTGTCTTTTTCTGCCTGATTTATTTTACTTAGCATTATTCCCTCTAGATCTATCCATGTTGTTGCAAATGGCAAGATTTTATTCTCTTTTATGGAGGAGAAATATCCTAAGGTATAAATATACCACATCTTCTTTATCCATTCATCTATTGATGGGCACATGGGTTGCCTCCATATCTTGATGACTGTAAATAATGTTGCAGTAAACATAGGGATGCATATATCTTTTCAAATTGTTTTCATTTTCTTTGTGTAAGTACCCAGTAGTAGAATTACTATATCATATGGTATTTATCTAATCCTCTACTATCACATATTTCAGCCCATATATTTAATATAGTGGAAAGGGAGTAGATGGAAAGCCACAACATCCCTTTCTTGTCTGATTGATTAGAAGAGTGGAAGTGTCCCTTAGGAAAGAACAATCCAACATGTGGTTGGTTGCTGGGAGACCTGTTTCTGCCACCCATCCTATCAAAATTTCACAGCACGTAATAGAACCAACAGACACTTTTTGTGAAGTCAGAGTATAGATAATTGATGTTTCATTCCAAGTAATTACAACACAAAGCAGTAAATCCGAGGGATAGTGTTTTAGAGATTTCTTTGACCATTACTCTAATGTGGGTGGGCGACCATGCTGCTGAGAAGAGTCTAAAATTAGTTGAGAGAAAGAATTGATGCTAAAATGTAGTCTTGACCAGAAGATACAGATAACAGCAAACAGCTTATAAGATGGAGTTCAACAGAATGTCAGCAGACACTCAGGTAGAGAAAAACTAGCTACTTCATGAGTGCAGTTGGGCTAGGCAAAGACCGGAAGGCGTAATTGTACATTGTGGAAGACAAAACTGCAAGATGACTCTCAACCAGACGCATTCTTTGATTCAATGTTATGACTCAGGACTCCCAGAACTGAGAGGTCTTTTGGAGGAAGGAAAAGAAAGAAATGAGGAATACCTAATGTTGAAATTAGAATAGAATAACTCTAAAAACTCTTTTACTACAATTCAATTATTTCCTATTACGCAGAAATCAAGACTCAAACTAAAACTTCAGTAAAGTGTTAGAAGAAAAGTTATATAATTTCTGTATACCCAAAATTCTAGTCCAAGAATTAATCCAAGAATAAAAATCATCTCACTGGAATATGTGCTTCTTTCTGGGTTACAGTAGACTCCTTTTAAAATCAATTTCATTGGGTAACACAGCAATTAGATAGTGAACATCTCAAGAGATCAGCGAACTCTCCAGAAGGGGCATGATAAAGGAAAGGCCAAAAAGTTTTGCAAAGGCTAATAAAGGGCCAGTAAATCTAATCTTCAGTTTGTGCTCCCTTCTTAAGACTGAGTTTTCATCGTATAGAGAGTCAAATCCAATGGGAAACGGGTCCACAAATATTATTTCATATGTATATGACATATCATATGTATTTGCTGTATTTCAAACAAGTCACTTCTCATTTATGATAATTCTAATATAATTTTTTAAAGTTTTGTTCAACAATATGTTTTGTAGAAATATTTTGAAATGCCAGCTTTCTAAGAAACCTATTTTTTTCTATCAGGCTGCATACATATATCTCATGCATTTAAATATATAAATATGTAATACACAAGTTGGAACTAGTAAATACAATTTATAGAGTTAATGTCACATTTAGCTCCCTTGATGAAAGCCTGAAACAGGAAAGTCATCTTCTCAAATCCCTATTCAGTTTCCTTGTGCTCTAGTTCCTTGATTAGATATGACTGTAATAACAGTGGATTTAAAAATCTTGTCTGAAGATTTTTGTTCTATTCACCTCCTTGTGAAGTGAGGTTTTGTTCTGTCCACATCCTTGTAAACTATCACTCATGACATTATGAAAAATTTAAAATACATAGGAATCACCCAGGGATCTTGTTACAAGGTGGATTTCTGGGTTCCAGCCACAGAGATTCTAATTCAGTGGACCACATACTCCTAATATTCCTGGTGTATGGAGCAGACCTTGAGGAGTACTGGTCCATTCACAGACTACACTTTATTCCTAAATGGTTCTCTCTAACTCTGATAGATCATGCACTTGGATTCCACTTTTGCTCATGGTTTTTGTAACCTCTAAGAACTGACTTC
This sequence comes from Ailuropoda melanoleuca, assembly GCF_002007445.2. Taxonomy (NCBI): domain Eukaryota; kingdom Metazoa; phylum Chordata; class Mammalia; order Carnivora; family Ursidae; genus Ailuropoda; species Ailuropoda melanoleuca. The sequence continues at coordinate 116,618,144 of NC_048218.1, read as the reverse complement.
ATAAATTATTTCCCTCTTTAAAACTCTCACTCTTTTAGCTCTTTCCTCTAAGACTGGAAACATCTTATTGTTAAACAACAGCAATAACAATATTCCCTTTCCCTCATTCCACCTTCCTTTCTTCCTGCTGCTTCTCTCTGCCTGCCCCACCCCTACCTTTCTCAACCAGTCTTCTTACAGGCATAGTCTGCTCTTTGACCTCATCCCTCTCATTGCCTGATAACTCAAGGCATTAAATCTGCCCTATTTCACGCTGCAGTACAAGAACTGACAAAATCATCTGGTGCTCAACACCTTGCCAAGTAGAATGGGCTCTCGCTGTTCTTATTTTACTATACCTCCGTTTGACTGAGTTATTGTTTAACTGTGGGTCACTCACGCTTTGAAACTCTCTTCCCTTGATCCCATCACCAACCTCTCATGGTTCTTCTTATCCTTTAAGTAATCACTTTTCTGCCTGTTCCACAAAATCACCCACCTCCTCCTTTGTGGATAACACATCACATTCTCCAACATTCTGGCTTTAGCTCATCCTTTTCCTAATTTTGTGCTGTCCAACTTCTACTTTTGTCCTGACATTCTTCCTGAGTTTTAGACTCAGATGCAACAGTGTTACCCTGCATTTCCGTAATCAAGCTTAAGCATATTTAATAATTTCCTTTCCAATCCTATTCTTCCTGTCACAATATGTAGATCCATTTCATTCTAGCTCTAATCATGAAAGCCAGATACATGGCATTCAGCTTCCCACCATCCCTATGTCTAGCCATTCTTACTTCTTTAATGCTTCCCTCCTAAGTTTTGATCTCACCAGCTTTATATTTACTGTTGAGTGGGCATCAACTCTGACTTGGATAATTACTGTGTCCTTCTAATTGTGTTGTCTGCCTCTTCTCTTGTTTGACTTCTCAATTCTACCTTACCCATTGTAGACAGGTGAATTATCTATAACAGGAATCATGATCACTTACTAAAATTCATCCAAGATCCATCTACCTTATGTTTATTAGTCTGGCAAATGTTGAATTTACACTATTTCTCCAGGTGCATTTGTGTATACATCTTACTTTGCTCCCGACCTGTTAGTGAGAGTGAACAAACACCATTGTATTTTGCCATTAACCAACCCTCTGCCTACTTAGAATATGCTTTGCTTCATTTCTTCTTATTAAAAATTTTAATATAGAAAAATTCACAGAGTGATATAACAGAAACATACATCAAAAATTAGTTTTTCCTTTGGATTTTTTGAAATTGAAGTTGTGCTAAATGTTTAGATTAGAATGTGAAAGTGTTTGTTCCACATCTGCTTCTTGCTTACATTGTGATAGTAAGTAATTATTAACCTTTCCCTGCCTGGTTTCTACACCTTGAAAATGAACAGAATCATTGTGCAATCTCCATAATGATGTAAGAATTAATTAACGTGCATTTTGCAAAGTACTTGGAAAAGGTGCTTGACACATGGAAGATGCTCAGTAAAAGTTGGCTTTAATTACTGCTTATTGTTTATTTTGTTGTCTTTAATTATTATTATTATTAATAATTTTATCAGAATTGCATTTCCATATTCATGAAATGGGTTATCTCATTTTGCTTCATTTTTTATGTATTTCAATAATATTTCTGTATTTTTTTCCAAAATTATTTTTCTAAATAGACTTTTTTGATGGGAAAAGGTAAAATATCTTACTGGCACTTCAATTTTTCTAAGTGGCTACTGCTTTTACAATGCTGTTGCTATTCCCATTTTTAAATTTATCTAGCAAACCAGCATGCGCTACAATTTGTAGCGTCCTTTGTCTTTTCTGGATAGATAAAGTAGAATTTTAAAGCAAGGAAAAATTAGCTTTCTCTTTTCAAATCTTTTGCTACTTTTTTTCTTGTTTTGTTTTTTTTGCCTTGAGTTTCTAATAAAATATGGTGACAAAATGCTGTCCTTGGCCAAACTTTAGTCAGGTTGCTTTTGACAACTCCTTGACCTTGATCTATTCTTTGCAGACTTGCATAGCCTAGTTTTAGCAAGAACCCTGCTGTTAGTTTAGATGGAATCGACCAGTCCTGATTAAGTGATTAGTCTCAATATCTAGTCAAATTCCTCCTCCTCCCGTCCTCACATCTGGTCATCCTGGCTGCCTCGGCAAGAATCCCCTCTAACAGTTGATGTCTCTTTTTAGTAATTTTCCATACACTGAACCACACCCCCACACACATCTTTTTCCTGGCTATAAATCCTCAGCTGTCTTATTGTATTCAAAATTGAGCCTAGTCCCATATTTCAAGTTTCTGAATAAAATCAGTCTTTATCCCTGGCGTTGGTTCTGTTTGATAATAGAACACTAGGTGTTATGATGGTTATGACTGGTTTCCACCTGAATTTAATTGGAGCACTTCTAAAATGGAACACTAAGTGTGAAGTTTGCTATAGGTTTTATAAAAAAATATTTTTCATTTAAAGTTTTATTTTTTCCCCTCTGCTCAGAACTTTTATCACTGGTATGTATTAAATATCTCAGAATATTTCATCATTAATGTTTGTTAATTTTATTTTTTAATATATTTTCTTATATTCTCCTAGTCATGTTTTTTTAATGGATTTTGACCATTAATGGGGTGACTTACATGAATGTAATGTTGAAATATTGCCTGTACACCTGAGGGCAAATTTGACTAGTAATTTTTTTGTGAGTTTTAATTTGTTATCCTATTTTAAGGATTTTGCATCTACACTCATAAGTTAGATTGGGCCATATTTTTTTGTCTCTATTTGTCTTATTTTGGTATCAATGTTAAAACACACTCATATAATGAAATGGATAATTTCATTTCTTTTCAAATTCTCTGAATCATCTTGCAATTATTTTTTTCTCATCTTTCTTGAGGTTGGCAGAACTTGTTTATAAAACCACATCTGTAACTAAATCTTTCTGGTGAAAAAGTAGAGATGACAACAGTTTAATTCTCTATTTCCTTGTTTTACTTAGGCATTCTACTCATTTAAAAATACTTTTTTAAAATAAATTTAATTTGTAAATTCCTAAACATTATTTTCATAACAAAATAAGTTCAAAATAAAATATTGGCATAATTTGTTCAAAGTATTCTTTAATTAAAAATATTCTAGCTGTAGTCACGCCCCAGTTTCATTTCTCATAGTGTTTGTTTAGGCATTTCTATTCTAATTTCATTATTTCTGTCTGCATTTTGTCCTTTTGATGAGTTTTGCTGTGGCTTCTCCTGATGCTGTTGTTTTGCTGTTGTCTTTATTTATTTATTTATTTATTTATTTATTTATTTAAAGATTTTGTTTATTTATTTGAAAGAGGGAACAAGCACTGGGAAGGAGCAGAGGGAAAGAGTGAGAGCAGCAGACTCCCTGCTGAGCAGGAAGCCCAAAGTGGGACTCAGTCCCAGGACTCGGAGATCATGACCTGAGCCAAAGGCAGACACAACCAACGGAGCCACCCAGGAGTCCCCACTGTTGTCTTTAGAACCAGTTTGGTTTGTAGAGGTTGAGGACATTGTAGATGGCTACTTTGTACCCATTCCCCTCCAACATTCCCAAGAGAGCTCCGATTTGTTGTCTATTATTTTGCCATACAATGGGACTCAGAGAAGCTAACCTTAGCCTCATCTACAAGGATGCACCTTGTCCGACTAGGGTCAATTCTATCTTTCCAGAGAGAGATTAATTCTCAAGTGAGTATGTGAACACATGTGGCCCAAAGTGATGCCAGCTGATATTTGAAAAGGGTTCGAGCTGATTCTTTTTTGTTTGTTTGTTTGTGTGAGCTAGTGAATGCTATGTTTTTCTTCTTCAGGATTTGTCCTGCACAAATGAAAGAGATGTCTGGGAATACTGTGGCATCTACCTGTCTAAAGATAAAGCCAAAACATGGATGGGAAGGACCAAGAGACTTGGAGAGATGGACCTGAAGTCACTAGAAGCAACAGCCTTGAATCCCATTTCAACTCTGCCTTCATGTGCAAGTGTGATGATTAATATTATGTTTCAGTGAGGCTAGACTACGGTGACCAGTTGTTTGGTCAAACACTAGGTGTTTCTGAAAAGTATTTTTTAGATGTGATTAACATTTAAAATAATTTTACTTTAGCTGAAGGAGATTATTCTCCATAACGTGGATGGACTTTATCTAATTAGTTAAAGGCATTAAGAGCAAAGACTGAGGTTTCTCAGAGAAGAAAGAATTCTACTTCCAGACTGCAACATAGACCCTGTGAAGGTGTTCCCAGTCTTTCAATATAAGACTGGCATCAACTTCTACTTGAATCTTCAGGCTACCAGCTTGCTCAAGATTCAGATTTGCCACCAGCCCCTACAATTGTATGAGTCAGTTCTTTAAATATCTCGCTCTTCTTTCTCTTGTTTCTAATATATATCTAATTTGTACCTATATCTGTATCACAGAGAGAGCTGAATAAATAAACTGTAGTGTTAACACTGGATTTAAAGGATATTTTTATGCTAAGGCTATTATTTAGAGCCTTAGGTCTTTGGTTTCAATGAAGCTTTATCAGCCAGTACCAAATTTAAAAACAATATATAGGAAAGCACTTCCAGAATAATGGGGTTAGTTACCTCCAAAAATTTACTCCTTATAAAAGCATAAGAAATCTTGTAAAAATTATTAAAATAAACTTTTACAGAATTCTATAAATTTACCAAAGACTGGCAATAATCCAAGCGATATTTATTCAAGAAAAGTAGCTGAATCTCAGCAAGATTAAGCTTAGTGAAATGTTAAATTGCCCTTTTCCCCTTCTGCTGTCCCTACCTTCAAGGGAGCCTTACAAACCAACAGTCTTGTAATAATGGTAGCCATGAAAACCAGCAGCCAAATACCTGTTGGTGAGAGAAGAATAGGTTTGGAACTTTCCCAACGACCCAAATAATTGTTATTATTTCACCTATCTGGCAGTTACTTGAAATACCTCACACCAGGCTTATTTGTATTAGAAGTGATTTAGAGTTTGTTCAATTCTTTTCTGTGGCATGTTTGGGGAAAATCAGTGTCAATTGCATTAACATTGCAACCGCCTCAGGTGGTGATGTAGCTCAGGCAAACAAGAAACCAACTGAAAAACTTAAAAGGAAAAGCTGTGGCATGAGATAAACACAAAGAGCTTTGAAAAGTTTTGACGTATTCTTGGGACTAGAAAACCACGTTCGTGCACAGGACCGGGCAGATGCTTAAAAGAAATCTGAGACTGTCCTAATCTCTTTCCTCTGGCTAATCTTGAGACTCTGTGCAACTAAGAAGTGAAGAATAAGGCAGTGTTGTAAACTGTCTGCCAGAACACTGAATGCATGCCACACAAACCTCAGCAAAAATTGGGAGTCTTATTGTTTTAAGAAAATCAATATTCAATCAATAGTTGATCACTGACCTAATTGAAGAGTCTTCAGTGGCCATACATGATAAAGAATATAGACTTTGCAGAATTAGTATGAGAAAGTCACTAAAACAAACAAACAATAACAACATGGAAAAGAAGCAACAATAACAACAAAAATAAACTCTGGGAAAAGGGGAATCTGATTCCAGATTTGCTACATTATATCACTTAGAGTGTCCAGCTGGAAAAAAACATATAAGACATGAAAAGAAGTAGGAAAGTATGGCCAATACAAACACAAAAAATGTCAGTGGAAATTGTCCCTAAGTAACTCAAACATTGAACTCATTAGACAAGAGTTTTAAGTCAGCTATTTTAAAAACATTCAAATAACTAAAAGAACCATGACTAAAGAACTAAACGAAAGTACCTGAACAAAATCTTACCAATAGAGAATATTGATATAAATGCAAATTTTAAAAATAAACCAAACAGATATTCTGGAATTGAAGAGCACAATAAATGAAATAAAGTGGGTTCTGAATAGCAGAAGATTTAGTGAACTGGAAGGAAGGTTAATTGAGATTATCTAGGCTGAAGACCAGAAAATTAAAAATGAAGAAAAAACTAAAAAATAAATCCTGGAAATCTGAGAAACCATTGAACATATCCACATACAATCTTTGGGAGTTCCAGAAGACAAGGGAATAGAGAAAGAATACTTGAGGAAATAGTGGCCAAAACATCTCAAATGTGATGAACGCTGTTGCTCTACACATACAAAAAACTAAAAAAATCTCCAAGTAGAACATATTCAAAGAGATTCACTCCTAGACACATCATAATAAAACCATCAGAAGCCAAAATCAAATACAGAATCGAATACAGAAATCAGCAAGGACAATGAGACTCGTTATATACAAGGATCTCCAATAGGATTAAAAGGTGATTTATCATAAGAAGCCAGGGAGGGAAGGAACAGTAGGATGGCATCTTTAAAGAGCTGAAGGAAAATGGCCACCAACCAAAAATTTAATATCCATTGAATCTGTGCTTCAAAGATGAAGTAGAAGTCATAACATTCCCAGATAAAAACTGAGAGGATTTGTCTCAGATTTGGTTTACAAGAAATAATATAGGGAGTTTTTCAGGCTGAAATAAAAGAACATTAGATAGTAATTTAACCCATATAAAGAAATAAAAACACCAGGGGTTGGTGAACACATGGAAATTCAGGGTGAGACACTTGCCTGGAGAGGGCATGGAAGCTCTGTGCCCTGGAGCTATGGGTCTATCTGACAGCTCCTGAGTTACATCTTCTTTACAGTAAATCAGTGATCTAAAATATGGCTACACACACCTTTCTACAGGAGAACTTCTTCATGATGAAAGGAAGAACCCAGATTCACAGTATGGTGAACTCATTGAAAAGTACGTTAAAGACAAAAGATGGTGCCAGTTGAGATAACCATCAGTTTGTTTAAGAGGGAAAAGGATCAGACAATGGCTGCCAATGCTCAGATGAATAAATTCTTAATTGATGGGTTTCTAAGAAATAAAGACAACCTTCAAGGTTGGAAGAAGACCATGGATGGGAAGGCAGATGTGTCTTTCATTCTGTGTTTTTATTGTTGTTGTTGTTGTTGTTTTGTTTTGTTTTTGTTTTTATTGTAATAATGAAATCTGTATTGAATGATGTCTTGAGAGGGGAAAAGTAGTGGTAGAAGTGATGACAACAAAGGGAGCTTGGAAAAGAGAATTGAGACCTATCTTCGGTCAACAAAGCCAATTATTGACTTATATGAAGAAATGGGAAAAGTCAAGGATATAGATGCCTCTAAGTCTGTTGATGAAGTTTTTTATGAAGTTGTGAAGATTTTTGACAAAGAAGGCTAACTCTAAGCATGAAAGCATCCTCAAAATCATGCTTGACTATTGTTTTGATAACTGCTATTACAGTCTCTTTTTAAGACAAATTTAATCTTTCATAACGGCTGGATTAATTAATGGCTGGAAAGTACGTAATAAGACAAATTAAACTTTTTGTGTAATTGGTTCTTGCAAAATGTGTTTGGTAAACAAACTCATAAAATGAATTCCTAGAAGAGTTTTAGTATTTATCAAATAACTGAGCTTTTCCTATAGAAAGGTAAGAAAACTTAGGCTTTGTTTTATTACAACTTATACAAAGTTGTGTGACAGGGCATCCTCTTTGCTTCCAGGGATTGGGATGGGGTCACTGGGGGTTCAGAGCCTGGCAGAACTGTCAGCTTTATTCTGATATAAATCTGAGGGTAAGGGGCAAGATCACATCTAATGACATGTGTTCCTGTGCTCTATTATATAATATGTGTTACTAACGATTAAACTGATTTTAATAAAATTCCTAGCAATGGAAACTTGAAATACATGTATTAGGTTTATGGTAAATGATTTGGTTAACGTTTTAGTAACACTTCATTCAAAGTGTTTTTGTTTGTTTTCTAGACTAAATGTTGGGTTGATATGAAGTAAAAACATCTAATGCTTAATTTCCCATTTTGTTGTATTTTCTTGAATACTTTCTTTCAGTTATTTGTTTAGAGAGATTTAAAAATCATTGCACTTTGGTCAGAAAAATAATAAATATATCTTACAATTGTTATAAAAAAGTAACACCATAAAGATAACTATAAAAAAATGTTTAAATGCATTTTTGTTTATGACTTTCTCTTCTGCTGATTTAAGGGACAGCTGCATAAAACAGTAAATATAAAACTGTGTTGATGGATTTATAATGTATAAATATGTAATTTTTATAACAATAACAGCACAAGGGAAAAAAGAATGGAGCTACATAGGAACAAATTATCTAATAATAAAAGCAAATTTGTATTAATCTGAACTAGGTAGATTTAAATTAAGATGTTTACTGTAACTTCAAGGTCAACCACTAAGAAAAAACTAAAAATTACATAGGAAAAGAAATGACAAGGAGATTAAAATGGTACGCTGGAAGTATTTAACACAATAAAAAATAGTAATGGAGAAATAAAGAACAAAAACCCAATAAGATCTATACAAAGCAAATAACAGTGACAGACATGAATACTACCTTATCAGTAATTACATTAAATATAAATGAATGAATCCTTGCAATCAAAAGGCAGATAGATAAAAAATAAACATGACTCAATTATATGCTGCCTGCAAGTTACACGTTTTATAGTCAAAGACACAAACTGGTTTAAAGTAAGAGAATAGAAAGATATGCTGTGAAAACAAAAACCAAAGACAGCTGGAGTAGTTATACTAAAAAGAGAAAATAGACTTTAAGATAAAAGCTGTTGTCAGGAACAAAGAAGGATATATTATGATGATAAAATGTCAATCCATAAGAAAGACCAAACAATTATAAATATGTACGTACCTAACAATCGAGACCCAAAATATACAGAGCAAAAAATGACAGAAATTAAGGGAAAAATAAAAAATTTAACAACAACAGTAGAGAATTCAATTTCCCACTTTCAATAATGCATAAAACAACTAGACACCAATCTACAAGGAAGATTTGAACAACTATATAAATCATTTAGTCCTAGCAAATATCCAGAGAACGCTCCACAAAAAATAGCAGAACACAAATTTTTCTCAATCTTATGTAGGACATTACCCAGTATAGATTATATGTTAGGCCACAAAACAAGTCTCAATAAATTTAAAATGATTAAAATCATACAGAGTATCTTACCATGATCAAATAAAACTAGAAACCAAAAACGTCTGAAAAATGAGAGATTAAAAAATACATGAAATGTAAAAATACACCCCTAAATAACTAATGGGTCGAAGAATAAATAAGGAGTCAGGAGTTAGAAAAATATTTTGGAATAATAATTGGAAATGAAAACAAGACATACCAAAATTTATGTGATGTAGCTACTTCAGTGTGAAGAGAGAAATGTGTAGCAGTAACCTATATTTTAAAAACTCTAAAAATCAATAACCTAACATTCTACTTTAAGAGATTAAAGGAAAAGAATTAACAAAAATAAAGCAAATAAAAGGAAAGTAGTAATAAGGATTAGAATGGAAATAAAGTAAAATAAAATAATTGAAAAATATACTATATCAAGAAACCAAAAGTTCATTCTTGAAAAAACCAACAAATTTGACAAAACTTTACTTAGACTGACCAAGAAAAAAGCGTTAAGACTGAAATAACTAAAATAGAACTGATGGGATGCCTGGGTTGCTCAGTTGGTTAAGTAATTGCCTTTGAGTCAGGTCATGATCTCAGGGTCCTGGGATCAAGTCCCACATTGGGTGCCCTGCTCAGCAGGGAGCCTACTTCTCCCTCTGCCTGCCACTCCCCTTGTTTGTGCATGCTCCCTCTCTCTCTGACAAGTAAATAAATAAAATCTAAAAAAAAAATAAATAAAATCAGGAATGAAATATAGAATATTATTGCACACTTTACAAGAAAATAAAAACAGAATAGAATACTATGAATAATTGCATTTCAATAAATTATATGACCCAGATAAAATAGACAAATTACCAGTAATATATAAACAACCATAACTGAGCCAAAAAGGACTAGAAAATCTGAACAGATTGAAAACAACTAAAGAGATTTAATTAGTAATTAATTTTTTTAAATGTCAAAAGAAATTACCATGTCCAGATGGCTTTATTGATTAAGTCTACTAAATGTTTAAAGAAAAATTAATACTAATCCTTTACAACGTTGTCCCAAAGATAGGAAAGAACACTCCCTAACTCTTTCTATAAGGCAATATTACTCTGATAAGAAAAAGCCCAGAAAAGACCATGCAGGAAAAGACAATTATCTACCAACAGCTCCTGTGAATATATACACAAATTCCCCCACCCCCAAATAATAGCAAATTGAACCCAGCTCTATGTAAAAAAATGATTTTAAACCATGATCCAAGTGAGCTTTATACCAGGAATGAAAAATTATTTCAACAGTTGAAAGTCAATCAATGTAATATACCATATTAAAGGAACAAAGAGGAAAAAATTTTGATCAGCATAATGCAGAAAGAGCATTTGAGAAATACCAACACCCTTTCATGATATGACATTCTACAAACTAGGAAAAGAGGGAACTTCCTAAACCTGATAAGGTATATCTTCAAAAGCATACAACTAATATCATACGTAATGGTGAAACACTGAATGCCCGTCGCCTAAATTCAGGATCAAATACAAGAACATCTGATCTTTCTATTTATACTCAACATTATACCAAAGATATTAGCTTGGGTAATCAGGCAAAAAAGAAACAAAAGACATCAAGATTTGGAAGGGAAGTAAAACTATCTCTATTTGCAGATGAGCTGATCATGTATTTATAATATCCTGAGGACGCTGCTAATATTATCAGAACTCATACATTCATCAAGGTTGCAAAATACATTATCAATATACAAAATAATAGTTGTATTTCTACACCTTAGCAATAAACAATCCAAAAATAAAATTAAGCAGTTTCATTTTCAGTAGCATCCAAAAGGATAAAATACTTAGGAATAAATTTAAGCGAAAACTACAAGACATTGTTGAAACTGATTAAAGTAAATCTGAAGAAATGGGAAGATACCTCATATTTATTGATCAAAAAACTTAAAAATCGTTAAGGATGACAATACTTCCCAAACTGATATATAGATTCAAAACACCTCTATCAAAATCCAATTGTCACTTTTGTAGAAAATGATAAGCTGATCCTAACATTCATATGGAGATGCAAGAGGTCAAGAGTAGAAAAAACAAAGTTGAAAAGGAAGAGTAAAGTTGAGTGATTAATACTTATGACTTAAAAATTTACTATGAAGTCAGATGATCAAAATGGTATGATATTAGTATAAAGATAGACATATAAATCTTTGAAATAAAATTGAGATTTCAAAAGCAAACTCTTACATTTATAATCAATTAATTTTTGAAGAGTTTCTAGGCAAAAAAAAATGGGAAAGATTTTTCTAAAAACTGATATTGGGAGAATTGTGTATCTATGAGAAAGAATGAAGACGGATCCCTACTTGAAATGACATACAAAAATGAATTCAAAGTGGTTCATTGCCTTAAAATAAAATGTTTAGAAGAAAATATAGAGTAAATCTTTTATCCTTGGATTAGGCAATTTTGTCTTAGATATGACACCAAAATTACAACTGACAAAACAAAATACAGAGAAACTGAACTTCACCAAAATTAACAATTTTTTTGCTTCAAAAGTCACCATCAGTGAAGTGCACAAACATCCCTGGAAAGGGGAGAATATTTGTTAGTCCTATATTGAGATAAAAGACTTGTATTCAGAATGTATAAATAACTCTTACAACACAGCAATAAAAAGACAAACAACCCAATTAAAACAAATGGACCAAATACCTGAATAGAAGATTACCCAAAAAAGATTAAAAAAAAAATCCAATAGTAAATGTGTATATCAATGAACTCTTTTGTATGCCAAAAACTACCTTAATATTATTTTTATTCTTCAATACTTATTTTATTGTGTAGATTTCTGAATTGACTATTACTTTGCGGTAATATTTGAATAATATTTGAATAATGATATTTGAAAAATATCATTCCGGTAACTCCCAGCGTCTGTATATTCTTTCATTGTGGAGTTTGTTTCTATTTAAGTGACCTATATTATCTCTTCAGGATTTTTAATAAATTTCATTTTGCTTACTATTGTGCATTGTCACTAGATGAGTCCAGGTATGAATTTGATTGTATTTATCTTTTACACGATATAGTATGCTTTATTCTGTCTTAGAATATATGTCTTTCCTCAATTCAAAAAAAAAATTCCTAGTTTTTATTTTTAATGTGTCTCTTCAGGTGTCCTAATTTTGTTTAAAATGAAACAAACCAAAACAAAAAACTAGAGTTCTAGCTCCTTAACCTTCATGGTCCATGCAGTTCGGATGACTAATCCCCCACATGGTTGTGAAAATTCCAACCATTGAGCTATTCCTCTTTTTCATATACTTCTGAGAGTTTGGCTTCAATTCCTACTTTTTTCTGCTCTTGATTTATGATATATTTTTGTTTTTATCTGACACCTAGAAATTTGCTTCATTTCTTTGATATTCACATATTTGTATTAATGTGTGTATATAAATTATTGCATTTTATAGTAAATATCAATGGCACTGGTGTGTAAGCACTGTGGAGAGGAGGAACTTCCACATGATCTCTACCCACCACACTGATTTTTTTATTGATTCCCCCCTGAGTACTTCTGTGCACCTTTCAAGACTCAGTTGTCCTTTGATTTCACCATAATAGCCATCTCTGGGGAAACAGGCTATTTCTGAGCTCCTCCTATGTGTTCCCATGGGTCATTACGTGTACATCTAATAGTATATTATATCTACACAACAATCTATTACTTTAGCTTGTCTGCACTGCCAAGTTACATTTTGCAAAGCATTAAAAATAAGTTTTCAGTATCCTTACAAAGATTAAATGTTCTCTTTACTGAACACAAAGAACCCAATCTGATTTGTATATATTTTAAGTTCCTAAAATAACTAATACTAGTTAACAAGTAATATTACAGAGATTCTATTGTAGAGAAAAATTAAGATTTTAAAATTATAATGTCATATCTTACAATAATCTTTGTTTTCCTGTAGGCAATCAATCTCTCAGGGGTGTAGGTAAAAGATCGCGCATGAAGGATGGCCTCAACTTCCAGACCAATTTAACTTCAAAGCTTCTGATATTGGTTATTTCTCAGGGGTTGTGATTTTTTTCTCTATCACAACCACAGTTGGTCTAAAGGTAATAATTTCCTGGGCAGGAATCCAATTTTGTAACTATCTCTGTCAGCATGCCGATTTTGTATTGTGTCTTATAAGACTCAGTAGGATCCATCAACAGAAGCTCAGATAGTTCTACCACAATACTTAAATGTGTGCTTAAACTAAGGCATTAGAGACAAAGTTAACAACTGGAAATACCCACAGTAAATTTCTGAGATAAGCATTTTGAAATTTATTGGCAAAGATAATTATTTGTATGTATCATGCAGGTTTGCCTTTTATTTTACCTGCCGACATCTTCTCAAAGGATCATTACTCTCTTTTCTACTCTACTGATATTCTTATTAATTTCATTTCCTAGGTGGAATTCTTCCCTTGGTTTCATGGTCATTAATAAGGCTGAATAAAGCATAGTCGGTAAGATTTGAAAAAAATTTCCAAGTTTAAGGAGGTGGTATATTTAAATATGCATATATAATCTAGAGGAGTGAAAAAAAGATAAAGTGGTAGAAAAGAGTAAAGTGAAAGACTTCAGTAAGGTATTAATACTAAGGAAATCTGGCTTGTGGACCATAAAGACCACCAATGATGAAAGACCACATAATCACACTTACTTATGGGATCACAAAATGTGAACTCAATAATAGCATCAGTAATATTTAGAAATACTTATTTCCAAAGAAGTAAATGTTTTACTTTCAGTTGAACACATCTCTCCCTTGCTGTAGCAGGAGGTTTTATTCTCTACCTAAGCAGAGTCACAGGGGTAATCTTAAGGAAACATTTCATGGATAAGATGGAATGAAATTCTATTTTCTTACTGCCTGAAGATGGACTTGTACATCTTATTTTTATCTTCTTCTTACTTCTGGACCAAATATTAATATAAAACATTACACATTAACAGGGCAAAACTGAGTATCATTTACACCCCAATTTAAAAAAATCAAATTATGTGAAAACTGAGTGCTATGTTAGAAATTTACAAGCAAAGTTTGATTTAAGGTTCTTATAAATTTTTGAAATAAATATAACATACTAATTTAATTGTTCATATGTCCCTCTTTCTTTTTCTTGCAAAAGGAGTATAGGTGCTATACACTGTGGGTTATGTGCATATTTGGTAGACGCTATAATTCAAGATTTTAGTCTGTAGTGAGGCTCAAGAAAAATAGATCCCCTTTGACTGAAGTGAACAACATACACACTAAATCTTTAGTCTTGGGCTTTTTTTTTTTTATAATTTCATAAGCCATATTTGGATGTTGCAACTGATCATGACATGAAATAAAAAAATGATTTTTTAAATGCAGTTCCATATAGTGACCATTAACAATTTTTTAAACCTGAATTGTAGGGTAGGCAATTATAATTTTATTTCCAAATGCAAATATTAATTTAAAGGTAAAATACATTTGATCCATATTATAAGGCAAACATTGAAAAGAAACAAATTAACAATTCAGTTTTCATGATCAAGGTGATCTAATGTGTAGTTGATAAGATTATGAGTTCCTCCCAAAGAGAAAGATATGAAGTATATAGACTCTATCAGTCTAGAGGTATAAGTTGTTAATAATATAAGAAATTCTCATTTTCTATATAGCATCTCATGATAAATGCAACATATATTTCTTATATCTTCACATTTCTTAAAATTGAATCAAGTAACTTGAGTAAATGGAGGTACACCCAGATTGAATAAAACATATATTTAACTTTTCTTCCATCTTAAGTCTCTTTGAATGGGAAGACTGGAGGCCTCTGAAACATTTCCTTAGCACAGAACATGGGGTGAGGAGTCTAGAAGACCCAGTTGCTGGAGTTCATGAGGCAAAGGACAAAAGAGAAGAGAACTTCATGGAAGGTTCTCTGGAGATCTGTGGAGGGTCAACTTTGGGCATTATTCAGCTAATACTGATCAATGTGTGAGGAAACCACCTCTAAGACTGGGGAGAGACCAATTGAAAAGATCATCAGTAAGACTGTCTGCAGTTCACATAGGGCTCAAAATAGTGTAAGCATCACTGGCAAAACTTTATGTAAGTAGTGGGACACACTCTAGAGTCATTAATACTTATCATTTGTGGGTATTGATAGATATCCAGGAATCACAACTATTTGATAAGAACAAGTAGCATGAAAACTAGGAAAAAGATTAAATACATATAATGTGCTAAATGAAGAAACAGAAAAATAAATTAAAATCAATAGAATTTATATCTAGAGAGACAGAGCAAAAAAGAAATAAAGAAGTTATCACATCTATAAAACAAGAACAGGCTGTTATACACAAGAAATAATCATCAATCTTTCAAAATATATATGTAATTGTCAAAAAAATCAGTGAATAGTTGAATAACGTAAAATGCATGCTTGAAGACTGGTAACACAGGAGAGGCGTAATGTGAGGACACAGTTTCAAGAATAAATGCAAAGAGTTTTATTAATTTATGTGCATCAAATACCCCTGTTAAAAAACAATGAGAGAATTCTGGTATAATGATAAAGGCATAAAACTGTTACTTTCCACCTTTTTGCCCCTGGGAAGCATTTAAAAGTAATAAAGCTAACGTGAAACAAAATGCAATTACTGTTGAAACTAGAAAACATTTAAAATTGCCAACCCAAGCATGCAAAACTGCTAAAAACAGTGGAGATTGAGGGGGAAGATCTGTAAAAGCAATCAGGAGAAGACATTGTGGCTGTTGCTCTGAAACAGCCAGTAAAGAATGCTTCTTGGAGGCAAGAAGGCAGCATCTACATTACTTGTTTACAATAAGAGAGTGATGTCCAATAGTTGGCTGTAGGAGTTCTCCTGAATCCAGTTTGGTTCCAAAGAGCATAGGAAGTAGAGCTAAATGACTCGCAGCCAAGTCATATTTGCAAAAGCCTATCAGTAGCTGTGCCCAAGTGGAAGAATTGAGGATTCACACCGTAAACTTCTGTAGCTGCCTTTCTCCATTTAGCAGATCTGAATACATCCCTGTACTGACTGACTCTTTTGCATGGACTAAGTATGGGCCATGTGAAAATTTAACTTATATTTTGCTATTATGAACTCTTAGAATGCAGCCTTCCCAGCATGGCCACTTCCTCAATAGACAAGAGGAAAGACCAGCTGCAGAAAAGTAGGCATTAGGCTGCGTAAACAAGAGAGTGGATTTACTATAAATCATCTGTCCTGAGGTAAGTAGGCAATATTAGACTGAGTATCCAGAAACACAGTAGGACATTAGTAGACATTAGAAGACCGCAGAAGTCTTGGTGATAACCCAGATATGGTGGGCAGTGTAATTGCATCCCGACATCCTTCAGTAACATTTGAGTAGCATCAGTGTGATTCAGATGGATTGACTCCATCCATAGCCTCCTCTTTCCATCCCCACATCACAGTGATTGGTGTAGGGATGAGTGCCCAGCCCACATTTAAGACCATCAGCATGTAGTCTGGACATCCTGAATGTTTCAGGGTTGGCATATACCCTTGTTTTGAAGTGGAGCTAGGGATTTTTGTGCAGATGTTGAGCACATGATCCCAGGAATTGTTAGCATTCATTTGGAGCCATATGAGAGAATCTTGAAATAAAACTGTTAATTTAGAAGGCAGAACAGAAAGACAGAAAGACATAAGGCAAGTAGTTCCTCACTTATGTCAATGGCTTGATGTACCAAATCCAGTCTGACTGGAATTACAGGAGTCAAAACTTATTCCTTATTCCATTCAGTTTTACATTGGTTTCCTGTGACTTAAGACCAAAAATATCCTGCCAAAGCCATTTCCCAGGTGCTACAGCCAGCCTAGAGGCTGGTGGTTTCCAAGTCCAGTTGGCAGTAGAAATACTAAAAGATAACCTAAAATGATGACCCAGTCACTGAGACTGGCATCTATGAAGGTGATATGACTTTAAATTACATCCATTCCTGACTTCATGCCGGAGGTAAACGAAGAAAGGAAATGGTTGGTGTACCAATAGCTGCACAACTCAAGATTGTCTTCGAACTAGGTGGTGAGCAGCTAGAAAGTGAGACAGGGAAGAGAAAAGGCATGATTTTTGAAAAATAGTAACTGTGGTCTTTGGTTTGAGATTATGTCTCTCTTCCAAAATGAGGAAGCTGAGCACTAGAGATTTTATCTAACTTTCTCAAAGTTATTTACTGGAAAAGTAGATTAAGCATTCAAATTCATGTCTACCAATCCCAAAAGATAACACTTCGCCTTCTGCATAATTAGTTGTCTAAAACCAGGAATATTCAAGCATTCATGGGCAAACATATTTCAAGGCTGCATAGAACCAATCCTCTCATCAATTATCTACCCATTCTTTTCCAACTGTGAGAATCTGTTTTTATTTTAGTGTCTAGTATATATGAGGCAGGTTTCATAGATGATTTCAGTATGTTCTCTGGAATACCTGTTGTCAAATACTTACTGATTCCTGTCAAAGTTTTCTTTACCTGAATACAAGGAAGAACTCAGAGGTAGGATGGTGTGATTGTAAAGGTAGATTGGTCAGTTTGGAGGGCTCGGGTTCCTTGCTGTCATTGACACATAAACTGCTCTCATGCTTTGTTGTTGTTCTTTTTCTTCTTTGCCTTTTCTTGCATCCTCTATACCTTCCTCTATACATGTTATTAACACCAGATGTTGTCAAATCTGATTTTCTTATTTGGTATTTGAGTTTTTTGTTTATTAGAACTGCTGCCAACACAGCAAAATTCAGTGTAGTCTTTCACATCTGAATTGCCCATATAATTTGGGCAGCATGTGGATTATGCTTAGTGTAGACTGTGACATGAATTCAGTTTCTTTGAAGTTAATTGTCAGCTCTTACAGCTATAGCGATGGCAGAATAGTCAGCAAAATGCCGCAATCACCATCATTAAGAAATTTTGAATGACAGCCTTTAGATGCAGCATAAAGCTTATTGATGTGGGGGGAAAAAAGATCATTTCAGAATCCTGAACATTTATCATGGTACTATTGCCAAGTTCCTAATTATATCTTAAGGCATGGCTTTGTGAAAGAAACTGAATAGAACTGAATCTACTGTCAAATTCTACCGATGTTGGTAAGAAGAACTGACAGAGCAGCTTTAAAGCTAACGTGCATACCCCATCCATTGTTGTTACTAATAATGCAATAAACTTGATTATTAAGTAACACACAGACGAATGACTAAAGAGAGCGCAGAGAAATTTTGACTTGCAATAAGCAAGCCGAGAGGAAACTGCCAGTATGGAGATGAGAGCTCTGTCTGTTACATAATGACAACACTGTCTCCAGGTATAACAGTGAATAGATAGAGGCTGAACTGAAGGCAGGTTCTTGTCAGATCTACAGCACCTGCTCAGAAAACAGCCGTAATTGTGAGGCCAAGTAGAAGCAAAAGAACTGGATGACAATACCATAAGTTTTACAAATAACAACATTGTTTCATAAAAATTTCAAATCGTAGAGAACAAAATGCACTTCTTTAACTTCTAAATGCCATAAATTTTGTTTTCATGCTTGTAGTCAAATATATGACGGACCTGTGTCCTGTGGTTTCGGTTATTCCTGACACCTTCCCGTAAGTAATATATCCTAAAGCCAGTGGTTGATATTTGCCCATGATTTCCTCTATCTCATCTACATGTGCACTTTTTGATCCTTTGACCCTGTTACTGTGGTTGGTGCAGTAATGTGCTGACAATTGTTTGTGTCTCTAAGTAAATTCTACTTTTTCATAGCAGTGTTCCATTTTCAATGCTTATTCAGAGCTCAATAGTATCAGTTTATCTCATTTAAATCTCTCAAACCACTTGTGAATTAAGTGACAAGAATGATGACAATCAGGTTAACGATTTACGCAAACATAGACAAGTAATGAGTGGAAGATCTCTAGGCTCAAGCTTCCATCTATTACACACAAATTTTATGACCTGTCTTCAACTCTGCATGCAGCCTTCCAGCAAGAAAGCCTTCATATCCTTCCTTCCAGATACTAAAAAAAAAAAATGTATCAGTGAACAGAATTTCGAGGAAGGAGATATAGGAATCAAATAATTTACATTTTTATCATTTCATTTTACTTGGTGAATTAACTGATAAAATTGCAGGTTGTGATCTATAAAAATAAGAAATACTAATATCTTTAATCTTTACAAACATAATAGGAAAATTCTATAATCCTGTAATAAATACTTATCTTCTTAGTATATCTCTCTTCTTCCAACAAAAGTTGATATTGCCCCATTTTAGGAGGTGGTGGTCTATGATAAAATAATGCAATTTAAGGAAAGGAAAATCTGGGCTGAGGCAGAAAATCTTACTTTTGAAATTATATCTCACAAGACAAGTATGAATGAAATTGCAGTGAAAACCAGGGTAAAAAATGTGAGGAACAAATGTCAAACTGTAGGAATAGAATCAGTTATATAGTGGATAACTTGAGTAATTCTCAGAATGGGAACTGAAGCATGCAGAGTATTAAAGAAAAAATAAATAAAAACAGATTCAGTTTCCAGTTTAAGGCCAAACGTCTAATCTGGGGTCCAGACTCCAAAACCTCTGCCTTCTCATAAATTAATAGCTATCACTCCATTAGTTTAATTTGCTGCTGGTTCTTTCCTATCATCAAGTAAACCTGTAGGCTTTATTTAAATTTAACGTTTAACCAAAACGATCTCTATGGATCACATCATCAATGCTGGCCACTGACCAATGACTCCCCTCACTGACTGGTCACTCTTCAATTCATGACTCCTCTGGCATTGCCAAAAACCTTTGCTAAAGGCATCCGTTACCTTGATGTCTTTAAATAAAAGCAACACTTTTAAGGGTGCATTATGCTTGGCTTTCTGAGATATTTCGTTGTTTTAAATTTTTTTTAATTTTAAAAATCTATTAAGTATGGTTGATATATATCAGTTCTGAATGTACCACATAGTGATTCAACAATGACATACATCGTGCTGTGCTTGCCACTACAAGTACACCTAACATCCGTCACCACACAAAGCTATTACAATATGATTGACTATTCCCTCTGCTGTATTCTTTATCCATGTATTTATTTATTTTATCACTGGAAGGGTGTACCTTTTGATCCACTTCACCAATTTGGCCCATCCCTCTCCTGTCTGGCAATCACTAGGCTGTTCTCTGTATTTATTTATTTATTTATTTGGCTGTTGGTTTTATTTATTTATTTTCTTTTTATTTAAAAAAAAATTCTTTGTATTATGATACGTTAGTCACCATACAGTACATCATTAGTGCTTGATGTAGTGTTCCGTGATTCAGTATTTGCGTATAACACCCAGTACACCATGCAATACGTGCCCTCCTTAATACCCGTCACCAGTCTATCCCACTCCCCCATCCCCCTCCCCTCTGAAGCCCTCAGTTTGTTTCCCAGAGTCCACAGTCTCTCATGGTTGTCCTCTGAATTTATGAGTCAGTTTCTCTTTTTGTTGTTCTTGTAGTTTTTGTTCATTTGCTTTGTTTTTCAGATTCCACACATAAGTGAAACGAAATGGTGTTTGTCTTTTTCTCTCTGACTTATTTCTAGCATAATATGCTCTAGGTCCATCCATGTTGTCACAAATGGCAAGATTTTATTCTTTTTATGGCTGAGTAATATTTCATTGTGTATATATCCCATAACTTCTTCTTTATCCATTCATCTATCCACAGTTAGGTTGCTTCCATATCTTGGCTTTCAAAACTAATGCTACAATAAACATAGGTGTGCAAAAAATATAAATAAATAAAATAAAACCACAACAACAAACAACCACAGGTGGGCATATATTTTTTTGAATTAGTGGTTTCGTTTTCCTCAGGTAAATACCCCAAAGTAGAATTACTGGATCATATGGTATTTCTATTTTCAATTTTTTGAGGAACTTCCATGCTGTTTTCTGTAGTGGCTACACCAGTTCATCCCCAACAACAGTGCACGAGGTTCCTTTATCTGCCCACCCCCACCAACACTTGCTGTTTCTTTCTTTTTGATACTAGCCATCCTGTCTGTTGTGAGGCAGTATCTCTGAGCCATTCAGTCTTTAAAGCATGGTCTTTCCTTGGTCTTCCTGGTGTACCTACCACAAAAAAGCAGTCCTATTCTCTCCTTTCGTCTCATCCTGAAAAAAAAAAGATTTTATTTATTTATATGACACACAGAGAGAGAGAGCAAGTGAGCACAAGCAAGGTGAGTGGGAGAGGGAGAAGCAGGCTCACCACTTGAGCAGGGAGAGCAGGGAGCCCAATGTGGGTCTCCATCCCCGGACTCTGGGATCTTGAACTGAGGCAAAGGCAGATGCTTAACTGACTGAGTCACACAGGCACCCCCTTTCATCTCATCCTTAAAGTTGGAGTTCATCACACCTCTACCAAAAGCCTTTTCATCTCAAATTACACAATTTCCTGAATTTATCACATCCATGACCTCAGTTATCAACATATTCCAATGGCTCATTTATTCAGTGCATGATTATTGAAAGCCTATAATGGTCCAGCCCAAACATCCATTCCTCAGCCTAGAACTAACTCTATTTTCTCATTTGTACATGTATGAAATTCAGTCACTTCACATTTCACAGATCAAATCTTTTTTTTTTTTAAGATTTTATTTATTTATTCGACAGACATAGAGACAGCCAGAGAGAGAGGGAACACAAGCAGGGGGAGTGGGAGAGGAAGAAGCAGGCTCATAGTGGAGGATTCTGATGTGGGGCTCGATCCCACAATGCTGGGATCACGCCCTGAGCTGAAGGCAGACACCCAACTGCTGTGCCACCCAGGTGCCCCCACAGATCAAATCGTATCATCTTCTCCACCAAGCCTTCCTCTGCTGAGCTTATCCTGTTTCAGAAAATGCTATGAAAGTTGACTGATTACTCTAGGGATTGTGAAGTATTGTCCATAGATCTCCAGGCTCTCTAATAGATGTCTCTTCATATGTAATGTTCACCCCCTTGCAGGCTACTTTAATATTTTTTAAAGTTTTATTTATTTATTTTGAAAGAGAGGGTGTGAGAGAGCGCAGGGGAGGGTGGGGAGAGGCAGAGGGAGAGGGAGAGAGAAACTTAAGCAGTCTTCATGCGCAGTGTGGAGCCTCATGAGGAGACCAATCCCACCAGCCTGAGATCACGACCTGAACAGAAACAGACTGTGCCACCCAGGGGCCCCTACTGTACTGTTTTTTTTTTTTTTAAAGAATGCTCTTCCATAAGTGAAAATCTAATTCTGTAACTACAGTCCTCAAGGGTTTCTCATTCACCTGAAAATGAAACCGTCCATTTTTAACATGACACACAAGCACGTGAGTGTTTGGGCCCCACTTTCCTCTTGATGGAAACTTCACACTCATCCTTTATTTTAGCTAGACTGAACTACTTTATCCGTTGAAGGAACCAGACCATTCCAACAAAATTTCAGTATTTTCATTTTATCACCTCACATTTAAGCATATTCTTAATAATCATTTGTTATTATCATAATTAAAATTATTTCCTCTATTATGGTTTGTAACTAGTTTTTGTGTTTATAGAAGAAACACATATTCCAATTCCACTGGTAGTTACGGATAGAGAATAATCATTCAGTTACGTTGAGACTGTTGAATAGAGAATGAAGTTGGATATGCACCTGATGAGTGTTCTGGGTGTTAACAGAAGTGAACTGGAGGACAGGTCACAGCACACAGGTGCAGGGTGGGTGACTTGAGGGAAAGACCAGGTGGTCATCTTCAGTCTGAGTGGAAGTGATGTGAGCAGGTGAGCTTGAAAAGATGACGGATTGTGTCAAGCTTGGACTTACTTGTGAAGTGCAGATTTGGTTTCTTGATAACTGACACAACTTTTCATTTTTCTCTCAGAAATAATTAGACCTTTTAGAAAATACAGTGAGTTTTAAAGTTGAAGTAAGAAAATGAGGTCTACTCTCTCTACTTTTAAATGAGAAATAAGACTTATTCAAAAATGAATTTATAATATGATATGCTATCATATGTTAAGATACACAAATGAACACAATTTAATCTCTTTCTTGGAAAGACACTGATATGTAGAAGTTTTACAAAATATGAAGGTGACCCATCAAAGTCTTAAATTTACTGAATTATTATTGACAACAGAGACTCTTCTCGACTCTCCTTAGTCTCACCTCCTCCCCGAAGTGATACTTTGACAGCCACAACAGATCATTTTCTGGGCTGTAACTCTCACTTTGAATAACTGGTTCCCTTGCAGTAGACTGTGTGCTGAATCTACTAGATTTATAGCAGTTTATGGTAAAAAAAAAATATATACATATATGTATATGTGTGTGTGTGTGTGTATGTTGCACCTTTAGCCTGTATTGTGCAAGATGTATGACACCTCTCTGCTCACTGCCTTTAGTTCTGCTCCAGCTATATCAGACGATTTATTCATGTTCCTGATTCTCCTGTGTACATTCACATTTCTGCTTTTAAATTCCTTTTTTATCAGCTGTGGTGCTACCATGTATTCTTTCTCAGAATTCACACTCACTGTGATAAATATTTATCATGTGACTTTTAAAATCTTCTATAGGCAAATATCTGCAAAATGTTTACCTCCAATTGGACCTGAATTCCAGACTTTTACTTGACAGCTAATTATAAATTCTACTTGGATATGTAATAAGTTATGTCAAATTTAACATGTTCCAAAGTGAACATTTTAAATTCAGAAAAAATTTACATAAAACAATTTCACAAACAACTATTTCTCTGTACCTAAAACTGGTTATTTCATAGCACTTATAATTTTTTGTAATTATTATTTAACTTAGTAAAGTTTCTGTAATATAGATACTATATGACAGTTTTAGTTATTTATTGCTGTACAACAAACTCATACAGAAACACAGAGTCTGAAACTTACCTTGATTATCCTTGTAGATGTGTGGGTTGGCAAGACTTGGGTAGGTGGTTCCTTTGCTTCCTTTGGGGTTGGCTGGAGCTGTGGTCACCTGGAGGCTTCACTGAGGTGGGCACATTCAAGAAGTCTCAGTCCTCACAACTAGCTGTTTATATTGGCTCTCAGCTGAGGGCTTAGCTAGGTCTACCAGCTGGGATAACTCAGTTCTCCTGCACATGGCATCTCTATGGGGCTTAGGTTTGTCTCAGCATGGCCACTGAGTTTCCAGAAAGAGAATTCCTAGCACCACAGACAGATGTCTTAGAAGATGCATGGGATCACTTGTGCCTCACTCTATTAGTCAAAACAAGCCACAGGGGCAGCTGTGATTCAAGGTGGGTGGGACACAACTCTACCTCTCATAGGAAGAATGGCAAAGAATTTGTAGCCATTTTTAATTCCTAGAATCAGCTGCCTGATCAGAATTATTTATTTTCTTCTTACATGCAGAGTGCATTCACCCCTCCTAAAACCTCTTGAATTCTTATTCTATAATGGCATCACGGTCAAGCTTAAGGTCCAGGTTTTTTCTTCTAAGTAAGGTCCAACTCAAGATGAAGTTCTTTGCTTGCGTGTTGTTTTGTTTTGTTTTGTTTTGTTTTCCGGGTGCAGGGATCTATCTGCCTTACTGTCCCTTGCTGCCAGTACAAAATGGGGCGACAAACAGCATAAATGCAATTAAGCCTCTTGTTCAAAAATGAGGTCTTATGGGTTGAATTGTGTGCCCCCAAATTCATATGTTGAAGCAGTAATCCCCAGCACCTCATAACGTGACTGTATTTGGAGATAAGCCTTTAAAGGTACTATTAAGTTGAACGGAGGCCATGGGTAAGATAGGTGTACTAATCCACCCCTTAATACAGGAGGGAAGAATGGAAGACATGTCACAGTCCCTACGCTATAGAATTGCAAATCCAGCCCAGCACATGCTACCAACTCCCCTGCTCCAGGGACAGGAAATGGTCCTTGGTTAGGAATCAATTCCGCTTATTTAACAAGGTCACTTCTCTGTGGGTCCGGACTCCAACATCAGGGTCCTCACCGCTCCTGTTCTGTAGGAAACGGCCTGTGCTTGCCACTGAGTAATATCTTGTCTGACTCCTGACCATGGAAGTCTGGGGGCTCAAAGGCATCTTTGCATCTTGAACTATGTCTGTCACTGTCAGTCCAGGTAAGTTAGTTCCTTTAAGTACTGTTTAAATTTCTATGTATCAAATCATAATCCAGTCTATGATATTAAAACACACCCATAAATCTTACCAGGTAGGCCCTTCTCAGTTTTTCTGGTATGTGTCATTAGCCATGCATTTAACTTAATATTTACTGGATTTGATCTTTGCCCTGGAACCATTTCTTAACTGGCAAATCTTAGATAACTGGAGAAACTGGGGAAACTATTCTATTTTTCAACCAGAAAGTCCTAGGTTGTCAATTCTCTAATTCTCTTTATTTTTTTATTTTTTTTAAAGATTTTAAAAATTTATTTGACAGAGATAGAGACAGCCAGCGAGAGAGGGAACACAAGCAGGGGGAGTGGGAGAGGAAGAAACAGGCTCCCAGCAGAGAAGCCTGATGTGGGGCTCGATCCCATAACGCTGGGATCATGCCTTGAGCCGAAGGCAGACGCTCAACGGCTGTGCCACTCAGGCGCCTCTCTAATTCTCTTTAAAAACTGACAGATGGAAAAAAAAATACCTGATAGTTTTTTTTAAGTTATTTTCTTGTTTTTCCCTTTCTGGGATCATGTAATTTTTCATAATCCATTAAAGGATGCCAGTGATGCTTAAAACATTCTGCCTGGAGATCTCCATTTGTAGATCCACAAGTTCATTTTATATACGTCCTTCCTTACGTTTTGCTGCAAGTGATACCTAGCTAGCAGTTACACTATACATAATTGAGACTCCTTTTCTAAGACTTAAGTAGCAGTTTTATGAGTAAATAGCCTGTTTTAAACCCTTCGGGCCTGAGTCTTCTGCCTGGTCCTAAAGCCAAATTCATGAGGACCAATTTCTATTTCAATGATACATGGATAAATAACAAAAGATCCCAAAGTTAAGGTTTAAAACATTCAGTGCCTCTCACAATTCTATAGGTTTACTAGCTATAGATTACTTCTATTCTTTCCACATCAAAATACAAACAGCTGCTGCCAACACTCACAGATTCTCATTTCACTGCAGCCTCAGGCGCAGGTGACAGGTGGTGACAGCTTGGGGGTCAGGGGCTGGCACATCCAAGATGGCTGACTCACGGCAGGCAGTGGGTGCTGGTCTCCACTGGGAGTTAAGCTGAGGGTCCTATCATGGCACCTTGGTTTCCATCCACTTGAGCAAACCATGCGGCTTAGACGTCTCATTGCATGACTGGGTTCCAAAGGGAGCATTCCAAGGAGTGACGAAGGAATCTGCAGATCTCCTAAAGTCTCTGACTTGGAAGCTAAATTTCATCAGCCTCACTGTCAATTGAAAGAGCACTAATATTTCAAGATGTATTTTAATTATCCATTATCTGGGAAGCCTTTTTAATTAATCTATTAGATAATGGCTTTCTTTTCATTTTAATTAAATTATAATGCTCTTCATGACCAGCATAGTACTTGTATAATATACTCATTTCTATCTTCACTCGAATTCAAACAAGTTGAGAAAAAGACTACTTTATTCACATATTTTTACCAAGTGCCTATCACTGTGTCTTTTTTATTAGTCCTTAATAAATAATTATTGAATATTTGCTGTTTTAAATTGCTGATATTAAACATGACTTCAACATAGGTTTATGAAATTTAGAGAGAAATAAATTAACTAGTTGATAAAAATATATATTTTCTAAATAAACATTTCTATATTTTTAAATAGTTTCAGATTTATAGGAAAATTATGAAGATGGTACAGAGAATTCCAATATAACTGACATGAGTTTACTTAATATTAGCATCTCACATTAATATGGTACATTTATTAAAATTAAAAACCAAAATCAATGCACGATTAATTGAAGTCTATACTTTATTCGTATTATTCTAGTTTTGACCCGATGTCCTTTTTGTGCTCCAGGATCCCATCCAAGATAGCACATTACATGCGTAGATTCTCTTGGGTATTACCGTTTCTCAGACTGCCCTTGTTTCTGGACGGTTTAGAAGCCCTGATCAGGTATCTATAGAACGCCCTTCAATTGCGACTCATCTAATCTTTGCTTCATGATTAGACTGGGTTCATGTGTTTGGGGTGGAGGCTCACAGAGACCCAGTGCCGTCCTTATCACATTTTATCAAGCGTTCGTGCTGACAGCATGACTCATTACTGTTGATGTTAATCTTGCTCACCTGGTTGAGATAGTTTTTCGGTTTCTCCATTGGAATCTTTCCCTCTTTTCCACACTATTCTCCATGGGGGGACGTCACTACGTGTAACCCATACTTAGTGAACGGAGAGTTCTGCTTCTTCAAGGTAGAATGTCTCATCAATTATTTTCAATTTTTCCGCACAGTGGTTTGTCTATTGTCTCCAGTAGGTATGTATTAAATTATTTGTCTATATCAGCATGGACTCATGGATATATCATACTACTACTTTAATTACTTTTTTTGCACAAATTGCTCCAGTCTGAGCATTAGGAGCTTGGTTCTTGTCACCTTTTGACATACCTCCATTATGGAGAATTTTTATTTTTAAATAACTTCCTTATTTTCAGGCGCACAAGATGCTTCAGGCTCACCTTGTATATTTCCTGCCTTGGTCTTAGAGTCAGCCATTTCTCCAAGGAGTCCTGATCCCTTTTATTAAACAATGGTATAGAAATCAAATCTGGGTGCTAGATGTTGCGACTGGATGTCTGAGCCCCTCTAGCTGATAGAGCAATGTTATGTATTCAAACCCTTCTGTACAAGCATGTCTATAAATATTTCTATATGCAACTATATGTATCTATATTAAGCTGAACATGAGTTCATAAAGACGTCCCCAACTCTAGTCCATTGCCATAAGACCATTGTACAATCTTCCACTGGCTTATATGTAATATCCAACTTCAGCAGTGAGAAACCTGGCTCCCACCATTGCCATCCATTTAGTTAATTGTTCAATTCCAGTACACATGTGTAGTGTTTTCAGTTGCTAAACTGTACCCTGTCAGAAATAGATTTTATCAGAGTACAGTAAGCTTTATAATTTCCATATACAAAATTATGTATAATTTCTTTTGCCTCTACTTTTATATCCCTTGTTGTCCAAAGATAGTTACATCAGTACTTACTCTCCCCTTCCCCTTCAGTGAAGCTGTTTGTACATAAGTAATACATTTAGCTTATTTCATCACATTCTGCATTCCTTCTTGGAGTCCCTGAACTCCTAAATGACTTTTTTAAAAATGACATACATTTAGTTTAATTGTTATCATGTAAAGTTCCATGAGTTTTTGACAAATACTCAATATGCTATGTCCACCATTATGGTATCATACAGAATGGTTTCACCATCCTAAAACCCCCGTCCTCCACCTTATTCAACCCTCTCACCACAGCAGTAGCTGATCGGGCAGATAACTGAAATCAAGCAGTTCATAGTCTCTCAGACTGGCTTCTTTAACTTGGTAATACACATTTAAGCTTCATTTATGTCTTTTGTAGTTTGATAGCTCATTTCTTTTTATCTCTGAATAATAATTCATTGTACATGGTTTTATAGTTGTTTATCTCTTTACCGGTTGAAGGATGTCTTGGTTGCTTCTAGTTTTTAGAAATCATGAATAAAGCTGCTATTAACATTTACATGGAGTTTTCCATGCAGACATACATTTCAAATTAAATACCTAGGAGAACAATTGCTAGATAATATGGTAAGACTAAGTTTTTCATTGTCAGAAACTGCATAGGGAAGATGATTTTAATATTTATATTTTAAATATTTATATTTATTTTAACTACAGGTATTTTTATTACAAATTATAACAGTTTATTATTTTATAAATAAAATAGAAATATACTCTATGAAATATACTCTATGACTATACTCTGACTATAATGTAAAATTTAAATAAATATGATAAATACAAAGAATAATCCATATCCATAATCCATCCAATAATCCATAATCCATCATTTATAGATAGTTACTCATAGTTTCATTGAATATTCTTTTTATGTACATTTTTAACTTTTTCTAAAAGTGACACACATGGCATTTTTGGCTCTTTAAACTTTGTGTTGACTCACACAAATCTAGTACTTCACACTAATAACCACTGAGGAACACAAAATCCCCTAATATTTTAGGGCTAGGGTCAACTCTTCAATTTAATCTGTAGTACATAGTAACTATATAGAAAATGATAAAGTTTTTGTGTCTTTAGCTATTCATGATGTGTGATATGGTAACATTTTATAATTTCCATTTATCAAGTTATAATGAAATTAAGTCAAATCATAAATTGCCTCAAATTTAAAAAAATCCAGGGGGCGCCTGGGTGGCACAGCGGTTAAGCGTCTGCCTTCGGCTCAGGGCATGATCCTGGCTTTATGGGATCGAGCCCCACATCAGACTCTTCCGCTATGAGCCTGCTTCTTCCTCTCCCACCCCCCCAGCTTGTGTTCCCTCTCTCGCTGGCTATCTCTATCTCTGTCGAATAAATAAGTAAAATCTTTAAAAAATAATAAAATAAAAAAATCCAATGCTCTTCTTTAACATCATTTTAGTGAAATTCATATTTTTTCATTTTTCATGGACTTTTTACATAAAAAGTCAATTTTTTATAATTATTATTAATATTGGACTATATAACTTTCAAGTAAAACTGTGTACATTGAAGATATTTTGGATGAATTATAAGCAGTGGAATGGCTGAGAGAAACAGGCTACATCAATAGTATATGAAAAAATTTAAAAAGTGCTACTTGTATTTACAAATGGATACTCTTTGATGGTTTCATTTTAGCAGTCAATTTTATATAATATATTTTCTAAGGTTGTTTCCTCTGTAGTTCATTTATGCCAATGTGCATATGTTGCTTTTCATAATTTCTTATAATTTGTTTCTAAATTAACAAACAAGATTCACTTCAATTGTTTAAAAAAAAGTTGTTTCAAAGAAAAACAACAAAAAAGCTTTCTAATAATTTAGAAAGTAGAGGTAGTTGTGAAAATTAAAGAAATTAGAAATAATTTGAAGTTAATATCACTAAAGTTATTATAAGAGCCACAGAATAAGCAAACATTGATAATCACACATTATCATAGTTTAATTTGTAGCTAACTTGGACAATGACATTAAATAATATTGTGTGGGTTTATTTAGTCAGAGGAAAGTGAGATCATAATGAGGAAAAAACAATAACTTCAACATGCTTTACCTTTTCTATCTTAAAGTGATTCATCGGTGTTATTATAAAAAATAAACAATTCAATAAAATATTGTGCACAGATAAAATCCCATGATAAATACACATGGTCACATAGTTCTTATCCAAAAGAAATACCTTAAATATACAACAATGAAGTGTATTGAAGAATCTAAGTTTGGACAGCTCTTACATATTCTGTATTCCAAATGTCCTGAATATTCCTAGTAAGATTGTGTTGTGAATAACTAATAAATGAAAATACTACCGTTTTTAGAAAGTATTATTATGGCTGGGGTGCCTGGGTGGCTCGGTCAGTTAAGTGACCAACTCTTGATTTCTGCTTAGGTCATGATCTGAGAGTGGTGGGATCGAGCCCCACCACAGGCTCTGTGCTCAGCACGGAGTCTGCTTGAGATTCTCTCTCTCCTGCTCCCTCTTCCTCTGCCCCTACCCCTCCTCATGTGCATGCTCTCTCTCTCTAAAAATAAATAAAGAAATCTTAAAAATATTATTATGGCTTAAAAAGAATGCTGGCCAAGAGAGATGTTGGCTGTTCACTTTGGACACAGCATATTCAATATCTCCATCATCGTTATTAACAACACACAGTTGGGTGGAAAGAATTTGACAGCAATGATGCATGGTATTAAGGGAAGGAAAAGGTTAATATTGTAACACAGCTGCATCACTTTTGAAAATGCAAAGTATACATTCTCAAGTATCAAGATTCATTTTCACTTTCAAGTAATATTCTAAAATTATGGTCTTCAAGAGAAAATATCAGAATCACCTATTTTGCTGGCAAAGCATGTAATATATGAACCTAATTACAGCAAACATGCAGTACAATATGAACAATATATGAGCCCAGTTATCTTACCAAATTGGAATTATTGGGGGTAAGCTATGGATATTAGTGCTTTTAATCAGCTCACCAAATCTTTTTTTTAATGAGCTCTGCAGTTTGCTAAAGTATGTTTTCTTAGTTATAAGTTAGAAAACAAAGTTGTCAAATATGATATATTGACACCCTGTGGACGCATCATCTGATCATATGGAAGAAAAAGGATTAGTGAGAGGCAAATCTGACTTTTGAGCTGCATTCCCCTGTTTAGCTGATTGCTGATTTCCTGTGTGTAATGGTACTTGAGAAAATAATGTAAGTAGAACTTTCAGCAGGCTTGTGGGGTTCAGGACCTGCCAAGATGGAAAAGTCCCAATAAAGCCCCTAGGATTTCAGCTGGGAACACCAGGGGACTATTCAAAGGGCTAAATGGAGCAACCCACAGAGATATTATATCAGTCTGTCTTGTTACGTTGATTCGCCCTCAGACCACTTGCCCACTGTTAGCACAAACAAGTAATTTCTGAAGCAGAATAGCAAACAGAAATTACATAAGCAGAATTATACATCTGAACATTAAAAAATCAACTGCCTGGGAGCTAGTCCAGCAAAAATTATGCAAGACCTTAGAGGGGAAATAATAAAATATTATCAAAAGAAAAAATTTAATGCTTAAAAAATGGAAGTATATAACATGTTCATTAATTATAAGTATCTATATTTTAAATATGCCAGTTACCCTCTATTGATCTAAAAATTCAGCATAATCATAAAAAAATGCTTAGCAAGCTGTTTTGTGGAAATTTGCAAGCTGCTTCTAAAGTTATTGTGGAAATACAAGGGGCCAAGAAGAGTGAAGGCAATGAGGATGAAGGATGAAATGGCAGACTTTTATTACCATAAAATCAACAGCCACAATAAAGCTATAATAACTAAACAGTATGGTATCAGTACCTAAATAAACCACTAAACACAATAAAGAATCCAGAAACAAATCCCCCAAATTGGGTGGAATGAGTTTTATGACAATGGTAACAAGTCAGGTGAGTTTACAAGATGAAGATCGGAAGCATCTGTGATTTGTGTCCACAGCAGAAGCACTTATGAAATCCCAAAGCACCTGTTCCCTCTTAACTCCTCCCTGTACGCTGTGATCCACTTTCAGGAATACGCAGTCAGAGCACTGGAGAAAGTATTTCCCTGTTGGAATATCCATAAGGAAATGGATGATTCTGCATCTACCTTACACGTACACAAAAGCTATGCACGGCTGATTGTGGATCTAAACGTGAAATGTGAAATGAAGCTTAGAGGCGATAGCAGAGTTGATCTTACTGCTGTGGGGTGAGAAAAGATTTCTTCAGAGTACACAAAAGGCACTCACTGTAAGAAGAAAAATCTGACAAACTGGATCACATTCAAACAATGATCTTTCCATAAGAATTCATCATTAAGAAGTTCAAAATTATGCCACCGACTGGGATAGATTATTATTGGTACATATATCCAACAAAGTAGCCATACCTAGAATATATATATATATATAAAATAAATCAATAAGAATAAAAAAGACAACCAAAGGAATATGGGCAAATTACTCACGTAGTCACTTCATAAAAGTGACAAAAAGTCATTATTTTTCATTAGGAAAATGTAAATTAAATCCTCAATATTTGTACATAGAAAAATGGCTAAAATTATAAATACCAATAATATCAAATTTTGGTGAGAATATAAAACAAATGGAATGCTCACAGATTGCTGGTTAGAATGTAAACTCTACCAGCACAATGGAAAACTGTTTTCTATTGTCTTTTGAACATGAACATATGCTTTGATCTAAAGAGTATACTTCTTAATACGTACCCAGAAGAACTGTATTATGTATGTATGCAAAGAATATTCATAATAGCATTCCATACCATAGTTCCAAACTGGGGGAAAATGACTTTTTTTTAAAGATTTTATTTATTTATTCGACAGAGATAGAGACAGCCAGCGAGAGAGGGAACACAAGCAGGGGGAGTGGGAGAAGAAGCAGGGTCATATCAGAGGAGCCTGATGTGGGGCTCGATCCCATAACGCCGGGATCACGCCCTGAGCTAAAGGCACACGCTTAACCGCTGTGCCACCCAGGCGCCCCGAAAATGGCTTTTTAAAAAAAGGTTTTTATTTATTTATTTGTCACAGAGAGACACAGAACAAGCAGGGGGAGCGGCAGGCAGAGGGAGAAGCAGACTCCCCGCTGAGCAGGGAACCTCATGCAGGACCTGATTCCAGGACCCTGGGATCATGACCTGAGCCCAAAGCAGATGCTTAACCCACTGAGCCATCCAGGCGTCCCAATTCACTCTTCAAGTCTACTACTACACAGCAAACAGAATGAACAAACTATAGATACATGTAAAACATGGATGAAACTGACAAATTTTGAACAAAACCAGAAAAAGTTATCAATATTTGTTGAAACTTATAATCAATTATTTGCATTATAATCAATTATTTTTGGATACAAAATAGAGTTGTTCTTTTTCCCTTACTGTAATTTGACTTTTTCATGGTCAAATCAATTATGAGTTATTTCACCTAAGATACTGTGGGATCAACATTTTTGCATATTATATGACTCAAGATATTAATGTGACATTATTTAGCATTTTTATGTATTTAATAATTTTTCTGGCTGCTCACTTCTAAGCTATGGCCCATTATGTTTGAAGTGAAAAAATTAAGGTAAATCTTAATTGTTAATTTAGAAGCAAATTATAAGCACTTATGAAAAGTGACATATGCATATTGACATAAACACACTGCAAAGCAAAGATCTATCACAGAAAATTGACTATCAGAATGATCCAAAGGGAGTATTATTTGTAAAAACAAATTAACATTGCCTTCCCTTTTAAAAAATTCAAATGCTATAATTTTTCTCCGTTGTCCCATTTCACGTAATTTATCTAAAAAACAAAGAATAATCTTTAGTGAACAGGCAGTTTTGACTAAACAATATTCATTTCAACAATATATAAAATAGTAAAATATTTTTTATGATACAAAATATTTTAAAGAATGGAATAGCTATATAAGAACATCTAGTTATTTTTAATTAATTTGAAAAAATACATGTTCTTAATTTGAGGTAAATTTTTATAATTCTTAAAATAGAAAATTTCCCCATAATACATGGGAAAAAATCTTAATTGTTTTTCAGAAAAACATGAAGACATCAAAACTTAATTATTTTCTAATATCAGAATGAGCACTAGAGATGAAACTAAAAAGTCACTCTGGCCACAACATATTAGTTATGGTAGCTTTTATTTTTATCATTGTTATTTGTTGAAACATATTAAATTATATTTCTTAACTTTAAATGTGAGAGGAACAAAATTTGGAATGCAGAAATGTCATGTGTATTCTCAGAAAATAATTCAGAGTGTTATAAGAATAGGGAGTTCAAACAATCCCTCAATCACAATTTAGTTGTAATTACCTGTATCATGAAATTATGGATTTTTGTCTTTTTTTCTTTGTTCATAGTTTCCAATTTCTCTACAAGAAGTAGAATAAGAGAAATACAAAAATACATACTGCTAAAATATTCAACTAATTATATACATCATACAACTTCTTTTGTTGAATTTTTAATCCCATGTTTAATTTATGTTGTAATTTAACATCAACTATTCAACAATTATTTATTAAGAGCTAATAAAATAGACACAGTTATAGTAACTTGGGAATAATCATGAATAGAATATCGCTCCTTTCTCAACTTGTTTATTATGTCACACAGAAAGAAATTTAATATAAATCTCAAGTATGATGCTGGGTATGAATAATGTTATAATGCAATTAATATGAAGTGAAAGTCATGATTTTTGATGGAACAATAAAAACTGTGTCTTCCTAGATAATGGAGTAGTAAACCAAACATTGGAAAATGTGTATTCTTTTCACTGATGAGTGTGGGTAGAAATTTATCTAAGCTGAGATAAGAATACTTATTTTTTTGTTAATATATTTTAAAAAGTTTTACTTAATATGTATGTTATCTCTGTGGTGGAATAAGGGTGAGGGGATTTTATTTTCCACTCGTGCCACTATTGGGTAAAATTTAATTCACATTTCTTAAATCTGGTTGACTTGGCCTGTTTTCACCAATGGACTACAGCTGAAGCCAGAGCTGAGCTGTTAGTAGATTTTAAGCCCCAGTCTCCATTATTTGCAATGTGCC
Organism: Ailuropoda melanoleuca; assembly: GCF_002007445.2. Lineage (NCBI taxonomy): Eukaryota > Metazoa > Chordata > Mammalia > Carnivora > Ursidae > Ailuropoda > Ailuropoda melanoleuca. The sequence goes on along the minus strand of NC_048218.1, from coordinate 116,582,634 downwards.
CTTTTGCAACCTAGCTATCCAGTGAAGAGCTAACCCACCTCAAAGTCATGTGTAGGCAGCAAACAAATGCACATGGTATGTGTCCATTTAAATATATAGGTATACATTAATCTTTCATTTTAGAAATCTGAGTAATGGTTGAATTTGGGAGGAAGAAAGGTGTGGACAAGACACCTTGGATCTTCTTTAGAGCTGCTGACCTTTTATGACACTATCCAGGTGTTATGTACATGGGTGTTTCCTTTCTATACATCACTGAGCTGTACCATTATAATTGTAAACTTTTCTATATGTGTCTTATATTTGGTAAATGTTTGTAGAAACTAGCTCTTTTTTTCACACCCATGAATAAAATTTTTAAAAGACGAGTCTCTTCGAAATAAATGTATTTGTAATATAGTTATCTGCAGGTATGTAATTATCAATAGCTTGCTGAGTGCAAATTGGATTGGGGGAATTTAATTGATCTTTGAATTTATCTTGGGCAAAGGGAGACAGGAATTGACATTGAGAGCCTGTGGTGTAGTCGGCATTTTACTTGGAATACTAAATATGTCTTTTTGTTTATTTTATTTTATTTTATTTTTTTAAAGATTTTATTGATTTATTTGACAGAGATAGAGACAGTCAGTGAGAGAGGGAACACAAGCAGGGGGAGTGGGAGGAGGAAGAAGCAGGCTCCCAGCAGAGGAGCCTGACGGGGCTCGATCCCGGAACGCCGGGATCACGCCCTGAGCCGAAGGCAGACGCTTAACCGCTGTGCCACCCAGGCGCCCCTTTTTGTTTATTTTTTATAGTGATTTTAGAAATTCTTTTGAGATGAAAAGTCAACTTACTACGACACATTCTGTGATTGTGTGCAGAGAACAGTATTTTGTACTTTAGTGATAGGATAGTTGTGGGTTATACCAATGTCAAGGGTGAGCCCTTAGATGTGTGATGCTGAATTAAACTGGAGATGAATGTCACAGGGTGGAGAAGGGGAAGGAAATGTAAGGCCAGTGTAGACTGCATTGTGCCTGCGTTACAGGGAGGTCGCCACACTGTTGTGTGTAGCTGCCCTAGACATAAAACTGAACTAACCGCAAAATTCACAGCAAGAGTAGAAGAATGATGTGATGGTTACAGAAGGAGATGCTACTATATTTTTAAGCTAACACAGTTTTATGCTTTTCTTTTTTTTTCCTTCTAGGGACCCTGTCTTCTGTTGTTACTTTCTCCATTTTTAACCATTCAACCACTCAGTCTTGGTCTTCTTTGTGGGCACCAGAAATCCCACTCCACCTTTTACTCTAAGCTTTTTCGTAGCACATTATTTTGAGTGAGGGCTTTCTGCATCTTTCCTATAGCATATAAATAAAGATGCCCGAGGCATTCTTGGGGCCTACTGTTCTAGACACCCATTGAAATAAAGACTTTGCCCCACCGCTCTACATAGTACATTTAGATTAAAGGAACTACTGGACACAAGAGTTTTCTCATCTAGACACCAAAGGAAGTCCGTGCAAAAAGGCTATTAGAGACGCTAAAAGGCAATATATGCAGGTCAGATGGTGCTACAAACTTCCAACCTGAAAATCTTCACAAAAGGGTGATCAGTTATGGATGATATGTTAAATGAGGTTCATGTCTTATCTTCAGAATATTCCACCGACCCTTTCCAAATACCTGAAACTGGACCCATTTTGTAAACAGGGTGATCTTACAATGTGCTGACAGCCATTTCATATGGTTCAGGTGCATGCCAGGAATCTTAACGAAGACAAGAGCAGTAATGATTACAGCTGAATTAAATTACATTGCAATGTGCCCTTTTGCAACCTAGCTATCCAGAGAAGAGCTAAGCCACATCAAAATCATGTGAAGGACATAAACAGATGTATATGGTATGCTAAATTACATTAATTAAATTACATAGAGAAGTAAACAGTAACGCATTAAATTGTACAGAACAGGATGGGTTTTATTATTAATTTATTTATTTACGTTAGTCACCATATGATACATCATTAGTTTTTGATGTTCTTTAATTTTTTTAAAGATTTTATTTATTTATTTGAGAGAGAGAGCACACACACACATGCTCATGCAAGAGAGAGAGAGCACCCATGAGCTGGGGGCAGGGACAGAGGGAGAGGGAGAAGCAGACTCCCTGCTGAGCAGGAAGCCCCATGCAGGACTCCATCCCAGGACCCTGGAACATGACCTGAGCTGAAGGCAGATGCTTAACTGACTGAGCTGCCCAGGTGCCCCCAACAGAATATTCTTCAACCTCATATTCTACAGGTAAATGCAGTTTGTTTGATCTTTATTTCTGTTCCTAGTCCTGGGAAACAGGACTTGATTAGTTACCTTGACAGATCTGGGGATCATACTAACAGGCCCTTAGACCAGCATGAGAACTGACCCTATAAAGGCCTGCACAGCCAAGGGAAATATCCAAAACCAATAACACTATTGATTCAATCACTGATTTGGAACATAATATCAACAGATGGCAACAAAATTTGGAAAGAAAAAATACAAATGAATGAATAGAAAAACTGACCTCAAAATAAACAGACAATTCAGACAAAAAATAATGAAAATAATTTTCTACTCAGTACTCTCAGATTTTGAAGTACTTTGCATTCTTATCAAAGGAATATGATGTGATGAAATTGGAATAGAGAGCATGAAAAAATTAAAAGTATTAATGCCAATATATTTTTAAACTAATTAAATGGGTCAAATGGAACTAATTTAAAAGGTGTGATGGAAAGCAGAGTAAAATAATCAAGAGATAGAAAATATAAACCCAGAAATTAGGATAGAAACTAGGAAATGAAGTATTTGCCTATGAGCAGTCCAGAGGAAGAAGAAAAAAAGACACGCATATCATTTACGGGTATTGATTCACATTAGAGGAAACATTGCAGAAAGAAAGAGAGTATAGAACTTAAAGTACAGTCTATCCACGTAGTAACAAACGCACCTGGAGCCTTGTGCAAAAGTCTGTCATCAGGTTTCCCAAATCTTCCAGGTGTTCTGTTCTGTGCTGTGAATTTTGTTTTATTTTATTTATTTTTTGTGTGTATTTACTATGTTTGATTGCTTGATCTTATAGTAAAATCTGTTTTCATTAAGCTGTGAGCTAACAACAATAGCAGTGAGTATTTCCCCAGTGATGATGATACTGACCCTGGTTTTCCTGACAATTTTATCTGCCTTCTTACAAACAACTGTAAGAGAATATTATGAAAAACTATATACCAACAAATTGGACAACCTAGAAGATATGAATAAAGTCCTAGAAACCTAACTTATCCAAACTGAAGCAGGAAGAAATAGAAAATTTGAATAAACCAATTACCAGCAAGGATATTGACTCAATCAATAATCAAGAAACTCCCAAAAAAATAAAAGTCCAGGACCAGACAGTTTCACAGGTGAAATCTACCAAACATTTAAAGAAGAGTTAATATCTGTTCTTCTCAAACTATTTCAAAAAAGAAGAGGAAGGAAACTTCCAAATTCATTCTGTGAGTCCAGTATTACCCTGATACCAAAACCAGATAAAGACACCGCCAAAAAAAAAAAAAGAAAGAAAGAAAGAAAGAAAGAAAGAAAGAAAACTACAGTCTAGTATCTTTGATGATCTTAGATGCAAAAATACTCAACAAAATACTAGCAAACAGAATCCAACAATACATTAGAAAAATCATTCACCATGATCGAGTGGGATTTATTCCCAAGAGGCAAAGGGTGATGGTTCAGTATTCACAAATCAATGTGATACACTGCATCAATAGAACAAAGGACAAGAATCATATGATCATTTCAACAGATGCAGAAAAAGGATTTGATAAAGTACAACATCCATTCATCAATGAAGTAGGTTTCTAGAGGAAACATACCTCAACTACTATAGCCACATATGAGAAGCCCACAACAAACATCATAGTCAATATGGAAAAACTGAGAGGTTTCCCCACAAGATCAGGGACAAGACAGGGATGTCCACTCTTAACACTTTTATTCAACATAGTACTAGAAATCCTAACCACAGCAATCAGACAGGAAAAAGAAATAAAAGGCATCCAAATTAGTAAGGAAGAAGTAAAGCTTTTACTATTTGCAGATGACATGATACTATATAGAAAATCCTAAAGACTCCAGGATGGCAAGGATATTGAGAAAAGGGAACCTTTGTGCACTGTTGGTGAGGATACAAACTGGTGCAGCCACTGTGGAAAACAGTATGGAAATTCCTGAAAAAAATTAAAAATAGAACTACCCTATGATCCAATAATCACATTCCTTGGTATTAACCCCTCCAAAATACAAAACACTAATTTAAAGGGGTATATGCAACCCTATGTTTATAGCAGCACTCTTTACATAGCCAAATTGTGGACACAGCCCAAGTGTTTCCATTGATAGGTGAACGGATAAAGAAGATGTGGTGTGTGTGTGTATTTTATATATATATATATATATATATATATATATATATATATCATGGAATATTATTCAGCCATTAAAAAGAATGAAAACTTGCCATTTGCAATGATGCGGATGGAGATAGAGTATAATGCTAAATGAAGTAAGTCAGAGAAAGACAAATACCATATTTTTTCACTGATATATGGAATTTCAGAAACAAAACAAATGAGCAAAGAGAAAAGAAGAGGGAGAGAGATGCACCAAGAAACAGACTCTAAACTATAGAGAACACACTGATGGTACCAGAGGGGAGGAGGGAGGGGGGATGGGTGAAATAGGTGATGAGCACCAGGTGATGAATGGAAGTGCTGAATCACTATACTGTATACCTGAAACTAATATCACACCTATGTTAACTAACTGGAAGATAAAAGGAAGAAGGAGAAGGAAAGAAAGGGAGGGAGAGAGGAAGGAAGGAAAGGGGAGAAAGAAGAAAGAAAGAAAGAAAGAAAGAAAGAAAGAAAGAAAGAAAGAAAGAAAGAAAGAGAAAAGAAAAAGAAAAAAGAAGGAAGGAAGGAAGGAAAGAAAGAAACTCCTGAAGCACTTGGATATCTTGAAAGTAATATAATTAATATAATTATCATTAAACAAATAGGACATGCTGTGCCAAATATATTCTGAGATAGCTGTATTTTTGTCCATGATGAATAAAGTAATAGAATGAAATGAAGATAATTAGAATGGAGGCTACATCTATGTCTGTATCTGTCTATATATAAAACCACTAAGATGTCATATGTCAGAACTCATCACCACCAAAACAGAATGTCAACTTTTGAGCCTAATTTAAAAATAGGCATTTCCTTTATATATTTCTATTAATGCGAAGTTAGTGCACTTAAAAATTATTCAACTTATTATAAAAAATTGTTGCACAAATCTTAGATTAAAATTAAGGTCAATGAGATGAAATTAAATCATTTTATACAAGATTAACAAAAAGCTTAGTTATTTAATTCAGCCAGAAAAAGATCAAATATGCTTTAAAAAATTATCAGAGAAGCTCCAGCTAACAAGTGGTTAAGATGGCACTATGTCCTTCTTCTGTGTAAGGCATATTGTTCGGGGGAGCCCACAAAGCTCCCTATGACATGGGTACTGTATCTGGAGTATTTTAGAGTGCCACCTAACCCCTGAGCTCTCTTTTCACGGTAGGATTGTAGGAAGCCAAGAGCACAGTTAGGGAGAGAAGGTCACTGTATCCACATGAAGAGGGAGATGCAGGCAGGACTGTTTACCAGAACCGACCCTTGCACCAGGAGCTGGTCAGAGAAAAGAGCAGGTGGCCTGATCGCACGCTGGCTCCGTATGGTACATGGTTGTGCTTTAACATTAGCGTGGCGGCAAGGCCAGCTCCTGTGTGTGGGATGGAAATAGCTACAGTGATGCCTGCCAGACTCTGTCGATGGATGCAATCATGATTATAAGCCAGCTCTTCACTTCAGAGGAATTCCTCCCACGATACTGGTGGAAAATAAGCAGAGCTGAGGAAATCCACACAGAGCCTGGGAAATCCAGGGTCTGGTTGGGTATCCATTCCCCATAAACATAACGATATAAAAAATAACGTGGAGATGCGGGAAACGACGTACTGCAGAAGAGGGAAAGGAAATGATTTTCTCATTATTGAAAAGTAAAGCGCATCCAACAGTCCTTTAAACCCAGACCTCATAAAATAATTTCAGTGAGCTATTTGTTCCCTTAACATTTTAGAAGAAGGCTTAGCCCCATGTAATTAGACCAAGGAACTACAAGGAGAGAATAACGTAAGATGAAAAGAAACTATAGTCTGGTGGATGAAAATCAGGAGTGGGGCATGCACAGCAAGCTCAGGTTAACGGTTACACGGGAGCGAGGTAAACACCTCACTGGAGATGGTGTACCTAAACGTATATGGAGATTTGATGCAAAAAAAAGTAACCTGTAATAGATTAAAAAATTGACAAATTTTCTAAGAAGGCAGGGAAAAGTGAAAACAACTTAAAATGATGAGAGAAAAACATGACATACAGATACTGAGTCCGGAGAACAGGGATTCAAATCAAGAACATATTTATGGAGATGGAAACCTGAATAATTGCAATGAAAACAACTAAGGAAGAATGAAATTGAATGTAACTTATGGAATAGGAGAAAAAAACCCTGAGTAATGTTTGAGAATCTTCCAAATTGCAATTTTGATATCCTATTTTTACTTATAGGTTTTTGAACATGTTTTCATGTTTTATTTAAATTTGATGGTATTCCCAAAGTTGTATAACATCAGAGAAAACTGGGAAAATTTTTCCTACAAATCTAACTTTTAACAATTATATATATACATTTTCTTATTGCACAAGAAATAGGTGCTGAGGTAGTGATTTGTGCTGGTGTCTGTGGTTGCTTCTCGTCCCATCTGCAGAGAAACCGTGGACTTGAGCTGGGCTGTAGGTTTGGCTCCGGCTAATGAAATGTCCAAGTGCCAGCTTTCCTGTCTGAGGAATCACTTAGCAAGATCTGCGAGAGGCAGAGACCTGCTGTGCATTCTCTCTGCAAGTGTGGCCTGAGAGAGGACACAGCGTGTTTGTGTTCAGCCCCTTAGAGTCACAGCTGTTTGTTGCTACAACATAACTTAGCCTGACTAATATGCATGCTTCATGAAGAAAACATGAAAAAAACCCAGAAACCCCCCAGAGGGAAATCTCTAATCCCGTCTTCCAGCAGAAAGCTTCATAAATATTTTGGTGTGCTTCCTTGCTTGTCTTCGTTTGCATATATACATATATATTTAGCTATGAATTAAATCTGGTAACTGTCTTTTGGTTTGTTAAAGCATCTTCTCCAAGCCCATGATTTTCATTTGTGTCTAGCATGCCATCACATAAATTACTTGGTAAATTACTTGGGTTAAACAAAGAGTTTTCCGTTGGTGGTTTTTAATTTTTTCAGCATTTGGCAAGAAATCAAACCTATTGCCTTTTGAAGTTCCCTGAGGGTGGGCAGTGTATTCTGTTCCAGAGACATGGTGTTGCCCTTGCTGCCTCTGCCCCACTGCTGCCTTCTTGGGGCTGAGAGACACCTGAATTCTGGTGGTGACTTCTTTCCAGCTTTGGCTTTAATGGCTAACCCTGATGCCTTGTTGTCGAGGTCACTTTGTTCCTACAACTGGTAAACACCCACCCCCTATCGGGCTATCTCCCAAGCCAAGTCTTTATCCCCTGTTTCTCTCTTCTTATCTGTACCAGAGTCTCCTGTGTGCTGCCCAGCACCGCCACTTTTCTTTCCCTCTTCCCTAAGGCTATTCTAGCAGATGGGATAAGAGGAGAAAGGAAGTGCCTTACTAATAAAATAAGTCAGGAGAATAAAAATTTTATTCATTGCACATTAAATGATTATGCAAATAAATAATTTAATGTTTTATAAATACTTTTAAGCTTCCTATCCTTCTTTTAATTTTCTCTGCAGTAAGTTCCAGATGCCCATGTAGCTCCTTCATATATATCTCTGATTATTGTTATCCCAATCCTGATTAAGTGTAATACAGATTTCCATCTCTTTTCTTAGCCCGTGCTAGTTAAGACATACCCATTTCCTCCCCTTACACCCAAATTAAGTATTTTATAGCTCATCCATTTAGAGACAGAGTTTGAATGGATAAACCAGCCAAAATCATAACAAAAAAATTGCTACGTGATCTTCATTGTTTCTGGTTTGTTTCTATTCTGATTTCCCTGATAAGGGCTAGAAACTGCTGCTTATTCTTTCACATCCCTCCCTTTTGACTTCAATTTTAGATCTTGTCAAAGTCTGAAGATAAAATCAAGGTGAAGAATAGGTGAACAGAGTCTTCTTTCCTCTGAAAGGCAGTGAAGCCACACTAGGTAATACACAATTTATTGGCCAGGAGCCTTACACAGGATATCTTATCTTTCCAAATTTTTCTTGCAATACTTCTTACTGAATTTCAAAGTACAGTTATGTCACTGTGTTTTCTTCCTATTCACAGGAATCGTGTAGCCAAATGATTTAAGTTCATGGCACAATGTAAGCTTAAAAATAGGGATAAGCAAAGAGTGTGCCATATACCTTCAAAATAACTGCTGTGATTAAATTATAAAGACACTCCTTCCCCCACATCAGACTGAGAGGGACAAAAAAACCCATCACTGCTCCAGGCTTATTGGACTCTTGTCCTTTTCCCTGTGGTCTTGAGCAAATTAAGTACTTCAAGTTTCATTTCTCATAAACTTTTTAAATATAAAGTTATCTCAATTTCAACTTACTAGTTTCTGGATTTATACCTAGTATATTGGTGCATGAGCACTTTTTTTCCTAGGACTTTTTCTTTTTAAATATTGGTAATAAAACCCTGGGATTTTGGTGAGGGTAGTCTGAATGATAATGACAAGTTTTATTTATTTTTTTTAATGTGTCTTGGGCCTATTTCCAAATATGCTTTAAAAACACTAAACTACAGCCAAAGCCTTAAAGTGATATTCACCAGCATTTTATTCTTTATGCAATGAGATTGATGGGAGACAGAACTGTATGTGAACATATGACAAAACCTCATAATTAAGTGGGCATTTGTTTCCTGACTCTGGGGTAGACCCCTAGTAAACGAAGCTCACCACATGGAACTCATTTTTCAAAGTGATATTGGCTTTACAGAAGAAGCGGAATGAATATCCGCTTTGACTCTTTTCTTCATAATCAAACCGGGCATCGGGGCTTACCACCCAAATGTGCCTACACATCACCAGGGCAACCCCAGATTTGCTGCTCAGGTCGGGTGTGCAATGAATCCAAGTGCCTCCCACAGACCTTTCAGTAACGAGAGCAAGGGCTGCAGTGCTGAGTCCCCTTTGCAAGTGGTCCACGGAGCACCCAAGTGAGCACTGGAAAGCGGCCCCCTGAAGGGCGAGAGCAGAGGAAGGAGGACGCCCACAGCTCCCTTGGAAGCCAGCTGTCGTGATGAGACTACGGTAATGTCTGCTCTGCAGTAAGCAGTGGGTACCTGCAGAGATGTGGTGTAATCGTGATGTAGTACGGGATTGGTAAAACACCTGCTCCCTTCATGCGTTTGGAAGTTTGGAAGCAGAGACTGGATATGGATTTAGTAAAACGGACCTTGCCCTTTAAGTCTTGTCCCTACCTACTTCTTCTTCTTTTTTTTTTTTTTAAGATTTTATTTATTTTTAAGAGAGAGAGAGCACGCTAGCGCATGGGTGGGGGGGGAGGGGCAGAGGGAGAAGCAGACTCCCTGCTCAGCAGGGAGCCTGACCTGGGGACTCGATCCCAGGACCCTGGTATCATGACATGACCCGGAGGCAGACGCTTAACGGACCGAACCACCCAGGTGCCCTCTCTACCTGCTTCTTAGGATAAACTAAGATTATGTCTTTAGATGATAGGGTAACAGAGAACAGAAAAGGCCCATTGTCTCCAGACATTTGCACTGACCTACCACAGAGTGGAAACTTTCTTTACCAACCCTTTATTTGAAAACTGGTTAAAATCTATCATGCTGCTATTACCGGTGGGTAGAAACTTGATTTACTTGTCAAATTAAAAAAATACACATATACACACACACACGAAAAAAAGTTGAAAAAAATGACAAAAAAGGCAAAATTTGATTATAAGAAGCAGATCAGGAAAACCTTCTGTCAGACAAGACCACAGGTAGGTATATCCAGGCATGTTTTCCCAGAGGGAGGTACTCCAGATTTTGGGAATTGTATGCATTTGAGAAAAATTAAAACAGAAGAACGATGAACTCATGACATCAAGTCTTCCTATGTTAACGTTTTTGCTTATGTAGAGCTGCTAATGGAGTCAACTTAGTCCTTGCATAATCTGCTTAGAGAGAAGCCAGTAAAATAACCTGCTGGCACCAATAACCTGATTTGGCAACAACACCCCCTTTTCCTAAAACTAACATCTCCATTTTAGAAATGTTAAAACACATTCGGGTCAGTCCTACTGTTTTGTTCCCTGAGATGCTAAAGTTTAATTATGGGACATTTAGGAACAGATCTGGGGCCACCAGCTGGATTCTGCTTTGCTAATCCAGGGATCCCTCTACTGCAGGGCCTAGAAAACTCTGAACATACTTGTTTGTTAGCTCATAAGACTTCATGCCTTAACTGGAGATATTTTGGGGAAAACATAAAATTTTAAATTAGACATTATAAAAATCAATCTAACAACGTATAGATGGATATGAAAAGATGGTACGCTTTACATTAAATGCCTACTGAATGATTTCCAAAAACTATCATGGATAAATTGTATAAATAATTCATTTTAAAATGGGATTAATCCCTAAGCTTCTACATGATTAAAATTTCTATATCTTTAAAAGCAATAGGTAACATTAAGTACATTTATGATTTTTTTTTACTACATAAAAGGAAGGAAGGAAGCAAAGAAGGGGAGAGGGAAGGAGAGAGATAGTTAATAGGACAAAAGCAAGCAGAAGCCACATAGGGACAGAGTAAATTGAGTCAGTGTGTTGTGTTGTTCTGTCAGCACCTGGTATATCCAAGAACATCTTTTTCAGTGTGAGTCAATTCCATTAAGAAGAATGACTCCAACACTAAAATTGCAGCAACCCATACCCCCTTCCCATACTGTGTTTTATTCATGGAATTCTGGCATCAGGGCTTCTAAATCTACTTCTGTGCGGCTCCTGATGACCTCTTTGGTTCTCTCTTGAGAACAGCTGCATCTGTGTCACAGCTGCTCAGAGGAAGAAGAGAAAGCAAGTGTCCTGCTGGGTGCTTGTCCTAATTCCCGACATCTGCAGAGCCAGCTGAGAGCACCTGCATTATTAGCTTTAAGACTTGGAGACACCTATAAACTAAAAGGCAGAGTGTCGTGAATTTCAAAGTGGAAGTACCCTTTGGAGAGCCATAGTGCTTGTTGGTTTGTAACATGCATATTAAAGTCCCCATAATGTTGGCCCAATGCTGTGATGTGATTCAGGGGCTGCATTACGGATGAATTTTTACAGTTGTGAGAACACTAATGAATCTGTGCATTTTCTGTGAAACCTCCATCTTCACCTCATTTTCTTATTCAGAACATACAAGAATGGTAGCCTGGAAATAAAAGGCCAACAATGCATAGACTATGAACACATGGAGACACCTGGCAGTGTCTTACAGGGATGATTCCAGAAGAAATCTCAGGCTCTGATAAGGAAATATGACACATTTTTCTAAACAAATGCTAAAGAAGGAGAGAGAAAAGTCTTGTCAAGGCACCACTTCTCTACAAAGTTACTGAGACAGAATCACAGGGAAAATGATGTTCTGAGCTCTTATCTTTTAGATATGCAACTATGCAAAACTGTTGAACGAACAGCTGGAAATATAATTGAACATGTATGACAGAGTTGATTACCATATATATTACATCTGGATGCATTACCGATCAATGAGGGAAAGAGGAACGTTGTCATAAAAATAGTCAATGGACCCAAATGCAAATGCACCAAAATGATTGCCAGTCGTATGGAAAACAAACAAGCAAGCAAACAATCTTATTAAGACATTCTAAACTCACCAAAAAAACAATTTTGTTAACTAATTATCAAAGATAAAAACAATAATATCTCAGCTTATTTAAAAAACTCATTTATAATTCTTGTGAGGAACAGCACACACTAGGATATTTTCTTTTGTGTAAATTGTTACAGTGTTTGAAGAAGATATTTGGCAAATCAACTTAAAATACCCTGAGTTGTTCATGCATTTAATTGGGCAATTTCACTTAAAGGATAATTGCAAATATCACAAAGATTATAATGGCAACAAAATATTAGAAAGCTAAGTAATGGATAATTAAGGATTGCAACTTACTTAAATCTTCTATCAGAATATTCTGTAATTCTTATCATGTGAGTATTTAAGGTAATTCAGTTGATTTAAAATGATGATATGCTCCATTGTGAACAAAATGGATTTTAATAATATATGTAATATATAAATCCCATTTACTAAGTTTTTGATACATATGTTTCAGGGCTATGTTTTAGGTACATAAAGTTTCATGATTGTACGTCTTTAACTGCTGTTTATATCCACATAGTTTAGTTAAGGGAGGTACAAAAGAGTGTACTGTTTGTGCTATAAATTTAAGGGTTTTTAAACCAGATCATCTGAGGACATGATGGGAGTAATTCAAATGTGAAATATAAAATTTGATCATCTTACACAACATCTAAGAGTAGAAACCAAGACGTAGCCTTAAATATTCAGCTTCATAGGGTGTAAGGGCCTAACCATGTTTAAAAAGCATCTCAAGTGATTCTGTTGTCCTAATGAGGTAAAAGAAAAGAAAAATCAGTGAAAACACACTGTGCTCGATGATTTGAGAAGAGAATCTAACATGGTCTAGCTATCTTTTCTGGGCATTTATACATATTTCAGGAATCTTCCCTAAGTAACTTCCACAGTCCGCTTAAGTATGAAATGCTGTTGATGAACACGGGGCACAGTTAGAAGCAAATGGGTAAAACTGTCGAGTCCGTTCCTCCTCTGTTAGGGCGCTGTGGTTTGGAGGGCGGGGGGCTAAGTAATGTTACTTTCTGATGGAGATTCACCCCTGCTCTGCTTCTCCAGTGTTCCGAAAGCCTTCTTCCAGCTAGATGTATCCGCTGTTCCAGGTTTTAAAAAAAAAATAAAAGTAAGACTGTGATTTATTTGATGAATGGCACTTTGAAGCATCAAATAGCAACTCTACATTATTACCCCTAACTGTACTCTTCTTAGTCCATAGCATGGTTTATGATAGAAACTTGACCAAATACTAAATGTTAGTGTTAGAGTGCTTTGTGTTTTCATGATACAGTTCCTCAATTATTCTAAAATCGAGAAAGTAACTTGAACATAGGAATTCTATGTTTTAGCTTACTTTGGTGGAAATATTCTGTTGAGTAGATTTTTCTCATAACTCTATCAAATCTTCATAAAATCTCTGATTACTATAGGTAAATACAATTTTTCTCCCTCTTAGTTCCTGTAACATATTTTCTATACCTCAACTCTGAAACTCATTTCCATTCTATTCTACTTGGTCTCATACATATTTTTCCATGTCTTCTTACCATCACCATATATTACAACTAAAATAAAACCCCCTTGAAGGCAGGGATCTTGTCTAACATCTGTCAGTATGCCCTTGATCTGATAGCAGAAAAACTCATGTAATAGTCAGTGAATGTTTAAGAAAGTTGGATAGCATGTGCATAGGTTTTAAAAAGTGTGTTTGCTCAATTTAAAGTAACAGTGAGTAAGTTATAGACTTATTCAAAGTGTATAAGGTAGACCTCAAAGGCAGAAGTACTTTAAATTCAACAAATCCCTAGAGAGGGCTATATATGCAATGGGAAATTTTATGCAATTTCATTTTCAGAGGCTAGAGAATGCATTTTCTTCTTTTGGGATTCTGGATTTTACATTGCTACTCTCCGTATTATAGGGGAAAAAAAATCTCGCTACTACTAGAATTCTAGGCAAAAATCTTATTGAGAAAATTATGTAGGTTTTTTCTTCAACAAGGAAGGTTCTAGATATCTTAAATAAAATGGCACGTGTTTATGTAAGATAGAAATTTCATCCTATTGAATGCCTGAGATAGCATTTGTATTCTAAAAGGAAAATAGCAAAAACAAACAATTCCTAAGAGTGTGTTTAAATTAAATTAATTATAGTATAATCATAGAATATAATATTATATAGACATTAATTATACTTTTAATGGTTAATGAAGTAGTTAATGAAGTAATTACTAATTAGATAATGAATATGTTCTTAAACTATAAGCAAAACTACAGGCTTCAAGATCCTTCTAATTTTGTGAGTGATTGTGTGTGTGTGTGTGTGTGTGTGTGTGTGTGTGTATGAAAGTGCATATATAAACAGAATACACCATAATGTTTGCAATAATAATCTTGAGTGTAGGAATTATCATTTCAAGTAAAGGAATTATCAGAGTGATATTTCTCTTTTATTTTTTCTGTATTTTCTAAAATTACTTTTTTTGCTCAGAATATATGATTTTAAAACATGCTAAAGTGGTCGTACATATAAATATTTAATTTACTGTACCACTCATGGCAAGAAAAAGCTATTGAAAGTTCTCATCTGTGACAAGTAACTTACGGTTTTCTGAAAATGATTTAATTGTGTACATGAAGAGTCATCCCTTGCTAATAACTCTTGGTACAGTAAGTACTCCAGGGGTCATATGCTACTACTGAATAGTCTTAGCTACACAACAAATAAATCAACAACAGAAAATACACAATAGAATTTTTGTTTTGTTTTGTTTTGTTTTTGAATACATAATCTCTATACCCAAAGTGGGGCTTGAACTTACAACCCCTACCTCAAAAGTAAGATGGTCTACCAACTGACCCAGACAGGTGCCCCCAGTATACCTTTCTGTTTTCACACATGAATACTTGTAGCTCTTTCAGTATGAGGTGTTATGAAAGTATGCTTTCTAGAAATCACATAATTTATACTTGTAATGATCTTTTTTCTCAACAACATATGGTTTAGAGCAAACACGGTCAGAATTATTATGTGACACTAACTCCAGTTACACAATAAAATTTTTATTATCAACCTGTTAATATATAGTTGAATAAACAGAGACTCAATTCAGTACTATTTTCAAATTTGAAAATAAAGTAGCTTCTAGAAAAAATAACTTTCAATACAGAACGCTTCTCCTTCCAGATCATTTTATACCTCAGTATATACGTAATCTTAGTAACACTTCAACTTGGATTTTAAGTATTGGTTTGATTGGTTTTGTTTCAATTCAGTAGTTTAATTTATTATTATAATTATTACTTTTGGAGAAAAAAGAATTCACTTTTGTATACATAACATAATTGAATGAGACAAATACAATATATTTGAGTAGGGTCCTCAATCATACCTCTTAATTTCAAATCTTAACTCTGCCACTTGTTAAACATGTTTTCTCTTTTTAAAATGAGATCAATAACAACAGCTGCTTAATATTATTTTTTGATGATTGAATTCATGCATATATGTAAAGCTCTTATCAGAGTAATTGAGCTATAATAAAATTTGATAAATGTTAGCTTCTAAATATACTTACCAACTTTGAATGTAGTCTACTTTGAGAACTCAAGAGGTCTTTTTGAAGTTACTAAAACTTTTAATATCATTAAAGATATTTGAGCAATATATTTCTAAGAATCTCTAATGATACTATTGATTTTATGTAGGAAAGCCAGCTCTTTGAGGATGGAGTAGCTCTTCATGACATCTAAAAGAAGTAAAATACTGAAAATACATCTAGAATTCTTAAGCAAATTAGAAGGTTAACATGTAAATCCTCAATTGCAGAAAAGAGTATGAGACCCGTTGGATGTTAGTATTCACAATCAGGAATTCTTGGGTTTCAAACTCCTAATTCATACACAAACCTTTGTACATAAATGTGTAGGTGGATATAGACGTCTCTATAACTTTTATTAGATAGTTACAGGTATCGTGGATTCATAACAGTATAATAACTTCTGTGCTAGATTTATGTAGAAAATATGGTTATGGTATCAATGAGAAAATAATGAACTCTGCTTGAATTGAGCGCAGCAGACTTTCCAATGAAGGCAACCACATGGATGAGCATTAAAAGGGGACTAAGATTTCACTTGAGAGATAATAGAAAATAGTTTCAGAGAACGGGAGCAGTATGTTCCCACTGAAGTAGGTATAAATCAGCATGCCATCTTAGGTAACTGCAAGAAAACAGGAATGAATAGGACAATGGGTGGGTGTACGAAAATGGGGAGATATGAGGATGGCTAATTAAGTGTGTAAAGAGACTTTATGCCATAAATAAACTGGAGTTATCCTAAGGTAAATGGAAACATAGAACAATTTTCATAGGGCCGTAGCCTGGTTTTTCTTTTAGAAGTGTAATTCTGAAATGTTGAAAATAGCTTAAAGTAAGATAGCATCCCAAATAAAATGTATTTACAAAAGTCCACTTTAGATATAAGGGAGGCCTGAACCAAGATGGTGGCACGGGAAAGTCAGTTATGGGGCGCCTGGGTGACTCAGTCTGTTAAGCTTCTGCCTTAGGCTCAGGTCATGATCCCAGGGTCCTGGGATCAAGTACCGCCTCGGGCTCCCCTCTCAGCAGGGATTCTGCTTCTCCCTCTCCCTCTGTCTCTCCCTCTGCTTGTGTTCTCTCTCTCTCTCTCTGTCAAATAAATAAAATCTTTAAAAAAAAGATGGTTATGGAAGTGGTATAAATTTTTACTGATAGAATAAAGATAAAAATATGTATTTAAGATGTTGCTCAAGATTGAGGCTTGGTGGCCTAGAGCATGTGAAGCCATTTACTAAGAAAGGAATCAATTAACAGAGTTAGGTTTTGGCTTCAGTGAATTCATAGTGGGTAGTTGGAGGTTACGAGAATTCACACTGAGACAGAACTAGGATCATGTTCCATTTTGGCTTCATATACCTGTATTACCTTAGCCTTTCTGAGTCCAATTTTGTAATAGACAATGAGATAAATGGATTCAGAAATCAAGGGGGGGAGAAAGAAATCAAGAGGGAAATATAGTGTGTCAGGAGTTTTTCTCAACATAGAAATTTGAAGAAAATAGTGACCTTAAATGTAATTCTTTCTCTATCATTACAACATCACTGTGTTAAGGGACATTTCTCCACAAGTCCCTCACAATATAGAGTCATGCACTGTCTTCATTTTGTCTTCTCTTCTAAGGGTGTTTATACAGTGATAGAGATAGGGTCTTCTCTAGAACAAAGGTCAGACAGGTTTATAAAAGATTCGAGTTTCCTGAGCTTAGGCTTCCTCTCATTATGTAGTGAAGTTCCTACACAGATCTCACCTGGTCCTTCTATCATCCTGTGGGAATTGGAGATCAGGTTACTGGCATGTGAAAATGCAGATATTGTCTATGGTTAATATTAGGAGTAATAAAATCCATTGTCTAAAACTGAGGGGTCTTGTATCTTGTGCCAGAATCCATGAAAGTGAGGCAAGCTAACCTTTTAGCTTTCAAATTAAATAAAATCTGACTTTTTGCAGTTCCTGACACACTTTGTTTTTACATTCAAAAGAGAGAACTTTATAGGAAACTGAGCAATAATCCACACTCAGATATTTCCTTTCCAAAGTATCAAAGTTTATCAAAATCTTCTCAAAGCTGACACACTGATCTCAAAACAGGTACCCAGTTCTTGGGACACACTCTATAGGACTATCTTTTACATTAGATCCTTTATCTAATCCTGATCCTCCATTGGGTTTCAATTATCACTAGATGAGATTAAGTTTAAAAAGAAGAAAACATAAACCTCAGCCATAAATAAAAAAAATATTAGATTGGAAGCATTTCAATTTGAATAATTTCATAAAAACATAATGCTCTCATTTTAAACCATTTTCCCAGCAACACTGAAATTTCATCATACAGAAAAAAAAATTTTTTTCCTATGAAACCGAAGGGCAATTTTGTTTGAAATTATGGTAGACCACAAAGGAAACAAAACATGAAAGACATGTTCAGGTAATGAATCTTTGCAATATTAGCTTAGATATGATTAGAAAATCCATTCAACCCAGAATTTAAATAAACAATGTTGAATAATATCCTATTTAAAATAATTTCCTATTTTCCCCCCATCATTACTTTAAATGATCAATGACATCTTCAGGCTCTTGTAACAAACCACAGGATTGTCATAGATTAACACTTTAGAGATTTCTAACATATTGACAAAACTGCAGTGTACTAGTAAGTAAATCCATAGACGTTCATGAAGTGAGTTACTGGAAGCAAGGAAATCAGAACATTAGTTATTATTAGTATTTCATTTAAGAGAAACTCCTAGGTTTCTCTCTCTCAGATCCTTTACTCATATTCTTATGTGTTTAAAAACATATCATTAATTACATGTTGAACATACATACATACATATATATATATGTATGTATGTATATATATTGAACTCTTACTGTCATTTAAATTTTAAAAACTGCCATCTTTCTGGTGTGCCTGGGTGGTTCAGTCGGTTAAGGTCTGACTCTTGGTTTCCGCTCAGGTCATGATCTCATGGGTTGTGGGGTTAAGCCCACAACAGCCTTGGCACTCAGCGGGGGTCTGCTTGAAGATTCTCTCCCTCAGCAACTCCCCAAAACAAATACATAAATCTTAAAAAAGAGTAAAACTGCCATCTTTCTTTCTAAAACTTTTCTATTAACTTTCCTATATTTGAGAAAGAGCATTAAATGTTGACCAGTCTCAAAGTCTCTGTCATTTTTGCCTCTTGAATGCTCCTCATCTGAAAAGTAGTTCTAGAAAACGTGAGGTGTTTTAGAATTTGATGAGTCTAATAACCTTGTCTTATATACAGGGTAACAAATATGAAAAGTTATTTCCCTATCAATCATTCATAAATATCTCTTAGTGTCTGAGCCTAAATTGATATCCCAAATCTTCTTACTGGTTGGCAGGTGTTCCTTTGTAGAGAACAGATTTACTGGGAGTACTTGGCTGACTCTCTGGTTCCATTTCCTATCTCAAATCCTGCCCACAGTTTCGTTGAGACTCCAATAAAAGTACAAAACTCTGAAAACCTCCACAGTACCTGCTTCATGTTAAATAAAGGTTTAGTTCTTAAAAATATAAAATCATACAGATTCAAAGACTAATTACGTGGACTATATTGATCATGTCTTGACTGATTCCTTGGTGATATGGGAACACTGGGTACCTGAATTTCATAAAAATGATAATGAAAAAAACTTTTTTTCATTTTTTATTTTGATGTAAATTCAGACTTACTGAACATTTGCAAGGATAGTACAAAGAATTCCCCAAAACTCTTCCCCAAATTCTTCAAATGTCAACAACTTAATTGTTTGATACTTTTTTCCATGCTATGTACTGATATATTGTTTTTTAGTAATTTAAGAGTATCTTGTGGACATGGTGCCTCTTTATAACTAAAAACTTTAGTGTGCATTGTGTAAAAACAACATTCTCATAAATACCCACAGCTAGATTATCAGAATCAAGAAATTGGTGCTTATTCAGTATTATTTTCTAATGTAACATCCTTATTCATATTTCGCCAATTTCCTATCATGTTTTCTTTTTTTATTGAAGTATAATGGTATACCATATTATTATTATTATTATGTGTCAGCAAAATGACATTTGTATACATTGTAAACTGATCACCACAATAAATCTAGTTATCATCTGTCATCATATAAAGCTGATACAATATTACTGACTGCATTCCCTATGCTGTACATTACATGCCTATGATTTATTTACTTTATACCTGGAAGTTTATACCTCTTGATCCCCTTTACCCATTTTGGCCCCCTGTTGCTCCCCCAGAAACCACCATTCTGTTCTCTGTATCTATGAGTCTGGATTTTGTTTTGTTTTAATTCGCTTAACATGATACCCTCAAGGTACTTAATGTTGTAGCAAATGGCGAGATCTCATTCTTTAGTGGGTGAGTATTCCATTGCATATATGCACCACATCTTTTTATCCATTCATTTGTGGATGGACAATTGGGTTGTTTCCATATCTTGGCTATTATAAATAATGCTGCAATGAACATAGTGGGGCTTATATCTTTTGAATTAGTGTTTTTGTTTTCCTTGGATAAATACCCAAAAGGAGAATTGCTGGATCATATGGTTCTATTTTTAATTTTGGGGGGAACCTTCAAACTGTTTTTTGCAGTGGCTGCACCAATTTACATTCCCACCAACTGTTCCTTTTTCTCCACATCCTCACCAACACTTATTTTTTACCTTTTCGACAATAGCCATTCTGACAAGTAAGGTTATATCTCATCATGGTTTTGATTTTCATTTCCTTAATAGTGATGTTAAGCATCTTTACAGGTGTCTGTTGACCACCTGTATGACTTCTTTAGAATAAATTGTCTATTCAGATCTTCTGCCCATTTTTTAATTGTATTGTCTGTTTTTGTTGGTGGTGGTGCATTTTATGGGTTCTTTATATTTTTTTTAATATAACCCTTTAACAGGTTTATTATTTGAAAATATCTTCTTTCATTTATAATGTTACCATTTAATTCCATCAATCATTTCCTTCACTGTGCAGAGGATTTTAGTTTTATGTAGGTTAATTTATTTATTTTTGCTTTTGTTGCTTTTACCTTTGGAGTCAGAGGCAGTAGTAAGACTAATGTCAAGGAACTTCCTGCCATGTTTTCATCTAGGAGTTTTATGGTTTCTGATCTGACATTCAAATCTTTAATCCATTTTGAATTAATTTTTGTATAATTTGTGAGATAGTGTTCTAGTTTCATTCTTTTTCATGTAGCTGTCCAGTTTTCTCAACACCATTTTTTGAAGAGACTGCTTTTTCCCCAGTGTATATACTTGCCTCCTTTGTTGTAAATTAGTTGACTATGGAAATGTGGGTTTATTCTGGGCTCTTTATTCTGTTCCATTGATCTGTATGCCTGTTTTTATACCAATACCATATGTTTTGATTCCTATAGCTTTGCAGTATAATTTGAAATCAGAGAGGGTAATAAATCTGGCTTTGTTCTTTTTCAAAATTGCTTTGGCTATTTAGGGATATTTTGTGTTTCCATAAAAATTTTAAATTATTTGTTCTAGTTTTGAGGAAAAAAATATTATTCCAATTTTGATAGGATTTCATCAAATCTGAAGATTGCTTTGGGTAGTATGGCCATTTTAATAATATTCACTCTTGCGATCCATTTATTTGCATCATTTTCAATTTCTTTTGTCAACATCTTGTAGTTTTCAGTTTACAGGTCTTTCCCCTCCTTGGTTAAATTTATCTTAGGTATTTTATTCCTTTTAATACAATTCTAAATGGAATTGTTTTCTTGATTTTTCTTTCTGATAGTTTGTTATTGGTCTATAGAAACACACACAAAAAATGTTGCATTCTTTTTTTTTCTCTTTTGGTTTAATGAATTCATTTATTAGCTCTCTCTTGGTTTTTGGAAATATTGTTTCAACTGAAGATAGTGATGCTTTTGTTTCTTCCTTTCCAAGTGGGATGTCTGTCATTTCTTTTCTTCTCTAATTGATCTAGCTATGACTTCAAATACTACGCTGAATGAAAGTGGGGAAAGTGGGCATTTCTTGCCTTGTTCCTGATCTGACGTTATCTGTGTATATCATCTGTGGGTTTGTCATATATGGCCTTGATTACATTGAGTTATATTCCCTTTATACCCAATTTGTTGAAAGTTTTTATCATAAATGGAGGTTAAGTTTTGCCAAGTGCTTTCCCTGAATTTATGGTGAAAATAATATGATTTTTATCCTTCATTTTGTTAATGTGGTGTATCATATTGATTTACAGATGTTGAATTATCCTTGCCTTTCTGTAATAAATCCCATTTGATCATGGGGTAGGATCCTTTTCAAGTATTATTTAATTTGGTTTGCTAATATTTTGTTGTCCATCAGGGATACTGGCCTGTAATTTACTTTTTCAGTAGTGTCTGATCTGGTTTTGGTCTGATGGTAAAATGACTTCATAAAATGAATTTGGAAGCATATCCTCCTCTTCGGTTTTTTTGTTTTGTTTTGTTTTGTTTTGTTTTTTTCTTGGCTTGTTTGTTTGGAAGAGTTTCAAAAAGATAGGTATGAAATCTTTCAATGATTGGTAAAGTTCACCAGTGATGGTCTTGGACTTTTGTTTGTTGGGAGGTTTTTGATCACTGATTCAATCTCCCTACTAGTAATTGATCTATTTTGATTTTGTTTTTCTTCAATCTTGAAAGACTGTGTTTCTAGAAATTTATCCATTTTTTTCTAAGTCATCCAATTTGTTGGCATACAACTGTTTGTAGTACTTTCATAATTAATTCTTTGTATTTCTGTGGCATCAGTTGTAACTTCTCTTTCATTTCTGATTTTATTTATTTGAGTTCTCTCTGTCTCTTTTTTTCTAGCTACAGATTTGTGAATTTTGTTTATCTTTTCAAAGAACCAGCTCTATTTTCATTGATCTTCCTTCCTTTTCTTTCTTTCTTTCCTCCCTCCTTCCCTTCCTTCCTCCCTCCCTCCCTCCTTTCTTCTTTCATTTCATTTCTTTCTTTCCTTTTTTTCCTCTTTATTTCCACTCTGATCTTTATTATTGCCTTGTTCTACTATCATTAAGTTTAGTTGGTTCTATTTTTTCCAGATCCTTTCAGTGTACAGTTAGGTTACTTATTTGAGATTTTCTTGTTTTTGAGGTAGGCATATATTGCCTATGAGCTTCTTTCTTAGAACAAGTTTTGCTGCATCCCATAGACTTTGGTATGTCATATTTCTGTTTTCATCTGTTACTAGGTATTTTCTTTTATTCCTCTTTTGATTTCTTCAATTAGCCATTTACCATTCAGTAGCATGTGTTTAATTCCCACATTTTTGTGCTTTTTTCCAGTTTGTTGTTGTTGTTATTGTTGTTTTGTAATTCATTTCTGATTTTATATCATTGTGGTTAAAAAAGGTACTTGATTTGATTTCAGTCCTTTTGAATTTATTGAGACTTGTTTTGTGGCCTATCATGTGATCTATCCCAGAGAATGTTCCATGTGCACTTGAGAAAAATATGTATTCTGCTACTTTTGGATAGAATATTCTGAATGTATCTATTAAATCCATTAGGTCTAATGTGTCATTTAAGGCCAATATTTGCTTATTGATATTTTTAAAGTTTGTATTTGAATTCCAGTTAGTTAACATACAGGGTAATATTTGTTTCAGGTGTACAATATAGTGATTCAACACTTCCATACAACAGCCTGTGCTCATCAGGACAAGTGCACTCCTTAATCCCATTCCTTATTTCACCCGTCTCCCACCACCTCCCCTCTGGTAACCATCAGTTGGTCCTCTATAGTTAAGAGGCTGTTTCTTGGTTTGCCTCTCTCTCTTTTAAAATATAGATGATCTACCCATTGATATATATGGGGTGTTAAAGTTCCTTAAAATTATCGTATCGCTGTCAAAGTATCCCCTTAAGTCTGTTAATATTTGCTTTATATATTTTGGTGGTCCTTTATATGTACTGGTGGTCCCGTATGTATATTGCGTGCATATATATTTATAAATGTTATATTCTCTTGCTGGATTGACTCCTGTATCATTATGTAATGCCTTTCTTTGTCTTTTATTGCAGTCTTTGTTTTAAAGCCTACTTTTTCTGATATGAGTATAGCTATAGCAGCTTTCTTTTTGTTTTTATTTACATAGAATATCTTTTTCCATCCCTTCACTTACATATGTGTGTGTCCTTACTTTTGAGGTAAGTCTCTTTTACGCATAATATAGATGAGTCTTATTGTTTTATCATTCAGCCACTGTGTGTCTTTTGATTGGAAAGGTCAGTCCATTTACATTTAAATAATTATTGATAGGTATGTATTTGCTGACATTTTGTTAATTGTTTTCAGGATGTTTGTAGTTCCTCTCTATTTCTCCCACTCTTTTTTTCTTTTAAAGACATAACTTTCTTTAGTGTATGTTCAAATTCCTTTCTCATTTTCTTTTGTATAATTCTATGAATTTTTGCTATGTGGTTATTGTGAGGTTCACATATGCCATCCTATGCATAGAACAGTTATTGTAAGTTGATCTTAAATTTGATACATACCAAAACTACACTTTGTGTTCCCCCCACATTTCATGTTTTTGATGTCACATTTTACATCTTTTTATTTCATGTACCCTTAACTAATTATCATAGTTTTAGTTAACTTTACTACTTTTGTCTTTTGACCCTCATACTAGTTTTATAAGTGATGAAGATACTACTTTTACTATATATTCACCTTTTCCAGTGAGATTTTTATATTTTCATTTTTTATGTTTTATTAGTGCCAATTATTTTCAGTTAAAAAAACTCCTTTAATATTTCTTGTAAGGCCATTTTAGTGCTGATGAATTCAGGTGGCTTTTGCTTGTCTAGAAAGCTCTTTACCTCTTCTATTCTGAATGAGAACCTTCCCAGGTAGGGTACTTTTGGCGAGCTACAGTGTGGCTGTGTGTGGGGCATGGGGACGTGCCCAATGGCACTAGCAGGTTAGAGAGGTTGCCAAAAGGGTGCTCCTTAGTGCCAGCATTAGCAAGGTAGCATGACATTGGGAAATCGGTGCCTGCCAGAGTTTTAATTGCAGACAGAGTCGCAACCTTTGGGGGTGCTGTTCATCTAGTCTTTAGGACTTTTTCCAGAGGAAAGTAGTCCATACGTAGCTATATATTTGTTGTGTTCGTGGGACTCTTCTTCCTATGCCACCATCTTACCCATCTTACCCTTAGACTCTGCATTTTCCTACTACAGGCACTAAAGCATTTTAGAGCACTCTGCTTAAAGATTTGTGGCTACTCTGCCTCAAGCCAATCTATCAGCAGCATTTTTCCAACATTGCTTTTGCTCACTTTGTATCTCTAAGTGACATTTTGGTAATTTTCACAATATTTCAAACTTTTTCATTATTATTATTACATTGATCTGTAACCAGTGCTTATGACTTTCTGAAAGCTCAGATTATGGTTAACATTTCTTAGCAATAAAGTACTTTTTAATTTAAAGTAAGTATTTTTTTTAGACAGGCTATTGCACACGTAATAGACTACATTATAGTATAAACATAATTTTTATATATACTGGGAAACAAAATAATTATTTAACTCACTTTATTTGCTTTAGTGCAATTGTTTGGAACCAAACCTACAGTATCCTGAAGGTATACCTCCATGTTCTTCATAGCAAAAGAAAACCCTGGATTATGTATTGCTTTTAATTTGGAACAGTTCCATGGCCTGTTTGTCTTTGGTGACATGCACATTTTTGAAGAGTGTTGGCTAGTTAGTTGTAGAATTTCTCTCCATTGAGTGTGTGTGATATTTTCTCGTGATTAATCCCAGGTTATTCATTTTGGGTAGAATTTTTTTTTTCTGTGCATTATATTAGAAGTTACATGAAGTTGCTTTGTGCAGTTACTGGTAATTTGAACTTTAATCACTTTGTTAAGGTGATGTCTTCCCAGTTTCTCAATTGTAAAGATACCATTGTTTTTCCCTTGTAAGTCCTAATTATCTTTTGGGGGAAATATTTTGGGACTATAAATAGTCTCTTACTCCTCAAACTCTTATCCACTGATTTTTGCATCCATTGATGACTCTTGATTAATTTAATTATTATTCATATATTTTACTACTTAAGACAATATATAATTACAAAAGTACATTTATTATGAGAGTATTGTATCGGTGCAGAGATAGGTGAGTAACCCAATTAAACAGAATATAGAGTCCAGAAATAGGGGCACCTATACGTGGTTATCTAATTTATGACAGGATGATACTGTGTTACAGTGGGAAAAAAAGACCTTTTATTAAATACCTTTGGATGAACTGTATATTCATGTGGAAGAAAATGAATATTTCTTATTTCATGAGATATACAAATATCAATTTCATAGATTTTTTTTTAAAGATTTTATTTATTTATTTGACAGAGAGAGACAGTGAGAAAGGGAACACAAACAGGGGAGTGGGAGAGGGAGAAGCAGATTCCTGGCTCAGCAGGTAGCCCGACGTGGGCTCCATCCCAGGATCCTGGGACCATGACCTGAGGCAAAGGCAGATGCTTAACAGTGGAGCCACCCAGGCGCCCCTAGTTTCATAGATCTAAATGTGAAAATAAAACAAGAAAACATTAATAAGAAAACATAGGCATTTGTTTTCCTTGTGTTGAGATATGAAACTGTTTCTTTCAAAAAGATTCAAAAAATGATGGAAAAATATAGCCAAATCAGATTTCGTGAACTAAGTCTCCCTGTTTACTGTAATTAAGACAAGGCAAAATTTTTAAGTACACATTCAAAGAAAGGACTTTCCAAGTTTATATGAAAACTACAAATCAGAGAATGAAAGACAATCCAAGAAACCAAAGGGCAAAACAACTTGACAAAAGAGGGTAAGTGGATAATCAAAAGTATTTGAAATGTGATCAGTTCATTGGACATCACAGGGATGCTAATTAAAAACCACATGGAGAGAGCACTGCACACTCATTGGATTTTCTAACTGGAGGACACCGGCCACGCCGTGAATTGGCTGATGAAGCACCTAGAACTCTCACTCACCGCTGACAGTGTGAAATGGCACAAACCATTTGGAAAAATACTTGACGTTTCTACTAAAGATGAATATATCTATCTTAGGCGCATTCCTAACAGAATTGCTACAAAAAATGTACAAAAATATTTGCAACTGCTGTGTTCAGATTGGCTGAAAATGGGGAAAAAATCAAATGTGCAATACATAGAACAGATAAAATGTGGAATGTGCATAAAGTAGACATTTTGTATCAGCAAGAATATCCAATCTAACACTGTAGGAGAAAAAATGAATAACTATCACAAACATCATGGTGAGCAAAAGATTCCAGTCACACATCTGGAGTCCTTACACTGTGTTTTTACATTTGTGTAAAGTTCAAATATAGGCAATCTGATTCATGAAAACGAGTAATGGGAAATGGGGAGCAACTAGTGAGTGAAAGCAGGTGTAAGGAGACTTCCTGGGGTGCTGCCAATTTCTACCCCTTTATCTGGTTACATGTGTTTATTCACCCTCTAAAAATTCATAGAGAAAAACAGTTACCATTTGTATTCTTTTTGGTACTTATCTTGTGCTTTGACAGAATAATGCTTTAACTTTTTAAACAATTGCTCAAAATCTTTTCCATGACCTACCCCCCCCCCATGAAGAATAGTGTACCTTTCTCAGGAGATCATATTTTTTAAAGGTTATTTATGAATCTTCAAAGACCAGTCTTTTTTTTTTTTAATATATTGTGATTTTTCTCAGTTTCTCCTCTCAAATATTTCTTTGTACTATAGATAGTGTTTTAGTTAAGGGTTATTACCTTTCCCTTTTATACCACTTACCCAAATCCCATCTCTTCCACCCACACTCAGATCAGGGACTGTGTGCCAATTTTTCTAATCCTTTCCACATTGAGAAGTTATTCTCAACATTTGTATCTTCTGTTTTTTTCCCCCTCTTCCAAGCCCGGCACCATTGTACTCCTTATTCTCTCTCTTCAGTAATAATCCTCGTTCATTGTTTTGCCTAGTTTTACAAAAGTCCCGCTCCAAAGTAGGCTGTACTGACTCTATTTACTGTCATATTAGCCAACTGAAATGCAGTCGATAGTCCCTACTATGTCCTGATGAACGTCCTGCCATATTGGAGATATGCAGTTTCATGGGACATAATAGCTCTATTGAGTGAAAAGATCCTCATTAAGGACAATTAATTATTTCCAATTATTTCCAATTATTTTGACATATTAGACTTTCTGGAATGCATTTTAAAACTACTAAAAGGCTTATTCAGAGAGATAGCCTGGTGAAATCCTAGCCATAAGAGCACTACTCTTTTGATTTTTTAGAGGTCTCTGAGGTTGCTAAGGTTCACGATATGTGGAATTTAGAACCTTTATCTCCTCTCATAATTATGATTTCATATTTCTTTCCTCATATTCGTACTTTCAGGCCTTTTATCTATGTAGTCATCAGAAGGGGGGAACAAGCTTTGGAAGGAATAAAGGAAATGCATAATATAGAGTTATCTGGCTCACACAGCAATTTTCTTTTTTGGTCAGTTTTTATACTAGCTCCTTGGCAAGCCATATATGATTTTTCTTCACACTAATACTCCCCTGTCAGTTTGTGTGTGGACATTTGAATACATTGCATCATTCCTATGATCTTTTAAAGTTTATTTTGCATACCCATTGCAGATTTGATTGTTAGAACTTCATGACGCAGTTGCTGCTGAGCAAAGGGAGTACTGCAGAGAACACCTAATAACGCGAGGACAATAGGTCAGTTATATGAAATTTGGAAGCTACAGATATGAATAAAGGATAAAATAAAGATAATATATATTTATACCACTCCTGATAACTCATTATGACATAAAATATTCTTTTTCTTTTACACAGGATGTGCCTGCACATTTTATAAAAATCAGATTTCAAATTGGTGTTTTTATTAACATTGAACTGTGAAAATTTCTGTCTATAAATACATTTTTATCAAATAATTTCAATGCTCAGGTCACTATTCCTCAGGGTGTTTGAGACATAAGAGGAAATGTACATAATCCTATACCGAGTCTTTTTCCAGAATTGATATTTATGCTTCTTAGCCATGAACAATTTTCATCTCTAAAATGTATATTCTGGTGCTTTCACTGGACACAGGGTTGAATGAACTAAAAACATAAGTTTTTGGTTTTATGTTCTTTCATGCTTACAGCATTCATTGACTTTTTTAATAGTATTTTTGCTTTCAATTTTAAATGCCTTATACAAAGAATATTGAATTTATTGAAAAAGCATATTGATGGAGAACAGTAACTAATTAATCCAGTTTTATCTTTTCACCATTCTAGGGGTGTCATTCAATAAACTATATATTGTAAATTCAAGTCCAGAATATTGTTTGGGTTGCAGTAGAAAGTACCTTTGAATACTACACAAAATTAGAGTGCTAAATTGAAAAAAAGGAACCGGGAACAATTGCAACCTTTGGCCCTAACTCTGAGAATACAAGACCCAGATTTGTAATCAAAGGAAAAAGGTGGTTTCTCATTGTAGTTTTGATTTGCATTTCCCTGATGATTAGTGATGTTGAATATCTTCTCACGTCATCTTTGTTGGTCATCTGTATGTTTTCTTTGGAAAAGTGTCTATTCAGGTCTTCTACCCATTTTTTTAATCAAACTGATTCTTTGTTTTTTGTTGCTGTTTGTTTTGTTTTATTTTTTGGTGTTGAGTTGTACAAGTTCTTTATATGTTGTGGATATTAACCCCTTATTGGATATATCATTTGCAAATATCTTCTCCTGTTTTGTAGGTTATCTTTTCACTTTATTGATGGTTTCCTTTGCTGGCCAACAGACACATGAAAAGATGCTCAACATCACTCATCATCAGGGAAATGCAGATGAAAACCACAATGAGCTATCACCTTACACCTGTCAGAATGGTTACAATTAAAAAGACAAACAGTAAGTGTTGGTGATGATGTGGAGAAAAAGGAACCCCTGTTCCATGATGGTGGAAGTAAACTGGTGCAGTCACTGGAGAAAACAGTACAGAGTTCCTCAAAAACTTGGAAATAATAGATGATCCAGTAATTTCATGACTGGGTATTTACTCAAAGAAAGCAAACAAACAAAAAACTAATTTGAAAAGATACATGCATCTCTATGTTTACTGCAACATTATTTATAATAGCCAAGATATGGAAGCAAACCAAGTATACAATAGATGAATGGATAAAGATGTTGTATATACACAATGGAATATTACTCAGCCATACAAAATAATGAGATGTTGCCATTTTTTACCTAAAGGGTATTACATTAAGTGGAATAAGTCAGACAGAGAAAGACAAATATTATATGATTTTATTTATATGTGGAGTCTAAAAATAAACAAACAAAAAGTAGAAACAAATCCATAATTACAAAGAACAAACTGATGATTGCCAGAAGAGAGGGGTGTGGGAGGACGGGCAAAATGATGAAGGGAAGTGGGACATGTAGCCTTTCCGTTATGGAATGAATTAGTCACAGGAATAAAAGGTACAGTATAGGCAATATAGTCTATGGCATTATGATGTGGTGACAGATGGGATTTACACTTGTGGTGGGCATATCATAACATATAGACTTGCTGAATCAGTGTGTTGTACACTTGAAACTAATGTAACATTACGTGTCCACCACACTTCAATTTAAAAAAAAACCCTTAAATAATTAAAATAAAATTTTAAAAAGGAAAAGAAAATAAAGGTAAAAATAGTATGACTTAAAGGAAATACAATATTTTATATATTACATTGACTTGTTCTCCAGGTATCTCATATTGTAAGCTCACCATAGTGAAAAATATTATTTTCCATTTCCAAATCTTAAATTTGAGGTAAGTTTTGTTTGTTGCCTGCAAATACAATCGTTCTCTAATTTTTACGTATGCTCCCAAGCCTTGCCTATAAATCATTATAATGTAATCCCCATAATCTGCAATTTTCTTTGTTTTAATTCCAGTTTACATTTCCCTGCATTTCTCATTGTGTGTGGAAGGTGGGAGTAATGGGGATATAAATTATTAATCCTTAAATTATTGTGTCCTACTCAATTAGTTGTTGTCTTAGCCTAATTCCCATAGAAAACAGAGCTCCAGGGAAGGAGTCAAAGCTCATGCTTTATCTAGAAGGTGCAGTCCCAGAGAACAAGAGCGAAAGAAGAGAAATGCAAGGTGATAGAGTAACAAGCCGGCCATCACTTTGCAGTGCGACACAGAGGCCGCCACTCGCCGAGCACAGTCCCTCAATGAGGAGGGCATCTCTAAATGGACTGCACAGAGAAATACGCTCTTTGGGGGCGGAGGAGAAGAGATGAATCTTCCTGGCAGCCTCCCTCTCGTATTTTTTTACTCATCAATGTTTGTCCCATTGGAGTTAACTTGACCTATGTGACAATTTCTCAGAAAGCCAGAGTCTCTCCCTCAACTCCCCATGTAGTCATCTCCATGCTGAAGTGACATGGAAGCGAGACCCCAAGTGCACACAGCGGGTCCCCCGCTGAGGAAGGGTGCACCACGGCCTTTCTCAGGACAGGAGGCAGGTCAGAGTCCCGTGCCCTGAGCAAAGCTGGTGAGCTGGCACAGTGGCTGCAGGAAGCAAGCCGCTGAGTTTGAGAGATGGAGGCATCAGGAGACTCTAAGGAGTCGGAATTGATGTTTCCACTTATGTAGGTAAAACTGAAGTGTTTACGGAATCTAAGTCTAGTATCTCATGGACTTCACATGTTTCTAATATCACTGCATACTATTTTCATTCATTGTGAAGTGAGTGGAGTTGAAAGTGGTGGTCACCTGGGCCATTTTTATTTATTTTCCTGACCCAGTGACTACTCCATTGATTGAAAGACATATTTTACTTTTGCAAATACCAGTTAATGAAATCCTCATCAATAAATACTGTTTATATGCAAATTGTTCCCTTCTGCAGTAGATTGTCCAACTCACACAAATTTCTCAAGACTGAAATGAAACTGTCAATCGCTTCCTTTTTAAATTAATTTATTAGATCAGATTAGTGGCTGTCAAAATGGCTAACTCACATGACTTTTCAATTCAGTATTTCTTTAACTTTCTCTTAAATTAACTTTCTCTTAATATTATCTGTCAAATGTAATCAACTAGGAAATTATCTTGTCAGAAAGCATGATGCCTAATATCTTCTCTGGGAGTTATAGGTTTCTACATTTTTTGTGGCTGTTGTTGTTATTTTCTGCCAATTAAAGAAAGTTTTGCTGACAAACAAACTCAATAACATTTGAACAACATCAAAATTCACAACAGTGTATTTTCGTCTGGACAGCACTCTTACCAGTGTTCCTTCCTTCCCCACCTCCTGCCCACATTCCTGAGCAGTCATTCCTTCCTGGTCTCCCCATCATTCCCTCTCTTCACCTTTTGTCCTTCCGTATTCTACGTATTCTACTGCTTCTTCCTTTTCCTCATACCCTTTTACTTGGGAGAGGTCTTATTTTCATAATTTATGTAAAAAATGGTGTATTTCCAAAGGTAATCCTATGTGAGAATGATATCCTTTCCCTTCAGAAAAGAAAATGAAAACAGTAATGTTTATAAATAATACATCAAAATACATTTGCTGAAGTCAAAGTTCAAAATGTATCCACTGAAGAGTCAAAATGCAGCTACAAAAGAAAATCTGTCTGAAGAAATCACATTGTTACCAAGTTCATCTGATTGAAAAGTATGTTAGGGGATCATACTGAGTCCATGTACCCATGAGGTATTAAAAAAAAAAAAGACCAAAGATATAATGCCAGTAAATTCTAAAGCAAAAATTACTACTAATCATATTACAATAAAAAATGGATATTAAAAATGATCCGGACATGCATCCTATCATATAGGATGTTTACTAATCTTTTTAAAACAACCTTTGGGTAAAAAGGAATCACAAAAATCTAATTGCTGAGTATACATACAATTATAAATCCCTTTCTTCCCCTTATGTAAGGGTACTAAATAATATAGTATATAAGACACAGGTATTCAATTCTCAGATGAAAAGTCTAAATTAATAAGCAAGAAACAGCAAGAGAATCAATCAATTTAATGGACCAATTCAAAGAGATAGAACAACAAAATATACCCAAGAGAAGCAAAAGTAAGCAATAAAGAAAACAAACAGAAATAAATAAAAAAAAAACAGATGAAAACCATATACCTAATAAATTCATTCAAGAGCAATTTCTTTGAGGGAAATAACTAAAGAGTAATTCTGTCAGCTAACTTAATCAAGAAAAAGAGGAAGGGGAATAGTAAATATACAAAATAACAAGTTAAATGTGAAAACAGCCAATGTACGAGGGGAATCAATAAAAGTATCATAGACTACTTTGCTCAATTCTAGGCTAATAAATTTGAAACAGAGAAGATGAATCATTTCCTAGCTTATAAATTTTCAAGTCTGGCCTTAGAGAGACTAAATAAAAATCTGAATGATCCAGTTGTCATATAATACCAAAAATAATTTATCAAAAATCATGCCATAAATAGCAATGTGCTCAGATAATTTCTGAAGAGCCTTGAAAAAACAGATAATTTTAATACTTTAGAAATCATTCAGAATGTAGAAAAAATAGTTTCCAAAATGTTTCTCACTACAGTAAACTTGTAGCAAGTTCAAAAATATTACCAAAAAAAAAATCCACAAAAACTATAGAACAATCTTTTATGTATAAATCCTCAATAAAATGTTAGTAAATAAAGTGAAGCAGCATATTAAAACAATAATAATAATCTACAATATCTATTCTCATTTTCTTAAGTTTCATTTATTTTATTATTTTTTTAAAGATTTCATTTATTTATTTGAGAGAGAGACAGAGAGAGCACAAGCGGGGCGGAGGGTCAGAGGCAGAGGGAGACGCAGACTCCCCGCTGAGCAGCGAGCCTGATGCAGGGCTGGATGGATCCCAGGACCCTGAGCTCATGACCTGAGCCGAAGTCAGACACTTAACTGACTGAGCCACACAGATGCCCCTTTAATTTTATTTTTAATAAACTCTTATTGAATGTTTTAAACATATTTTATTCATCTATGGAGGTAATTACATAATGTCCTTTAGATATGTTCATATATCATCATTAACATATTTATATGGGAAATTTCTTTGGTAGGAGAAATAGTACTTTCCGTAGTGATAAAAACATGAATACAGGTGCCAGTTAAAATTGGGCTTAAACCTCATTCCTGATAACTTCTTGGTTGGCTAATTCTGGATAAGCTGATGTTTTCTCCCCAGCAGTAGTGTGGTAAACATACAATGTTTATTAGCCGGTGGGACCTCTAACACACAAGGAGGTTTCCTGACACCTAGCTACAGTTACAGCCATCATGTAATGGAGCTATCTAATGATAGAAACTCACCTTATTATGATTTCACATTGCATATTCTTACATTACTTTGTTATTTGGAAACATCAAAGAACTTACAAAATTCAAAAGACAACTACTTTCTAGGGGATAGTTTAGCAAGTACAAGAATAGGCTACCATGAAAATCAATCTTTTCTACACATTTGGATACGCTGAACCAGATACTTAAAAACTAGATACTTAAAGGCCTGTTTGTAGCACTGAACTAGTAGGTGAGGACTTTAACAATATAACCTCGGAGTTCCCTTCAGTCCTAACACTGAAACCTGAGAAAAGGGAAGAAAACCTGTAGTCTTTACATACCATTTACATATTGATTTTAAAATAATAGCCATACATTCATCAAGTGATTTTCCCCTAATTTGTAACATAAAGAAATTCAATTGAACAATTACTTAATGATTTTTTTACCTTGTATGAAGCACTGTTTAAACTTGTTTTCCCTTGAAGAAATTAGTATGCAGTCTGTTTTGCAGGTTAAAAATTCTACTGTAGAATTATATATGGAAAGTTATTGTCATATTTTACATAATGATTTATTTTTATTGAACTATTCCCCAACTGGTACACAATTTTCCCCTCTGTGAATTTTAACCTTAATGAGTAAATGACAAATACCCACCAGGCTTAATGTCACTTCACCATCACCCATCTGAAGTTTCCTCAAGACCAAACAAGCTCTAAAATACAATATGCTGAAAAAATTTTGAATGACAATAAAAACTTAATTCCATTTTGCCTCCTGGTTTTGAATGAATATTAGATTAGACAGCGGGTTCACACACAGAGAAAAATAAAAGCTATTTAAAGGAGCACAATGTCCCAATGACATCTTTACCATCTGTGGTCAACCACTTGGATTTTAGGCAGAAAACAATCATAGTGTTAATCTGAATGAAGCTGATTTCACCCCTCAGTTCTCAATAGGACCTGCACCCTGTGGCAATGATGACAGCTCTGTGCTTATCACCATGCTTTGTCTGGGTTCACCTTTTGACTTGCATCATGCATAATGCAATGGTTAGCCGGAATTTGGGAGTGATAAAGCAAACCAGCTCCCCACAGCTCAAAATGTTAAGCTAGCCACATACCATATAATTCCCCTAGTTACCTGAATAAAGCATCTTTGTAAATTTGTTAAAAAAGATGTAAAGAGCAGAATACTGAGATATTGTGGTGCAAGTTAGAGCAACTGTGGTATAGAATCAAATGGCAAATATTTTTAAATGTTTTTAAAGTTTGAAAATTCTCAATTTATTCTGATTTAAGCATATTAGAAATTGTAGAAACATAACTGCGTATTGCATTGTTTAAATTTAGAAAAAAATGAAGGCTTTTGTATGGGCCATTTCTGAGGTTGCTGTTATGTGACTCTGCAGTTAACTTACAGGCAGTATAGAATACGTTGTTTTATGCTTCATCCGTGTGTCCCCTGTCAGCACGCCCAACTCACTAACGTTCCACTGAGATGGTTGAATTGAACCTATATGCTTGGTTTAGAAAGGCTACATATAGAATATTCAGGGTCTTTGTCTTTCAGGTTTGCAAAAATTTTTTCCCAGGTTAGAGATCTGGTGACTTATGAATTAGAATTACATTTGGCTTCAAGTGACAGAAAGCCCAAAACAACAGTGGCCTAAGTAAGATGCAAGTCTACTTATCATGTATATAACACAAATCCTCTCTCAGCCAGAACTCTGGGCAGGGAGGCACAGCCATTCTAAAGCAGGAAAGGGCTTTACTCAGGGGTTTTGTTCTTCCAGGTCATTAGAAAGGCAGAAGGTACTGACTGTTAAGAGGATGGGGACGATTTAGACAATTCAGGGCCCAGGAAGAGAGCTCCCGCCTCTGCTGTCGCCGTGGAGGCACACTGACCCCCAGCAGACACACTGACCACACCGCAGCCAGGGATGGGTCACCCAAAGCTGTGATCCAGGGGTTGGGAAGTCAGAGTAAGAAGCTGGCCTTGCTTGCACTTGCTTCTGAATCTAGAGAATGAGCACTGGAACCTGTTGCAGGATGACTGGGCCCTGCTGTCCTGTTGTGTCAGGCAGGAGCCATCGAAGAAAGACCTGTGCATGGCTTCCCAATACCACGTGAGTGACTTTAGTTTTCAGAACTGAATTCACACCTGGGCTGTCTATAAGGGTTTCTGCAAAATACACTATTTAGCTTTTCAAACTTACTAAGCAGAAGGCTGGGGTGTGATGGAGGTTGAGAAAGCCAATCTAGGAAGGAAGCCAAGTCTGGATGTGGGGAGTTGAACTGATGTGGGATTCCTCAAGGTCATCTAGCGCTCATGCTCCTTCCAGCTTTCTGCTCTGTGATCCCAGTGATCTCACCTTTGTTCTTCTTGCGAGTCTAAGCAAGTAGGGTTGGAGCCATCACATTTACACCCCTGGCAGCAGGTGAAGGCAGGGGGCAGGAGGAGAGGCTCGCAGGGTGTGTGCCCGCTGTCTGCTAACGCGGTTTTGAGGAATATGCCACCCAACACTCATGGACTTCTCACTGGCTTCAGCATAGCAGATAGCCCACCTAGCTGATAGGGATGCAGAACAGAGAAATGGAGTCACTATTGCAGGTTTCCATGGGCTCCATTGAAAGTTGAGTTTTTATTTCAGACAAAGAAGGAATCAATCATGTTCCCCGCAGTCATGAATTTAAGAAGGGACCTAACATTTTATTTATCCTCTGTCAATGTCAGGTTCTTGTCACTTTGTGTTTACTATGTGATTTAATTATCACAATTGTATCAAGTTGGTATTTCAACACCTCTTTATGAATGACGACATTTCAGGTAGGGCTGTTTAAAGTTTCATATTGGTCAAAAAAGCCTACGTCAATATTAAAGTGTGTACAAATTATTATATTAAAATCTATCTGACTAGGATTAGAACAGAAAATCACAAGGATACAGTCTTTGAGAGAAGACAGAGAAGAACAATTCACTGTTCTTTACCGTTATCCTGTCCTGCTGGACGTGAAATCACATTTCAGGTAGGTCTGGATCGCCAACAACATGTGCAGTCAGTGGAGCCAATAGCTGTGGAGAGAAGCGCTTCAGCTTGCAGTAGATTTCTTTAGATCCCCTCCACCAACATCTTCTCTCTTTAAAATGGAAAATTGAGTATTTTCAAGTTTATGTAAATTACTTTAAAATTACAGCTTCAAGACAAATACTTTAGTTTTATCTTTTAAGTTGATTGCTGAATAAATCTTATTTAGAAATTGTGAAGCTATGACTTATTCCCACACATTTAAGCATAGTTTCATTGAATATAGAAGAGAGAGCACATGAAATAATACAGTCTGTGCCTTTTTTTTGCATCTTGTTTCTTTTTCTCAAGTTTATATTTATGAGTTTTATACATGCCGTTGAGCATAGAAAATATTTTTCCTCATTGCTATATAAGAATGGTATTCCATTGTTTAATCTATCACAATTTATGTATTCATTTTGA
The DNA here is from genome assembly GCF_002007445.2 of Ailuropoda melanoleuca. NCBI lineage: Eukaryota > Metazoa > Chordata > Mammalia > Carnivora > Ursidae > Ailuropoda > Ailuropoda melanoleuca. Next base: position 116,545,089 of record NC_048218.1, on the reverse strand, counting down.
TATTGATACACATTGGATACTTGCAAGTTCAGAGTCATTACAAATGTGATGTTATGGTTATTTATATAGCTTTAAAAACACACATATGCTTTCTTTTGGATCATACAGTATACCTATATTCAGTGTTAGAAATATTGCTAATGAACTTCCACTCCAGCTACTGAATTTTATGCTCCCATCAGTAGTGTTTGAGGATTCCAATTTCTTCTCATCCTCACCAATATTGGTATTTTTTTTTTGTACTTTTCACTTGAGCCATATTTTCTATCCACCAGTATTTTCAGTATGTTGCTTTTGCCAAAGCAAATGGTCTCCATTTCACATAAAAACGATGGGCCAGGCAAAACAGTAAAATGGGAGAAACAAACAAGCTAATTAACAGTAATCACAATGAAAGTCTGGACACACTGACAGATATGTATAATTTTAGGTGCCAATGTAACAAAAGAGGTTCAGTTAGGTTATTAAAATTTCAGGCATCAAAGATTTCAAGCAGGGCTAGTTGGAAAAAAAGAAACTTCAAGTGATCTCTGAAAAGATTACTCTTTTTCAACTACCTAATGTATTATTTTTATCAAATTAGAGCTGGTTGCTTTGAATATTGTAGTAAAGTTTTAAGAATTGTAGCTATTGATACGAGGAGCACAGGCAGAGCTCCTATGGGAATATCCACAGCTCCTTTTCTGCTCTCTCTCTCCTCGTTCTGCACAAAGGGATTAGTAGATTTTATCTTTCCCATTGGGTTACTCCCTTGGTTAAATGTAGCCAATCTTGTTGAAAAAGCGTCAACCCTGGTGAAAGTGTTCCTCCTGAGTAACCAGATTACCTGCAAACCTAAATTTGACCAATATGAAGTATAAAACCAAAAGTCTGCTATGGCTAACATGAGAAGCTAGACATACCTGGTCTTTGTCTAAAATAGATAATCTTAGAGTGAAGTGTTTCTGATTATTTTATTCACTAACAAGAATTTACTCATTTTATTTTATTTTAAAGATTTTATTTATTTATTCGACAGAGAGACAGCCAGCGAGAGAGGGAACACAAGCAGGAGGAGTGGGAGAGGAAGAAGCAGGCTTATAGAAGAGGAGCCTGATGTGGGGCTAGATCCCATAATGCCGGGATCATTCCCTGAGCCGAAGGCAGACGCTTAACCGCTGTGCCACCCAGGAGCCCCTTAGCTCATTTTAAACATTTCAAGTTTTTATCCTTCACTACATTTTTTTCACTTTCTTATGCTTGAGTCAATTTTTAAATCTAATTTTATTATGGTAAGAACACTTAGCATGAGGTCTGCCTTCTTAACAATTTTTAAGTGTATGATGCATTATTATTGATTATAGGTACATTATAGGTACATGTACATATAGGTACATGGTAAAGATACAGTACATCTTTAAAGCTTCTCATTTTGCTTGACTGACGTTATGCCCATTGATTAGTCACTCCTTATTTTTCCCTCTCCCAGCTCCTGGGAACCACCATTCCGATCTTTGATTCCATGAATTTGACTATTTTATATTTATTTATTTATTTATTTATTTATAGATTTTATTTATTTATTTGACAGAGAGACAGCCAGTAGGAGAGGGAACACAAGCAGGAGTAGTGGGAGAGGAAAAAGCAGGCTTCACACTGAGCAGGGAGCCCGATGCAGGGCTCTATCTCAGAACCCTGGGATCATGCCCTGAGCCTAAGGCAGACGCTTAACCACTGAGTCACCCAGGAGCCCCTGAATTTGACTATTTTAGATACTTTATACAAGTGGAATTATGCAGTATTTGCCACTCTGGGGCTGGCTTAGTTCTCTTAGCATAATGTCCACAAGTTTCATCCATGTTATTATATATTACATAATTCCCTTCTTTTTTTTAATACCATGTTTTCTTTACCAATTCTTTGGTTAATGGACATCTAGGTTATTTCCACATTTTGGCTGTTACCAACAGTGTTTCCATGAACATGGAAGTGTCAACAAATTGTATAGCTGCTATGGAAAACAATATTTGGGTTCTTCATAAAATTAAAAATAGAACTACCATATGATCTAGCAATCCCACTTCTGGATATGTATCCAACAGAACTGGAAATAAGTATTTATCCCCCACACCTGTGTCTCAGGCAATGAGAGTTAAAAAAAAAAACTTGTTGTCTTCTTAATTACAATTTAATGAGAAACATGCAATTGTTTAAGAAACATGAAAAGTAATAACATTCACGTATCTAAATACGTGAATATTATTTTATAACTCTGAGTATAAGAAATGTTACATTGGTTTATTTTTCTAAATCAAATTATATCTGTCTCTGGTAAACATTTGGCAAGGTAGTGGGAGAAACTCATCCCTGTGATGCACATTATTTATTGGAAAATTGAAGTTCAGCTAAGTATATTATAAAATACTAAAGTGAATATGGATAGAAATAAACACAACTTTAAAAAATGAAATGCAAGCCTTTGTCCTGGTGAAGATTAAATATAGTAAAAATTCTAGTTGTTTTCTCACCATCATAGAGGAAGATATAGAAGAATTCCCCTACAATATCACCAGGATTTTCATTTCTTTGTAATGAAATAATTTTCAGAAATGCATCTGGAAAAATAAAATAAAACCAAGCATTATTTTGAAAGTAGATCAGGATATTAGTTATACCATATTAAAAAAATAACTTCTAAAGTTAATATTTAAATTGTAAAAATTTAGAAAGAAGTAAAGAAGTGAAAGGCAGTTACTTTTACGCTAGCAAATATTAGAATTTTTTTTTAAAAGATTTTATTTTTTATTTATGTTACAGAGAGACAGCCAGCGAGAGAGGGAACACAGCAGGGGAGTGGGGGAGGAAGAAGCAGGCTCCCAGCAGAGGAGCCCGATGTGGGACTCAATCCCGAAACGCCGGGATCACGCCCTGAACCGAAGGCAGACGCTTAACGACTGCGCTACCCAGGCGCCCCAAATATTAGAATTTTTAAATGACTGATGGGGGAGTGAATATTATAAATCAATAAGAAAGCAAAAAACCCCTTATTGTAAAAATGACTTACGGCTTTTACACTGATACTAAATCACGATCCTAACTATGCACCAAAAGGCAAACAACAAATGGAAAAAGCAAAACGAACTAAATTCTGGATGAGCTAGAGAATCACTTATGTAAATATCAAACTTTAGAAGTCCCAGGAGGAAAAGGACTTGAATGTAAATCAAACTTGGAAAAAAATAAAGGGAATTTTAAAGTTAGAATTGACTGAGAAAATGTTGATAGCAAATATTTGTTTTGTTAATGTAAACATTTAAAAATTACATATACATAGATTATATACATAAATTTACATATAGATTATATAAATAATTACTTATTTGTATACACTAAATTAGATTACATAATACTAAGACTATATTCTCATCCAGGCCCTAAATAAAAATGCAAAATAAGCTAATATATTTTTTCTGTCACCATTCCAAAATGCCACTGAGGTTATGATAAAAATTCACAAATATTAATAAAACCAGAGCATCACTGAAAGAGAGGACACCATGTTCCAATCAGAGGTTTTGAAGATTTCATGAAAATAAAAAGCTGATGGCCATATACCACGTTGGTTTGAAGCTAACATTATATTTAGTAGTATTAACATTTTATTAATTATTGTGATGGGTCTGCAGCTAGTTTCCTTTTTGGAGCTATCTTTATTTGATTTTGTTTTCAGGTTATATCAGTCTTATAAAATAAATTGGGAAGCTTTCCATATTTTTATGTGGAGAGTTTGTATAACATGGAGATTTCATGGTCTTTGAAAATAAAATGAAGTACACTCACAAAAAGTGTTCTTGATTCTTTCCTCAAGTATTGATCTTTTATTTCTTTTAAAATTTCTTCTATGATACTTTCTTTATTCTGGTTTTCCATTTCTTGAGTTACCTTTGTAGATTTAAATTTTCCTAAAAATAATCCATTTCATCTATGTTTTCTGACTTATTTATTAAGTTTTTTGAAAATTTTCTTGTAAGTCATTTCTTATGTGGAGTCATTTTCTTTTTTAATTTTTTATTTTCCAGCTTTGTTGAGGTGAAGCAACCTTACCTGAAGGCTTCCCCTGCCACCACTTTTTTTCTTTCCAAGTTTTTATTTAAATTCCAGTTAGTTAACATGCAGTGTAATATTAGTTTCAGGTGTGGAATTTACTGATTCATCACTTACATACAACACTCACTGCTCATCACAACAAGTGCACTCCTGATTCCCCATCACCCATTTAATCCATCTCCCCTGTCCACTTCGCTTCTGATAACCATCAGTTTATTCTCTGTAGTATAGAGTCTGTTTTTGGTTTGCCTCTCTCTCTCTTTTTCTTCCAGGTGCTCATTTGTTTTGTTTCTTAAATTCCACATATGAGTGAAAGCATATGGTATTTGTCTTTTTCCTGCCGACCTATTTCACTTAGCATGATGCTATCTAGTTCCATCCACGTGGTTGCACATGGCAGGATTTCATTCTTTTTGATGGCCAAGTAATATTCCATTGTATTATATATGCTACATGTTCTTTATCCATTCATTAGTCAATGATGTTTGGGTTCTTCCCATAATTTGGTTATTGTTCATAACGTTGCTATAAATATTGGAGTGCACGTACCCCTTCAAATCAATATTTTTGTATCCTTTAGGTAAATATCTAGTAGTGCAATAGCTCGATCTTATGGCAGTTCTATTTTTAAATTTTTGAGGAACCTCCATACTGTTTTCCAGTTTGGCTGCATCAGTTTGCATTCCCACCAACAGTGTAAGAGGGTTCCCCTTTCTCTGCATCCTCGCCAACACATGTTATTTCCTGTGTTGTAAATTTTAGCCACCTTAAAAAATGGGCAGAAGACATAAATAGACATTTTTCCAAAGAAGGCGTTACAGATGGCTAGCAGATCTATGAAAAGATGTTCAGCATCATTCACACAAATCAAAACTACACCTCACACCAGTCAGCCCTCAATTTTTTAATCCACTAATCTTTCTTAGTCTCTGAATGCCTTTAAGTTTTTGCCAAAAGCAATGGTGTCCAGCTCCTTGCTATAAAAAAACTCAAAATAAGTAGCCTTTATTGCTCTCATTTGCATGGTCTTCATTCGTTCTACAGTTATACCTAATAAGACATAATGAAATAATATCTTAGCTCCTCGAAAGTAGGAAATGATAAGAAAGACTATTTTTCTTTTCTTTTCTTTCATTTTTTTCCCCCTTGAGGACTGAATTATCTCCAGGTGTCCAGTTTTCAGGTATGGAAACAGTAGACTGACAGTAATTATGTAATTAACTGACAAAAGCCTATTTAATGACCAGTCTTTTCAGCTCTCCCACCTCACTTTTTCTCCCCTTTCAGCAGGATTTCCTTCTCTGTCTTTCTCTCAAACGAAGAAAATAAATATACAGCAAACAAACAAGTAACTAGAATAAAAAGAATTCTATAAGAGAAGAGCTGGGAGTCTTAGTTTGGATATTAGCACTTGAGAGAGAAATAGGGCAATGGTACACAGTATACATGTTAAGTACCAAACATCCCCAAATTAGGTAAAGAAAAAATTTAAAAAAAAGAAAAAAAGAAAAAAAATATATAAGCTGAGGCACAGATCATTCATAGGAGAAAAGAATGCACCATTTTGGCCTTAGAGGCAGGAGGAAAAGCCTATCTCTCTATTCACTGTTTATCTTCTTGAAAGGGAATATGGGTAGCTGTGGGGACGTCTCCACTAGCATCCTTACAGTTGAGTTTGGTCTCATGAAAAAAGACCCACATTCACAGGAAATTGATGCCATTTACTTTAATCAAAATAGTTTCTATTTTCCAATATAAATGGACAATGAAAAATTAACAGGTATTTGAGGAAAATTAAAATGAAAATGAAGGAAAAATGACCCAGGAAATATAAATATATCAGAAAAGAGAACATTCAAAATTCTGTTGTGTCCTTAGAATGGGTCACAATAGTATTACCTATAAAGCATGTAATAGCTTCATCTGAAGAGGAAACAAACAAAACATAAACTAAAACTTAAAAATATGATTGCTTCAATAAACCATATCAGTCTAAAAAAACAAAGTCTATCTTTCCATTTTGTTTTTCTTTTTTCCCAAAATATAGAACATAAAGCCAAAACTTTAGTTGAAATTTGAGGGAAATGAAACCTCCAATAATTCAAGAAATAAAGAACAGAGAAAGGGAAGGTTTAGTAGAATGTGCTTTTGAAGTAAAACAACCCACACATTACTAGGGTGTCTACATGAAGCTATACCACACACACATCTGAAGATAACCTGGTAAAATCTCACAAAACCTAGAAGGCAATAGAGATCTAAAAATCCTCCAGGGAGGAAAATAATAAAAAAATAAATTAAACAAACAAATAAATAAATAAATACCTTCCAGGGGATAGGATGCAAAAACATTAAGTAATTGCAAAAAAAACTGTTGTCAGATTAATCAGAATCAACCCTAGAGTAATGAAACAATGGAGCAATATATTTGCATGTGAAGAAAAATGATTATGAGCTTAGATTTCTTTATCCAATCAAATTTTAAATTGAGTGTAGAAATGAATCCATTTTAATCATATGAAAACAGAAACTGTAATTCCCATCTATATTTTCTAAAAATATACAGAATTTATTCCAGCAAAAGGAGAAAAATAAATCTATGAATTAAGTAAACATGGAATTTAAGGAACAGTGAAATCATTTCAGGAGGAAAATAGAAAGAAAGAACAAGGATCTATCAATGCTTATAACCTGAAAGCAATTTATTCAATTAGGATAAGAATCTGAAAGGTTCCCAGATTATCTTCTAAAAAATAGTGGATCAAGTAGTGCACTTTTATAGACACACTTAAAACAACACTAGATTTTGAAAATAACAGATGGCAAAAGTTATACCAGGTGGACAATAAACTTAATATTTGGGAAAAGGTAATCACAATATAGGAGCAAGAACAAACTAGACTTGAATGAAGACTTGTCGAGATTTATGCGTCAAGTCCATTTAGTTACTGATTGGATTAAGGTGATATGACCCCGTTCTATCTGCCTAACAAAGGAAAAGTGTTAACATCTTCTGCATGGAGAAAGCACATCCAGGGCTTCTACAAGTGTCTTTCACAACTCAGTGAAAAACAGCTAAGCATATCACAAATTGCATCAAGTAAAAGAAAATTTAATAAGTACAGCAAATTATAGAAATAAATACAAAGGTAACTTACATAATGAGCTATCAGGTAAGGACTTCTCCATGATTATGATTAATACGTTCAAGAAAAGAGAAGAAAGAGAAAAATGAGGAATGGATGGAGAATTTCAGTTACAATTTTGAATCTATGAAAATAAAATTGAAATACTAGAACCAATAAAAACATAACTGAACTGAAAACTTATTAAATGAGTCTAAATTAAGCAGATAAGATACACCAAACAATAGGGTTAGTAAACTAGAACATGGATAAATAAGACATACAAATGGTGGCCAACAGGTGTATGAAAATGTGCTCAACTTCCCAAATCATCAGAGAAATTCAAATCAAAACCACAGTGAGATACCTCACATCTGTTAAGACAGTTATCATGAAAAACCCGAGACAACAGTGTTAATGAAAGTGTGGCAAAAAGGAAATCCTTGTACATTGTTGATGAGAATGTAAGTTGATGTAGCCATTATGGACAGCAGTAAGGATATTCCTCAAAAAATTAAAAATAAAACTAATGATTCAGCAACCTCATTTCAGGGTATATATCCAAAGGAAAAGAAATCAGGAATTGAAGAGTTATTTGTACCCATATTTATTTCTGCATTGTTCATAATAGCTAACAACCTAAATGTCTATCAGTGAATGAATAGATTAAGAAAATGTGATTATTAAAGCCAGCACACACAATATCTATCTGTCTGTCTATCTATCTATCATCTATCTATCTATCTATCTATCTATCTATCTATCTATCTATCATCTATCTATCTATCATCTATCATCTATCTATCTATCAACTATCATCTATCTATCACCATCTATCTATTTAATGGAATATATTCAGGTTTAAAATATATGCAGGCATATATGCAAGAAGCACCTGCCATTTGTAACAACATGGATGAAACCAGAGAACATGAGGCCAAGTGAAATAAGCCAGATGTGGAAAGACTATACTGCATGATCTCACTTATATGTAGAATCTATAAAAAGTTGAACTCATAGAAGCAGGGAGTAAAACAGTGGTTTCCAGGGCCTGATGGGTAGAGAAAATGGGGAAGTATTGTTCAAGATGTACAGAGCTTCAGTTATGCAAGATGAGTAAGTTCTGGAGATCTAAAGTACTACAGTGTGATTACAGTTAACAATATTGTTTTGTATACTTGAAACTTGCTAGGAGGGTACATTGTAAGTACTCTAATGACATGCACACACACACGTGTGCGCGCACACACACACACACACACACACACACACAAGAAAGGTAACCATGTGAGGTGATTAATATAGCTTAAGCTTAAGTAGCCTGGTTGTGGTATTAACAATGTTTACATATATAAAATCATTAAGTTGTACACATTAAATATATACAATTTTAAATTGTCAACTATACTTCAGCAAAGCTGGAAAAAATACTCAAACTTAAAAGCAAAGTAAAAAAGTGATGGAAGAAAAAGGTCAAAGAGGCAAATGGAAACAAAACGAAAACTTACATCATAAGTGGAATTAAAGTCTCAAAAAGGGAGTAAAGATATTATTTAAAGAAATAACAGGCCAAATTTTGGATTCAAGAAGTTCTGTAAGACCTGAGCTAAATCCAAGACTGAAAATGGGATTAAGATAGTTGAAGGATTTGATTAATATTTGATAAAGATGCTGTCTCATACAACGTGGGCTCGACAAGCAAAATAAAATATGTCTTTATTTGCGAGAGCAAAGGGAAGATTCTGCCATTTGTGACAATATAGATGACAATTTTAAGTCTCTATTGTTAAGTCCTAAAATAAATAAACTCTAGAGAGAAAGGAAACAAATCCTTAACAGGTTCTATTGGCCTTTTTTTTTTTTTTTGAAAAACGCAATACTTTTTGTTTAAAGATTTTTTTATTTATTTAAGAGAGAAGAGCGCGCAAGCATAAATAGGGGGAAGGGCAGAGGGAGAGGGAGAGGAAGAGAGAAAAGCCTTAAGCAAACTCTTTGTAGAGTACATAGCCCGATGCAGAGCTCAATCCCAGCCCCCTGAGATCGTGACCTGAGCCAAAATCAAGAGTCAGACACTAAACTGACTAAGCCACCCAGATGTCCTTGAAAACTCAATAATTTAAAGTTGAATTTCCCCAAACTGATTTATAGTTTTATTATAATACCAATAATATTCTAAACAGATCATTTGTGGAAATCAACGAACTGGTATTACTGATATTAAAATTGTGTGGTAATGGAAAGACCAAGAATGACCAAAGTAAAAATGATAAAGAATAATGTTAGCACAAATACTGAGAAATTAGAAAAATGAAACAGTTATATGAAGCCCGTAAGACTAAGTTCAAGCCAAAAAATAGGGGCAGAGATAATAGGCCAGGCAGGCCTGGCTTCTAAGTTCTCTCACAAGATCGTGCCATCAATTCTCATCTCTGATTGGCCACCTGGATTCAGAACTGCAGAATAATTTAAGACCAAGAATGACCAAAGTAAAAATGATAAAGAATAATGTTAGCACAAATACTGAGAAATTAGAAAAATGAAACAGTTATATGAAGCCGTAAGACTAAGTTCAAGCCAAAAAATAGGGGCAGAGATAATAGGAGGCAGGCCTGGCTTCTAAGTTCTCTCACAAGATCGTGCCATCAATTCTCATCTCTGATTGGCCACCTGGATTCAGAACTGCAGAATAATTTAAGGCCAAGAGGATGGTTGAGTCAATCAGTAGAGAGAGCCAGGGTCTGCAGATGATCACGTGAAGAAGACACCTGTAAACATCCAGCTTCTTCCAAGTGTGACATGAGAAGGAATGGAAACGTTGTTTTCAGGCCCTGGGATTTTCAAATTATTTCTTACAGTAGCTAGTGCACCCTGACCAATGCTCTAAGATTTGTTCACCAGCAAGGCAGCTGCTGCATGGTCCCTGTTTCACTGAGGGATCTCTGTCCACAGCTCCACGCATTAGATGTTTCAACGTCTTGTTCTTCAGTAGGACTGCTTCAACTCTCTGATTCAAGTCCCAGCTCCGGCACCCTGGCTTCAAACACTAATTGCTATTATGTTACTTTGTTGTATATTAGGCTGACACACCTGTTTATCTCATTTTTGAATGTGTTCTGTTTTTTTGGAATAAATATTTTATATAAATGTATGTATCATTAATATACATTGGAGACTTCTGCATGATCTCATCATTATCTCAAAGTCTTTAACATTTACAGTTTTCTAATTCATCTGGAAAGTTCTTTTGTAACATGGCACCAAGTATAAATTTATTCCCATTTAGAATATGTTCTTAGTTTCTAATAATAAGATAAATTGAGGTGAGTTTGAACAGACAAAGGATTTAGAAATGGATAGAAGGTAAATTACAGAATTATAGACAGAGTAGATTAAGCCTTGAGTTTAAGCCTTCAGACATAATGCCCCAACCCACGTCATACTCAATATGTTGATGTTATCACCTCTGCTGTGGCTGGTCATAAGACGTCAGAAAATTATCTTCGTTGCAATTGTTCCCATGCCATCTATGCTGCCAGTTCTCCATTAGGAGCCTTATTGTGGAACCAGGGAAAGCCCCAGGGCATCAGTTGCCACCAGCAAAGGCTGGTTCTACATAGAGCCTTTTTCTCCATGTTGTTCACATTCAAATAAGGAGTGTACCTGATGTAACAGATTGGTGTAACATATCTACATGCTTGCTGAAACGAGGGCTGGGAAATGTAATTGAACAACTGATTCTCTAAGAGAAAAAAGACTGGGTGTTTAAATCATTGTCATCTCCTTCAATTTCTCTACAAACTTTTGCTTTTTTTTTTAATTTGTTTGCTTGCTTTTTATTTTTAGGTTGAAAAGCTTAATTGAGCTTCAGAAAAATCTTCTTTTCTTGTTCCATGTGTGGCTACTCTGCTGTCATCAACACCATCATGGCCATTATTCATGCAGGTGTCCATGTCTCCTCTCGAAGAAGCAAAGTGGGTTTTGTTCTGATTGCTGAAATGAATTCTCTTCATTATGGCTTCTGAAGACCTTCAGACAATCAACTGACATTTTTGTTATTATTATTATTACCATTATTTGACTTCTCTGAGTTCACAGCTGAGTTTCTGAAATATCGTTAATGCTGTGAATCCCACTGTCAGTGAAAGATAAAAATCACGAGTCTGTGCCTCATAGACTTGTTCTTTCGCGCCATAAAGGACAGGGAAATTCAGCCTTCATGTTACTTCTCTTCCAAGAGGAGGATGGGCAACTCAAGTGCGATCAACCTTGACCCTTGCTCAGGGTCACCAGATCCTAGTGTTTGACAACCTCTTTCTGGAAGCAGGGACAGGTCCTCACCCCCATGCTCTTGTCCTGTTCTGCTGATTCCCCTTGGGAAGCCCATTGGGAAGCAGATCCATAGCAATGGCATCAGCGGGGGCATTGACATAATCACTCACCCCTACTCAGCCTCCCAAATCCTGGAGCTTTTTTCATCTGATTTAGACAAAGTCTCCTTGAGATGGTGCATGAAGATAATGACCCCCTTTCCTAGAAATCTCTTCTAGTCCTACTCCTGGTCTCCCTGAAGGGCTCTCTATATTTTTTATGAGATAAACATAGTATATAAAAAAATTCATATTTTCACCAAACAAAATCACTTCTATAACTGATTCTTAAAAAGATTACAGTACTATGTAAAAATATAAGTGTAAATATGTTTATTGAGGTTTTCTTAATTAAAGGTGTTGGAAATAATCTGTACATAAAGAATAGGCAACTATTTAAAGAAAGTGTGATATAACTGTTGGTTCAATTTAAAATTATGTTCAAGGAAAATACATTGAGTGTTTGGAGAAATGTTATGCTGTAACTTTAACTGTAAAGTCAGAATGAAAAACGGTATGCACGCTGTCTTTGAAGAGATGCACCATATGTTTTTCTGACTTGAAATGCTTTTTCCTTGTCTTTTTTGATGCCCTGTCTCCTGATTTCTCTTCCAAACTCATGCCTCCTATTTCTCTCTTCTCTCTCAAAGTGCTCTTCAAGTGCTGGTTGGTCTGTGGAGCTCAGCACTTCCCTCACTCACATTGTCCCAACAGAAGAAACACAGTATCACACCCTGTCCTTTGGAGAAGGGGAAGCTTATGTAATTGTCCCTTTAAACACTTAGTCTTCAATAGAAGAGAAACATGAACTGAATCATTCGGACCTTGTGGCAGTTAGGGAAGCTCGGGATAGCTGACCACCATAAGTGACATAGAATAAAAAGTTTCTCATAGCGTTTCCCGATTATGCAATGGCCATCAGTGGAGACGTGTGTGTGGAAAGCTGCTGTCTGTGCATGTGGTGACGAGCCTGAAGTGGGTAGGACTTGGAGCCAGCAGTTGGAAAGAAGAGGTAGCTACAGAGACCAGAGAGTGAGCACGCGCTGGAAACGGCGGGGAGGAACAGAGTCTGTCTGCCTGTATCATTTCTAATATCAGTCATGTACAGGATTTGCAGGGTTAGCTGTTCAGGGTCACAGAAAAGCTAAAATAAGAGACCGAGAGCAGGTGCAGTTTCTATAACGTGAACCACCAGACATGTCTGGGGCTCTACAATGATTTTTAGAGCACACACAAAATGTTTGTGCCTTGTCTTCTGCCCTGCAAGTCTCCTCCACGTTTCCATCAGGGCCAAACCCTCACCTAGGACTATGCAGGCAAGGAATTCTGGGAAACCTAGTTCCAACCTAGCTCAGCCCACATAGTCCAGAGCCGCCGCAGCCTTCAAACATTATATGATCCTGGGGTATAAATCGTATTATGTATAATAAGGAAAGTGTAAAGAGTTAGACTGTTTTCAAACCAGGCAGCTAAGCAATGATTCATTTACTGACTGAACAGGGCAAGATAAAACAAGATTAACTATGACTAGGCTCTGTTCTTTGCCATCAGCCACAGCTTTCTCTGCTGTGTTCTTTGATACTGTGTACAGAGAGAGAAGGAATGTTGGCTTGTCAGACTGTGGGACTCAGAGCCTGTCTCTCCCTCTAAAGTGAAACCCAGAATCTTTGTTTGTGAGGATGTGAAAGGTGTAGAGTGTGGCTTAGATAATCAAGCAAGTTTTAAAACACAGCTCATATGGGTATAGTGATCATTCATAAACTGTACACGTTGGCCTCACTTTGTTCTAACTGGACCCCCAGGAAACGCACTATTAGATTTCTTCCTCCTGCCCCATATTGCATGGTGCGTAGGAGTTTAGACTCCTGTGTCAGACTGCCTGTGCTGCAATCCTGGCTTTACCGTGTATTTAGCTGTGTGAACTTGAGAGATTTTCTATGACCCAATTTCCTAGTATGTGAAATTGTAATAGGAATTGCATTTGTCCTGTTGGGGTGCTGTGAGGATGGAATGGGTTAAAGATGTAAATCAGCAGAAGAAAGAGACCCTGGCATACAAAAGTCCTCACTGAGTGGTAACTTTTATTTTAACTCTCGACCTTGAGCTGAACCCTGTCTGCCCCTCACTATGAGAGCTTGACCTAGCGTCCAGGGCCTGGCAGCAGTGTGAAACTTACTGTCTCTGCCTTCCTGGACATTTTTAGCGGTGCTGAATTAAATAAAAGTGCTTTGGACAGCTCTGAACCAATTTGTAGTCGTGTGTATCTTTGACATTAGGCAACCTTGTCCAATCTTATGGTTTAATTACTATAAACAGTCTGAAAATTCCCTAATGTGCTTTTCCATTTTGAACTCTGGACTTAAAATGTTCCCTAATGTTTTCATCTGGAAGTCTCAGCATTGCTCAAATGCAGTATTTCCAAACTAAAAGTCACAGCTGGCCCACCACACACACAGTGTTTTTCTCTGGTTCAGTAAAGAACACGATCTAATAGCTCGTGCGAGATACCTGGGTGCAGGAACTGGCTGTGCTGCCGCCATCTTGCCCTTATTTCTGTGTTTGTTTCCACGAGCTCTACGCTCTTCTGCATTTTCAACAGTCCATCTGTATTGGCTCCTGAATATTATCAATATAGTATTCCACCATTTTTTCCCATCCAAAATACAATTTGCTCTAAATCTTTCATCTATTCCACCTCTGCCTACCCTGTGGCAGTTTGAGTTGTGGGAATTATTTTCTATATCCAAAGTTGCTTGTTCCTCACTCACTTTTATGAGGAAGTCTGTTTCTTGTTTCCTCACAACTATTAAAATGGTTCATTCCAGAGTTAATAACAAACTACCAGTACCAAGGGATCATTTTCCAGCTCTTTCTAAACTGATGTTTTACCTGGAGGTGAGACCCCTGACTGCACCCACCTTCCTTGAAAAGTACCCTCTGTTTTTTCTCACTCTATGCCCTACCAGTCATCCCATGTCTCCACTTGCCTCTGTTTTTTCCAACCTCCATTTCAGGTTTTTCTTCATTCTACTTAAAGGTGAATATTCTTCAAGGTTCTCTCCTAGGTCCTGTTCTCAGTGTGTAAAAACCCAAGGTCTATGTCATCTATTCTTGTGTATTCTATATTTATATATATGTTGACAACCAGTAAGTCTATATCTAAGACATAATTTCCTGAGTTTAAGCCCATAGCCCATTTGCATCCTGCATGTTTCTACTGGGATTTCTCATTCATGCTTCAAATTCAACAGGTTCCAAATTAGGCTCATCATCATTCCTGCCCACCTTCTGTGTTTGCTCCTTGCCCAGTGTTTCCCATGACAGTGGAAGGTCCCAACACTTTCCTCTCTCTCTCCCCTCTCCCATACCTCAATGATCACTATATTTTGCCATTATACCAATTCAGTATTTCTGTAACCTGTTTTTTTTTTTTCTTTTTATGTCTTTATCTACAACTCAAGTTAATCTCACCATAATCTCCCTCTTTACTTTACTGCAAAATCTTTATCATCAGAGTTATACCTCTGGTCTTTCTCCTAACCAGTGATAATCTATACAGTATTCAAAATGATTCTTCCAAACTGCAAATTTTAACATTGCAACTCTTTTCCTCAATCTTTCATCTACTTTTCACCTATCTTCAGCTAAAAAAAAAAAGGTCGTACTCACTGAATTGATTTGCAAGGTTTTGTTTCTGCTTTTGTTTTTTAACGAGGAGTCCTCTACTTGTTTACTGCAATATCATATTGTACTATCCCCACCGAATATTCTACCCTATCCTGAAATGCTTCTGCTCATCTGAGCTCACCGTTGCCATCGCCTCTCCTGGGAAGCCTCATTCCCCCATGTTTCTGTCTGGCTTATGCCTAGCAGTCTTTCCACCCAACCTAGGTTGCAGTTGATGGTTTTGCATGGTTATCTAGAAATAGGTCTGTCTCTGTATTAATTCTTACACTGTATCTTGAGGTTCCTCTTACATAGCACAAAGCAAACTTTAACATTAGTCCAATTAAACTATTGATCTTTGCCAAGCGATTCTAAGAATGAGGAGGGGGAAATCACATATCTGTTTTTTATCCTATGATTCTTCACTGTCAAGCACAGAACTAATATTTATAGTGACTTAAGTATTGATAGTTAAAATAATAAATGACTGCTTTATTTCCTACTGTCTGATTATCATCCACTTTTTGTTTATCTTGGACATTTCACTGGCTAAACAATCCATTAGGAATATTATAAAGTAGTTAAAGATTCATTAAAACTTCTCTAGTTCTTCATTTTAATGGAAGAGTTGTAGACCTCTCAATAAAACATGATTTTTATTATTGTTAGGAGTTATACAATACTATTAGGCTAGTGAGCCCTTGTTTACTTTAGTGTACTAAGAGGTTTTAAAAATCATGAATCAATTTTGAATTTTATCAAAGAGCTTTTCTAAAGTAATAAAGTGTAATGGTAAAAGCCTTCTGCATATATATGTACTAGTTGTATAACTTTGGGCAAGTTTCTTAATTGCTTTGTGAATAAGTTTCCTTATCTGTAAAAATGGACATCATTATAATAATTACAGCAAGTGAATCATACGTGAAATGTTGGAATTTAATATATTTTTTAAAGATTTTATTTATTTATTTGACAGAGATAGAGACAGCCAGCAAGAGAGGGAACACAAGCAGGGGGAGTGGGAGAGGAAGAAACAGGCTCATAGCGGAGGAGCCTGATGTGGGGCTCGATCCCTAAACGCCAGGATCACGCCCTGAGCCGAAGGCAGACGCTTAACCGCTGTGCCACCCAGGCGCCCCTGGAATTTAATATTTTTTTGAAGAGGCAGTCCCAGTAAAAACAAGGTATAGAGTGTGGTCATGAGAATGAGTGGACAAAATTGTGTCACCAAAGGAAATTGAAGCTGAAATGATCTAAGAAAATAACACAAATCATTGGTAAAGGTATTGAGAATCCAGGATATTTTTCCTGTTTGGGGGGGTAAGAGAGTATATTGCCACAATGTTTTAATAGATAGTTTGACATTGTCTGTGAAAAATAAAATGGGCCTACCCTTAATCCTGAATTTCTAGAAATTCAGTCCTTAGAAGAAAATATTTTCATATGTTTCAAAGATATAATTTAATAGTTATTATTAGTAACATTATTTGAAACTTTGAAAGAGAGGTAAAAATATAGATTTGTTAAAAGCATCCTATGTTGATATAATGAATAATGTGCTATGAAGAGTATAGAATAATATGCTCTCATAAAGAAAGGTATCTACAATATTTTATTAAATACAAAAGCAATTTTGAATACATTGTATTTTGCTCTGATACTGATTTGCAAATAAATCATATGTAATAATGAAACTTGTCACCATGTCTTTCATCTGTGCTTTTACCAGTCGATGCTCAACGTATAAAAATATCTGATCTTGTCACCCACCTACTTACAATGCTGTAATGACTTCTCCTTTTTAGGATAATGAAGATAATACTTGTCACAATCTGTGCTTCTCTGTGTGATCTGGCTCCTATCCAGCCCTCCAGACTCATTGCACAGCATAACTTCTCTTTCTGTGTGCATTGCAACAACTCCGTTCTTTCTCTACATCACGTGTCCGCTGCAGTACTAAGGATCCAGGACCCACCTATTCACACTTCAGATCTCAGGCAACATCCTTCTTCAAAAACTAAGTAAGTAAGTATCTGTTCCTCACATTACATCAAATTCCCTTAGATACTTTCATAGATCACCAATCTCCCCATTTTACTCTTATCAATGCTGTCCTTTAATATAGCATGTGAATGTTTGACACACATCTCTCAGACACATCCTGAAGGGGGAAAATCCCTTATCTGTTATTATTCATCATTATATCATCATTCCCTAACACAGGATCTGGTACACACATAGAGGGGACAAAGTTAATATGTGGTTGATGATTGACAGTTGTATTTATCTGATGATATATTTACCAGTTACGTAAGAGTGCTTTCTTTGGGGGAATCAGTGGAGGTTCCTGCTTTCCTTTTATAGTAGCGCACATTTTGACTGTTTTTACAAAGAACATGAATTTACTCTTACCATTAGAAAAATAAAAATATCACAAGGATTTTTTTGGAAGAAAGCCTGCCAGTCTGTAAGCTCCACGAATGTAAGAACTATTTCTGACTCTCTTAGGAATAGTGTCTGTCAGAGATGTGTAATTGGAATGAATGAACATGACATGCTATGCCTTCCCCGTACATCCTGAAATATAGTATTTCAGCTAGGCAATCAGGACTTTTCTATTCATGTTTCATCAGCAAATATAACAAAAAGTGTAGCAGCTTCCCTGCCAATATCTATAATTACAGCAGTCCTGTGGTAAAATTAAAATTAAAAGATTATAACTACAGTTCACCTCTTGATTTAATATTTCTCTATTTAATCCATTGATCACTGTTGTTATTTTCATGTGTGTATATAATAATATTTTTTATGATTCTCACAGAGAGTAATTAAAACACATTTTTTAAAATTTTCTGAATATGCTTTATAAAGTTATATCTCAGAAGGAAGAAGTAAGGTAAATATTAGGAATTATAGAGGGGAAGGGGGTGGGGGAATGAGATAGGCTGGTGATGGGTAGTAAGGAGGGCACATATTGCAGGGTGCACTGGGTGTTATATGCAACTAATGAATCATGGAACTTTACATCAAAAACCAGGGATGTACTGTATGGTGACTAACATAATATAATTAAAAATATTATTATAATAAAAAAGAATTATAGCTTAGGGCAATTTAAAATTATTGGAATGTTATTGATTTGTAGATCAGTCCTTGTAAGTGTTCATCCAGAATCTCAGTGGCTTGATGTAGTTCTCCCTAAATTGGCAATTTGCAATGGATAAACATTTGAAATTGAAAGAGAGGAGCACTGCGTCATTGTAGCTTTATCCCTGGGAAGCTTGCAGTCTCATAGTAATAATTGAACAAAAGAAAGGAGATGTCAGAATGCAGAGTTTACAATTACTAAAGCACTAAAGCTAATTTTAAAGCATTTATGTTTGCAGGAAGGTCATCATTGCAGTCATTTTGAAACATCTATCCTTGGATAAGTTTAAATTACTAAAATCTCATTTACCACTAAGGAAAAGTAAAAAGGTGGTTAAGCCATGGTTCAAATTATCTTTCAGTTGCTTAAATATTCCTGACTCACACGGATTCCTGATTTGTACTGATATAATGTTAAACTGTGCACGCGTGTGTGTGTGTATAAAATGGCTGATATACAGTTTATAGGATTAATCGTTGTATAAGGTCTGTAGGATCTAAAAAGCATTACTAAATGTCATGAGTGGAAGAGGATGGAGCTGTCATTCAGGGGAAAATGCATGGGTTTTAGTGTTTAAGGAGGAAAATAGATCTTAACTAATAAGGAAGACAAAGTGAAGGGGAAATTTCTGAATGATCTGGACATGGACAAATGGGAGGTGGACAGAGCGCTGCTGTGGGATGTAGGTAGACACCCAGACAAAGCATTTCAGGAGACACAGCAGAAAGGCTCAGAAAATTAAAGGGCTCGGAACATAAGGTTTTCTGAATCAGAGTAAATCATAACGCAAGAGGCAAAAGGACAGAGAAGAGGAAGATCATAAATTAGGATGGGCTACCAGCAGGGTAGAAGGTGCATACTACCTGACTCCAGGGTCTCTCTGGAGGACACAGTGGTGTCCCTCTGAATAACCAGTTAAATCCTAGCTAAATTATCATCCAGTTGTTTATAAAGGCAAATGATTATAATGTTTAATAATTCTTGATGTAAACTAAGGAATGTGTGTATATATACAATCATTGATGGCTTATACCCTGCTTTTCTCTCTGATGCATCAGCCTATGGATGGTTGTGGTGGTTCAAGAACCAGCATGCCAACTCAAGACATCCTTGTTTTATTGAAGAGATACAGCTGCAAAAACATATGGCCACATCTATAACTCACTAAAAATCTGCACAGCAGCTCTCATTTTTATAGGCAAATCTTGGATAGAGAGCACCGGAGACCATTTGAGCATCACCCATGGATGGCCAATTTATGGATGCAATGACTATCAAGAAGAGTTGGTGCCTTAGGAGTATTTGTTACTTAATTGGTCCCTTAATTCACATTCCTATTTTATCACACAGACGCACTCCTTATTATCTGAATATCATGTCTCACTAGCTAGTTTTTTTAGTTATTCTCGAATGGTTACAAACCTAATGGATTTTATCCATCCTACTCAATTTACTTGTTCTTTACAGCTGAAGTGAATATTCTTAAGTGACACGGTAAACCCACATCACACGTAACATTAAAAGTACGAAGGAAGAATGGAAGTAGAGAATGAACTAGAATAGGTAAGATGTTCTGGATATCCATATCCATACACTCACATGTTCAGAGTTTGGAGCGGTGACAGTTTGAGAGTCCAGAGACTTATGGACTTAGAGTATTAGGTGGGTGTTTACCAAGAAGGCAAGGAGGGTAGCAAGGCTAACTTAACTCAAAATATTGGAGATCTGGATTTATGTAGCATGTAAATGATCCTGAAGCTCATTCCAGATCCCGAAGAAATGGAAAGATGATTGTACTGGGAGGAAGAATATATGAGCACAATCAAGGAGAGCATCCATGTGGAGGGTGGGGGTTTGTGAACACTCCGCACATTTGCAGAAAAGACTCTAGTTCTAGCCTGGTGATACCCTCCCTGACACCTTCTCTCCCAATATTGGGCACCAGTGTTTCCAATGTAAATGCGGTCTCAGAATTAAATCACAAGGTATTAATTTTTTTAAAAGTATCTATAAGCAGTAGTAATTTGGAAATTATTAAAGCACAATTCTTCTTGGGTTCTGATGACCATTATCTTCCTTTAGAAGGAGCAAATTCTTGAGATCTTTGGGTAATTTATGTGACTTTAGTTAAGACTAAAGAATTGGGCTTCCTATTAGTATATCATATAGGAAGGCTAAAGCAATTAATTTAAAAAATTTTAAAAAAATGAAATAAAATTTCTACCTAAATTCATGAAGCAAGTCGTAATGTTTTCTCTCCTAGTAAATCTTAATCACCTGCAATAATCTGAGCTTGCCTGAAAGTAATGCCTTGAAACTTGAAGATGTCAACACAGAACTTTAGAAACCATGGATGGAACACATCTCAAAGAGTGAAAAAAGAATGGAGTTAGGAGGTAAGGTAGAAGGGCTATCCCTGAAAGAAGGGATATTTTACAAGATGGGATGGAAAATCAATCGTTTTGAGAGAATATCAGGGGAAATGGCACCTAAAGCCTCCATTTCCCTTTTGAGGCAGTTGGTAACCTCTAGCACTAGGATCCCTATAAAGTCTAAGGAACCCATATCTGTAGGAGAACAATTACGACTCCTTCTAAGAAAGGAAAGACTTTAGTACCTCTCAACCACCCCTCCCACTGTTGGGAGAAGGACCTCATTTACCCTGGCTTTCTTTTTCCTAGTGGAGGGACATTCCTTAGAGGGACAGTCCTTTGTTTTTGTAGCTGTTGTTTGTTTGTTTTTCCAGTCCCACATTTATTTTGAGAGATAAGTTTGTTTCTTCTCCTCAATCTCTTCTGCTTCTGGAGAAAGAAATGCAGTTTTGTTTTTAAAGGTCAT
This sequence comes from Ailuropoda melanoleuca, assembly GCF_002007445.2. NCBI lineage: Eukaryota > Metazoa > Chordata > Mammalia > Carnivora > Ursidae > Ailuropoda > Ailuropoda melanoleuca. Next base: position 116,523,859 of record NC_048218.1, on the reverse strand, counting down.
CAATTTCATTTTTTTTTTTTGTCAATCCGCTGTGATATTAAGGTCTGGGCCATTGCAAGGGAACCTTTAGAGGAGTCTGCCAGTTACCAATTTATTTCAGCATAATGAAATAATGTTCTGCCATAATGGACAGGATTCTTTTAAGCATTTCCCCTTTACATGAGCACAATACTAATTAAGCTTTCTCAGAAAATTTGGAGAAAAGACACCGTAGGGGGAAAGAGCTGCTCTTTTCCCCTTGAGCTCTTCTTCTAGCTTGGTGATAGCCTTCCTGCTACCTTCTCTACTTGGAAACCTGCCCTGACGGTTTCTGTTGCACTGTAGCACCTGTTAATGCTAAGAAGCAGCTTCCTTTGCAGCCCCGTGCTGTCTCCATGCCCACATCATTGGTTGCTGTCCACTTGAGGGCAAGTCCTGAACTGCATAGGGCTGCTTCTGCATTGCTCAGTGACTTGTAGACTAGGTTCAACCTGGCAAATCTGCAAACTTCCCCAGTCCATTGGACTCAACACACCTTCCTTAATAAGACTTGGGCAGTGGCAACTCTTCCAGTTTTGTCCAGTCCATGTACTGGAGCTCAGCCCTAAAGTGTCATGGAGTTTCCTTATATCCTGTAACTGCTTTTTATCATTAGCATTTAATAATTCGTTATGTTAAACTTACGTTTTACCCACTGTGTGGTTTCTATCTCTGAACTGGACCAAGATTGATGCAAAGACTCTGAGTGGAATTTGTTAAGGAAAACAACGGTTGTTGACTACAGCCTTTGACAAGGCGAGGCCACAAGGACGTTTGCTTTTGGTGATTTGCAGGAAACTATACCAGGACCCTGACTCATTTTTACCCTTTGCTATTTGGTTTTAGCCATTGCAGCTCAGCAGGACTTTGAAATTTTAAGGCACATGTGATTTTGGCCTCGGCAAGTCACTGCCGTTTATAGTAGGTTTGTCTACATGTGAGTGGATATTTTTATATAGGCAGGGGTCTGGGGCCTGGGGTCCTTAGCCAAATAGCAGTGACCCTAAAGCACAGATGGCTGTAATTTGAACTTCAGCCACACAAGTGCAGCCTGGTTTCATAATGCAGACAAAGCTGAGGCAGAATTCTGCCGAGAGCTTTTTAGACATTGATGAGTACAACATTTTCTATCTTTAAAGATGAAATGCTATTGGGCTTTGCGTTCACTACAGATCACACTTAGGTTTTACCCTTAACCTGTTATAACCTAGACCCAGGGACGTATTTAAATTAGCTGCATTCAGAGTTAAGGAACAAATGAAGAGAGGCTCACCCTGAATTCATCTGCTACATAGGTATGACAATGGTCTATGGTAACACCAACGATAGCGTTCAGGGAACAGAACCTGTCCTAGGATTCCTGCTTTAGAAAATGGGCACTGATGTATTCTCTCACTGACTTTAACCAACGTTGTCATAATTTTTAATGTGTAGAATCTAAGATGGGAATCTCATTAAGAGGTGTGGTATTAAATATATTTTGTAAAGTAACCTTTTCTTTTTTTTTTAAGACTTTTTTTATTTTTTATTTATTTATTTATTTTATTTATTCATCAGAGATAGACACAGCCAGGGAGAGAGGGAACACAAGCAGGGGGAGTGGGAGAGGAAGAAGCAGGCTCATAGCGGAGGAGCCTGATGTGGGGCTCGATCCCATAATGCCGGGATCATGCCCTGAGCCGAAGGCAGACGCTTAACCGCTGTGCCACCCAGGCACCCCTAACCTTTTCTTTTTTAGTAGGGTTTATTTTTATTTTCAAATTTGAACTTGAGATTTTCTAAACACAAAGAATAAAGTGCAAAGTAGTTCTACACAGTTTTGGAAACACGAAAGTTAAAAATTTCACTTTTCTGCAAGAAGCTCCTATTTCAAATTTAACTAAACTATAGGTTTGATTTGGATTTCACCAGCTTTGTGGCTATTGTTTCTGTTTCAGAATACCATCCAGGATGCCATACTGTGTTTAGTAATTGTGCCTTTTCAGTCTCTGCCAATCTGTGGCAGTCTTCAGGTTTTCCCTTGTTGTCATGACCCTGACACCATTGAGAGGTCTGCTAAGTATTTTGTAGAATGTCCCTCGGTTTGAATTTGCATGTTGTGGAGCACCTGTGGGGCTCAGTCGGTTAATGGCCTACTGGATTTTGAGCCGGGTCGTGATTTCAGGGTTGTGGGATCGAGTCCTGTGTTGGGCTCCACGCTCAGCAGGGAGTAGGCTTGTGGATTCTCTCTCTCTCTCCCCCTCTTCATCCCCCTGCTTGCATGTACTCTCTCTATCTCTCTAAAAATAAATAAATAAAATCTTGAATTTGTATGTGATTTTCTCAAGATTAGATTAAAGCCACATTTTGGGGGGGGAAAGTAATGTAGAGGCAAATGCCCTTCTTATCTCATTATATTGTTGGGTACAATATAACCTTTAACCTTTATCCCTTGGTTAGGAGGAGTCTGCTAGATTTCTCAGCTAGAAAGTTACTCTTTCTTCCCATTCTTCCCATTCTGCCCTCTGTTTGAAGTAAATTACTAAGTCCTACAATCAAGGAATTTTGGGACATAGTAAAACCACCCCAGTTATATATATAAAAGATACTTTCAGGCTGCATAAATATTCTGTTTTTCTTTAAAATTTTCCTACTAACTTTGGCATTCATCCCTGGACCTGGCCTGCCACAGTTATTGCTATGGTGTTATAACGGTGATTTTCTTTTCTTTATATTCCTTTATATTACTTGGAATTTTTCTGTGAGAGTATTTTCCCCTGTCTCCTGTTTATTCATTTATTTAATCATTTACTTACATTTACATGGACTCAAGGTTGCTTATTTTATTCAACACAACACTATCATTATTTCTTTTATTGCACAAATTGTTCCAGCTTTGATCATTGGGAGTGCTTTCAGATTGGCTCCTTTTGACAAGACCCCATCTTCTGTCTATTATTTTTAGAGCATTTCACTATTTTCTGGCACTACAAGATGACCTGCCTCCTCTTGTGTTTTTCCTGACCTAGCAGGGAATCATTTGATGCCTCAGAATCAATCGTTATGATGGGAGCTCTGGTCTCTCTTGTTGTCCAACAAGAGTGCACAACCATAACAGGGGTTATGCATGTGCTGCTAGGGTGTCACTGTTTCCAGGCCCTGTCAGAGGACAGAGCTGGCACTATTTGGATTTAGATATTTAGTTTAGCATGTACTAAGTAAGTCATGGATACATACATGACTCTGATTATCATACCCCCCTGTCTGTCTACCTACGTATCTATCTGTCTGTCTGTCTATCTAGGTATCAATGTCTCTCTGTCAAACATCTATCTATCTCTATCTGCCTTCAAAATCTATGTATCTATCCATGTACAATCTCTTCATCTCTGTGAAAATAAACATGAATTTTACTAATACCTCCATTCTAATCTAGCACCACTGGGTTATTTCTAACCTTTCCTCTTGCTTATTTATATACTCTTTGATGGTGAAAGACCTGGCTCCCATTAACTACAATTTATTTACTTATTTGTTCAATCCTAGAAGTAGACACATACAGTAGTTTCAGAATTGGTAACCTATACTTTGGAGAGAAGAAAATTTACCAATTAGGGTAAGGTGTTTACACACAGTTCTTTCCATCTTTAGGCTTAACAGGTTCAGCTAAAATACGGTTTTCCAAAGTTGCAAAGGGTCAGCTCCTTTTCTTCCCACTATAGCTGGTGAAATTATGCTGTACACTTGTAAAGCAGTTAGACTCATTTGACACAGTCTGCATTGCATTCTGGAATTCCCACCTTCTGGTTGATGTTTTAAATTTGTCTACAGTAAAGTTCATCCTTTGTGGTGTACAGTTCTAAGGGTTTTGACGAATGCAGAGGACCATTTATAGACCAACCTGGTATCACATGGAAAAATTCCCTCAATGTAAAAATTCCTAACTGATATATTTTGGAGAAACTATACACCCAAGCTCATGAGAAACAGTCAGGGGCCTGTGGAAGGATCCCTTCCTCCACACAAGCAATAAAGATGTGTTTAACTGACAATGAGATTAAGGAATCGAGGAGGACTTTATAATATCTTTATTACCCATGCAGACAGGTCATTTGGTATTGAATTTAATTCTCTCATCATTTTATATGTTTGGATTCCACCCTAACTTAAAGGATATTTATTTTTTAATATTCATGTTATCTTTAAAAATTGATGGGATGAAAGTTTAAATTTGGGCTAGCTCCATGTTGTTAACATTGTCATTGGGGCACCCCTGTATTACCATGCAATCTCATTGCTGAATTGCTGATGTCAGATAATATGTCTGAACATAATTTGGGATGGGAAATAAAAAGAAGTGTATAATCAGGCTTCAATACAACAGTCTTGGAGGTTCATTTAGGCACTACACTGCTCACGAGCATTGCAAAATAAACCCGAACAGAACAGTGTTTGAGATTTCATGTTTTGGGATTCAATAGAATTACATTTTTTTAATCTCTTTTCTCGCTTGTGGTGGTTGACTTTATGTATCAGCTTGACTGGCTACAGAGTGCCCAGATTAAACATTATTTCTGGGTATGTCTGGGAGGGTGTTTCTGGATAAGATTACATTTGAATTGGTATATTGCCCCCCCCCCCGCCAACACAGACAGACAAACACAATGTGGGTGGGTGTCATCCAATCCAAGGTCCTGAATAGCACAAAAAACAGAGGAAGGTAGAATTTACTCCCCTTCCCCCTGACTCAACGTTTGAGCTGAAGCATCTGTCTCATCTTTTCTGTCCTCAGTTGGGATTTACACAATCATCATTCCTGCTTCTCAGGGCTTCAGACGCAGACTAAATCATACCACCAGCTTTTCTGCACCTCCAGCTTGCAGACAACACTCTGTGGGACATCTTAGCCTCCATAACCACATGAATGTGAACAGATTATTCATAATAGGTCCCTCCCTCCCTCCTTCTCCCCCTTTCTCTCTCTCCTCCATCCCTCTCCCTCTTAGATCTGTTTATACAGACAACCCTAACTAATACATCCCCCTCATTCTTTCATCCTTTTTGTCTCAACAGGAGGCATGGAGTTTTTGTTGAGATAGAACTGGGCACACATACCGTTGTCCCTCTTTCTCCTGGATTAGTCTACCCTTGGATTCACTAAATTTAGGCCCGTGGACTGAAGGCCTTCTATTTTCAGTGCTGTCTGTAAGAAGGTGGATAAGTGGGACTAATTCTAGGTTTCAGTTTTGAAAATTGTCTGTGGCTGCAGATCTAAACCATGTTTGCAGCACTTCTAACAGTAATGGAGCTCACTTTTTAATCTTCATCTTCTTTGTTTTTCCATTCATTTGTTCCCTTCATTTGTTTTGTTTTTGTTTTGTTTGTTTGTTTTCTTTGGGTTCTAAACTCTAGCAGGAAAACAAGGGTGTCCAACACACAGTGTGGGTGAAGTTGTAGGTAAGGCTGAAGGGAAGCAGTACTTATTAAGATCCTACTCTGAATCAAGCTCTGGGCTGCTCTGTCTTTATTTGGTCCTCATGAACAATAGGTTTACGCTCTGGTGCTATATTGGTTTCAATTCCCCCTTTCCCAGGGCAGGCTCTGAGAAAGGATTTAACTGTAGTAGTTTGCTTGGGAGATGAACCCGGGAAGCACTCTGAGGGAACAGGGCAGAAAGACAAGGATAGGTGGAGAGCTGGTCAATCATGCAGCACCGCATGTTACTTCCACTGGCACCTGGGGGTGAATCCCACAGGTCCCCTCTGAGAGACCACGTGGAATTTGCCTCAAAGCTCTCAACAGTGAGTAAGCTGAGTTATTCACTCACTAATAACCATCTGTTGTTGTCTGAGATCTGCTACTGGTGCATTAATTTCCCAGGCACTTTCAGCCTGGCCTGCCCAGAGGCTGAGCAGTGATGCAGCCAGAGAATGTCCTTTGAGAAATGCAGAGGCATATATGTCAACTATCTGAGCTGACTCTAGGTCCATCCAAGAGGGTACGGACAGGATAGTAACTGGATCTGCTATACTGCTCTTTGCATTTTCTTGATGAGGAAACTGAGCCCAAAATGTTTCAGTAACTTATCTGAAATCACAGGGTTTATTAGACTTTATTTGATCCTAGGTCTGACAGAGACATTCACCTCCCACATCTGTACCCCTACCCCCACACCTAACTACTGCTTTTGGCTGGGTGTGGCTGTGTTTTCTGGTGAGGAGAATAGTAAAAAAATATTACATTACAAGATGGAAATCAAGAGCCATGGGAAACTGCATGTAACTTATTCTGGAGATTGCTACCATACAGAAAAATCAGCTCTCCCAGAGCCAGATAAATATCTAGAAAATCTTAATTGAGCTCTAATGATTTCTTCTAACTAAGCTAACATGGAGAAATGTCAGTGAAGACAACTATGAAATCAATGGCCTGATAGTTCTACATGGTTTTGTGCAATCCAAGCATCTCCATTGTCTTCATCTAGCCACGGCTACTTAAGAAAACCAGAGCAGTGAGAAAAACATAGGCTATAGTGCTGAATTTGAACTGTGAGAAGTTCTGGTGAAAACAGCCCCTATTTTAAGGGGCTAAGCCTTAGGGACTTGTCTTGCTTTTACTGATTGATTTTCAAAGGGTTGCTTCTAGGGTTACATGAAGTTACAGTAAAAAAAAAAAATCGTACCTTGCATATGTATCTTGTGACATATCTCCTAAAACATAATTCTGAAGATTGATGCCTGGAGATCCATGGGTTTACAGTGACTGTTTTTTAATTTGCCAAAGTCACCTGAGGACCTGCAGGACGGAAATGGGATTGCCTAAATATCCGGGCAGGTGAGCACACTAAGATTAAACAGGACTTAAGTTTAACTCATTAGCATAGGTCATAGGGAGATTCTAGTTTGAACAAGTCAGTGAATCTCACTGGGAATTGTTGCCACATTAGAGCCCACTATTTTTAACAATAATATTTTTTCTTTAACAGATAGTTATATATACATATATATAACTATAACATATATGTCATATATTACTAATCATATATCTATGTTCTTTGCATATGCATAATATATATACATAAAATCTTCCACATTAGAAAATAATATATAATTTTTTAGAATTCTAGTACCAGCCTGTATGTAAGTCTTATAATATTATTTTTTACTCAGTGATGTATGAGTGTTTTCTTCCTTAATTTTATATTAAACACCTTATATGCTCTTACATTACTTGTGGACAACAATTGAGACTATGCTTTTTAGTCTTTTTAGTAGGAGAAGTTCTACTTACTGATAGCAGCAAAATCTATGTATTCTGATATCCATAAATGGCTTTTCAATCTTTCTGCATTCCATTTCATTTCATGTTTTCTTTTCCCTCCTCCTCCCCTCTTCTTCTCCTTCTCCTTCTCCTTCTTCTTCCTTTTTTTATAGTTGGATGCAAAGCACGGCTTTCTTATACCCTGAAGGTTAGACTCACACACATATCTCATGAGCGAACATTTAGCCACTGGCTGAGTTTAGGGTTAATGAGATCATGGGCACAGAGGTATTAATTTACAGGACAGTTAGGGAACACATGGTTCGGAAGATGGACTAAGTTCCAGAGGTGCTCACTGTGTCTAAGAAAGCTTCTGCTGACTTTCTCAGGAATCTTATTTATGCCATCCTGAATACAAATATTTCAGGTCTGAGATCTTTACCTCTTATTGGTAGCTTTTGGCATGTTCTTGCATGGTCCAAGTGTATATAATGACTTCCTAAATAGCAGACTGATTTGTATACAGGTGTAGCCCATAGATGACAGCCCATGGAAAACACAGTTAAGGTATCCTTTTCATTTAGATGTCTTCTGCATTTAGCTATAGGCTTGTCAGACATCTAGACAAGAACTCCTACTTGTCTTTCTTTCTTTTTTGCAATGGTTTAAATCTATTATGTTGTGGCTTTATTCTACTTACTGTATATATCATAAGTCCAACTATTTCTCTCTATAGGTTTTAGTGTGTAAGAGACAACACTTTCTATGAAATTCACATTTATAAAATACAATTTTAATTTGCTTTTGCTTTGTCTGTCCTCTCTTACACAACATTCGCTTATAATCTAGTTTTTAAATCTGTATTTTGATGTTGCTGTTAAATATTATTTTATTAATATTAGGTTATTTTTTATCTTTACAGTTACAAAAGTATGTTAAATATTTGCTCAGATTTAACTACTTTCTGTTACCTGATCACATCTCCATTTGTGAGTTCCAAGTCTCTCATCTCTCAGTCAGCTAGTTCATATGTGTAAGTATGTGGCTATGTGGGAAAAATTTCCTCTGTGAGCATTAAATACATGGTTTTTTTCCCCTTACCTTTCTTACTTATAGAGTATATAGAAATATTTAGTAATAACATACTCTACACAAAGCTCTGTATATATTTCATTATGTTTAACCATTTAGTGTTTTAAAATAAAGATCTGAAACCCCTCTAACTTTAAACTGTGTTTGTTGATTTATGTCTGACTACTTCTGGAACTTGTTTTTTGAGTAAGTTTGAAATTCAGCAGGTTTGGGTTTATTCACTACTTGTGGTGCTATTAGAGAAGTTAGTTTTAAAATCTAGAGCCTTCAGACAAGAATACATATTTCTCTTGTTTATCTTGCTACTTCTACCTTTCTAATAATCTATTCTTTACACAGATAATTTCTTTCACACATGAAGAAGAGTTTCATTATTAATCTTCAAAAATTCTTATTTCCCTTTCACAGTTTGAATTTTATTTATTACGGAGAGGATACCTTTTATTTTACTTATTTGCTATTTGTTTTTGTTGTTGTTGCCTTATCTCCGTGTCTTAAGTTACGTGGTACTTTTGATCCAATGGAGGGTATTATACTCTCAGAATATTCCCTTTTTATGAATTCACAGGGAACCTTTTTGTTTATTTATTGTTTCTGCTTGTTTATTTCTAAGCAGAATATAGAATTTTGCCCTGATTTTATTCCTACTATGTTTACCTTTATCCTTGACAAGCTCTGCTTTTGTTCTTATTTTTGTCTTAAAGCATGACAGTCTATGCCATCCTCCTCTCTGCTTTCTGAGGGAAGAGGATCTGTCTCTCCCAGTCACTTTGTATCCCCAGGCTCTACAACAGTACATGACAAGCATATCATTCTTAATAAATGCTAGTTTATTAAAAGCACAGAAACAGTGCCTCCGTGAGATCATTGCCCAGTGCAATTTATAACACACTGGTGGGTATGGACTGAGTGTTCATACTAAGTGATCCACATAAGGCAATAGCTCAGGTTTAGAATACCTAAGCAGATGTCTCACATAGCAAGCAAAGGGCCTTGAGCAGTGAGAAATATCAAGACTGATTTCTGAACAACAACAAAATGATCAACTCTACTATTTACCATTTTCTTCTCTAGGACACAACTATAGTTTTAAGTTTCAATGTATAACACAAGTGAATTAAAAAAAAAAAAACAACAAATCCTAATATTCAAAATGGATTTTTAAAGGTACATTAGATACTAATGGAGCCATCTAGAAACATAAAATTTTACTACTCAAAACTGTTGATTAAAAAACAAACAAACATTAGGGATGAATGAGACTATACAATTTTCATTCAAAATAACATAGCTATCTATAAATGATATGGCAAAAACTAAGGGTGTATTTCCAGGTTTTTATGAGATTTATAAATCAGATTTATGAAAATGTTATTACTTCCAGCATATCTTTAATCTTAATATATTTTTCTCCTTGAATAGTCTGATAAGAACTGCAAAAGTAATATGTTCCTGAAAGAGCAAATATTTGAGGGAATTATTAATATTAAATAAAACACATTTCCCAAGTGTGTCATCAAGATACGTAATCTAGAGAATAACATTAGATTTAATATTCCCCATCCCAGTCTCTGCAGGCATTATTGATCATATCTGTAGCTCTATGTGGGATTTTATATTAGTGAACTTGAATGGATGATGGACTGTGTTTTTCATGTTGCATTTGATATTGTAGTGATTTTATTAGAACTTGATGAAATAAATTCTATAGTTAACTCAGTTGATTAATGCGTTTTCCTTGTGAAGTTACATACATTTGGATTCAATTTCTTTGGAACAATTCTCCATTGGATTATCTACAATGGCCTGCTAACCCCAATTAATCCATCAGATATACCCAATAGCAGTTGTAGAAATTTAGACACTGAATGATTTAGGTGAGTTACCAGGAGTAATACTATCTGGCTACATGTCTGTCATCTTATGAAGCATAGTAAGTGAATTCACTGCATTCCAGTGAATTTATGATTCATGATGTCGAAATTCCATTAAATAAAATGATATAAACTTCTGTTAATTGATTAGTTTTTCAGTTAAAAATTGTAAGGTTGGCTGGCAACCATCTTTATAGTGACCTGGCCAATATATTCTCTCCTCGGGAATACAATACACAGAGAAACAATCAGTCCTGAGTTTGTTAAAAAGGTTATTTTTATATGGTTGAAAGTTTTATAACATCATATTAACAAAATCTGATATAACTGTGTCCTCAACAAGGATATTGAAGAAAAAGGAATATTGGTGTCTGATTTTCAAGAGTAACATCTTCCCAAGAGGGGTTTTTTGAGTTGCATCAATTTCAATTGTTTTGTGTTCTCCAACTTGGCAATATCTTTGCTTTTGATCATTATCATTCCTCCAGATTGTCAGTTAGATTATGCACTAGGTTTGCTCTGGCCTCTAAACTACTCTGTCTTCATAAGCTAAGTGTAAATATTTATGATCCATGGTCACTGGGGTGGCTCAGTCAGTTAAGCTTCCAGTTCTTGATTTCAACTCAGGTCATGATCTCAGGGTCGTGAGATCAAGCCCCTGTGGTGGGCTCTGGGTTGAGCATGGAACCTGCCTAAGGTTCTCTCTCTCTCTTTCCCTCTGCCCCTCCCCACCTCTAAATACATACATATATATTTATATTTATTTATGATGCATGTATTTGCATGTTCTGTTCAATTATCAGAAGGAAATCTATTTTTTTTCTTATTTCCATGTTTTCAGGGGTATATGTGTTTATGAACCCGTGTGAACTGGGGCCAGAGAATAAAGTCATCTCCAGTATACATCCATCACTGTAACTGCAGATGCTAATATTTTATGACATTCAGTTTTGTTCAGTAAAATTATCACACCTTAGCACATCCTATGTCAGTTTTCGTATGCTTACAGCATGGATAGATTTTATTCATTTACTCAATTTTCACATACTTGTTGTACCTCAGAATTTGTATGAGGTAAATATTGAAAAGTAATAATAAATCAATGCATATTAAATGTCCTCTTTTAAAGATTTTTGGTTTTTGTTTATGTATTTGAATATTAACATTTATAGTTTTATTCTCTGAAAATATCAATAAAAGTCAAATGCGAAAAGGAAAACACAAGGAGGAGTCTAAGTCCTGATCATCTTAAAATTTCCTTCTCCCTAAGTTCAAATACTGTTTTCCACAACAAATTTTATTTGAACATTTTCCAATGTCCTTCTAATTTATGAACTTGACATCAAGGATAATTGATAATATTCAGCTATTATAGTGCAAAACTTAAAAGATTTACTTTTTATAAACAGCTGTCTTTCTAAATTAAAACTTCAATCATCTGTTGGATTTGCATCAAAGTTCTTATATTTTGGTGGTCTGCATTGTTAAAACTAATTCTTTAACTTATTATATATAGGAATCATTCCAAGTTCTCTTTTCCCAGGAAACCTTATCTTTCAAAGAGTGCCATGTTCACTCTGGGTAAAGAATTTAAGGACTCCTCTGACCTGACCTTCAGTTCAAGTGTGTCCAACGTGGTGTCACAGGTCCTTAACAGTCCTAGAATCTTCTTTACCGAACTGTATGCCCTGTAAGTTTCCCAGTATCATGGTTCAGCACACACCCTCCCATGTCCTTTCAACTTTCCCTGTGGGTGTCCAATCTGCGTTACTCTTATATTGAACGACCCTTGGAGCACTTCCAAGGGGTGGAGGGGATGTGCTAGGGCTCTACCTCTACATCCAAAATTATTTTTTTCTACTACTTGGAGCTACCTGACACTTACAATATACTAAGTCTATAACAATAGGAAAACTGTATCAAAAGTAACAACATAGCAACATTGTGTTTCCATCAACCTCTCATCTAATACCTATCATTTATTTATCGTGTGTGTGTGTGTGTGTGTGTGTGTGTGTGTGTAGAAAGAGACAGATGGGAGTTTTATTGCTTCCAAATATTAATTAAATTGAGTGGATCTTAACAATTTATCAGCAAGCAACATTTTCTGTTAGTAAATAAGGTTTCAAAAATCATAGAAGAATGGGTTAAACTTGCTGAATATAAAGATTCCACCTCAAATCCCTGTAGCTTCAGTAATCGTTTCTTGTACTAGTTCAGAGACTAGCCCTACATGCACTGCACATAGTCTGCTTTTATTACAATAAAAAGTTGAACACATACAAAAAGTCTAAATCTATTTTTTCTTAACACTTTTGTTAAGTTAGAAACTGATAAGCACCACACAATTTGGGGTGAAAGCAGCATTATGAAGTCCTTAGTTTGCCTATCTCTTCTCTGCAGTCCAACAAGGCTGAGCAGGACCCTCCAGCCCAGTGTGGGCTCTGAACCTGAGGGGAGGGGAAGGTGCTGGACCCAAGCTCCCTCCACCATTGTCCACCGATGTCCACTGAGCAAGAGTTACCAAGCAGAGCTGTCTCCTGGGACCAGAGCCACATGGTTTATAAGCGTGGTCTGTGGGGTCTGAGAAAATTGGAGACTCGACGTCTGCTTTTAATTCTTTCCCAAGAGGCAGCTGGCACCCGACGCTGGCACTCATCTATGGACAAACCCGGCCCAAAGGCCCCAGTCCCCAAGAGAAGCCCACAGAACTAGGTCAAGTGCAGATGTCCTATAAGGGAGCAGGGCTGAATTATGAAAAGCAATTAGTTTAAAATGAAGACCCAAATACTTATAAACAGTATAGCCCACTTTGGAGCTCAGATTCGGAACGACCCAAATAGCACTGAGCAAATGGCAGGCAGCCTGGTGCACAGGGGTAAGGGAGGGATAAGCCCAGAAATGCTAACACTAGGTGTTAAGATGGCTCCTGGAAAAAGATGACCTCTCTAGAACCCCAGATGCTGATGAGGGGCCCATGACTGGGGAAGTGAAAATAATGAAAAAACAAACAAAAAAACCAAACAAAAAAAAACAAAACAAAAAAACATGTTTGGCAACTCTTTTGGAATCATTCTTACTTTTTTTCAGCTCAAGGAGCAAACGGGCCAAACTCAGTTACAAACTAGAAGGCAAGATACCAGAGAGGACAGCAGGCACTGTTTGGGGGATCAGGGGTTGTGGGACTTGTTACCATTATCCATGTTGAGATGACTCTGGCTTCAGCGGGATCTGCATTGGGTGCCCTGGAGTCCTTATGTGGTCCCCAGCTCACACCACCTCTTAGTCTTGGAGGGTATAGGTCTACAATCTGAGCACCAGAATGGTCCTGACAGGGGAGGGAAGGTGTTGGGGCATCCCTGTGTCTAACAGCTTGGCACTGTTTTATATTTTCAGGGTACTTATACATTTTCAGGATACTTTAGAATTCCAGACAGTGGAACCAATCATGGAAACAAGCATATAAGATCCTGCAGAACATGGAAATTGGAACAAGTAAATAGATTATGCTGTCAAATGGGTTAGTCTGCTAACAACTGTATATCCCTTGGGAAGAGGTTCTAGCCTGCTAGGAAAATTGAAGAGGGCAATAGAGGACTTCAGAATGGGAAGAACTGATGGACTGTGTTTGTTATCAAGCAGGGATCCATTCTTCAGATATATGAAAGTGGATCATAGAAGTTCAATGTGATGTTTTGCCCTAAAAAAAGCAAGAGAGCAATAGGAATTAAGAATAAATGAGGATAAGCATCAAGATGGGGGAATGTGGATCTCTTTAACCTGAGTAAATTAAAATTGTGTTTAGCTGTTAGCCATTAGTTAATGGAACAGGTGGGAACACAGCATTGTAGTCTTCCCCAAACTTGCTACATGGCTTTCAGAAACTTAACTAATCATGTCGTGGTGTGAATTCTTCACTTTTAATTTTTTTTTTATTGAAAGACTTTTTGGACCAGTGTTAATTTTATAGAAAAATTGAGCAGAAATTTCCACATAACTCTTCCCTTTCCCACAAAGTTCCCCTATTCTTAATATCTCACAATATGGGGTTAATTTGTTATAATCAACAAACTGATATTTATACATTATTCTTTTTCTTTAAATTAATTAATTTTTTACTATTTTTTTAAAATTCCAGTAAAATTAATGTACAGTGTGAGTACATTAGTTTCAGGTATACAATATAATAATTCGACAATTCTGTACCCTACTCAGTGCTCATCATGATAAGTGTACTTTTAACCCCTCACCTAGTTCTATACACTATTTGTAAACTAAGTCCATTCACTTACATTAAGGTTCATTCTTTGTATTGCCCAGTTCTATGCATTTCTAGAAATGCATAATGTCATGTATCCACCATTTCCTAATCTTATAGAATAGCTTTCCTGTCTTGAAAAACCCCTGTGCTTCATCTAGTCATTCTTCCCCATCCCTCCTCTCAATAGTCTTCTTACTGTCTTCATAGTTTGTCTTTTAAGAATGTTATTAGAATCATACCATAAGCAACCTTTTCAGACTTGCTTCTTTCCCCTGGTAATATGCATTTAAGGTTCCTCCATGTCTTTTTATGCCATGAGGGCTCATTTCTTTTTATCACTAAGTAATGTTCCATTGTATGGATGCAACCCAGTTTGTTTATTCATTTACCCATTGAAGGGTATTTTGGCTGCTTCCAGTTTTTGGCAATGGACAATAAAGCAGCTATAAATAACCATATGCATGTTTTTGTGTAAACATTTATTTTTATTTCATTTGGTTAAATACCTAGGAATCATGTGTGGGGTCGTATAATAAGACTAGGTTTAGAATTGCAAGAGACTGCCAAAGTGTCTTGTAAAATGGCTGTACTGTTTTATATTTCCACCACCAAAGAATCAGAGTTCCTGTCACTCCACATCCTTGCTGGAATTTGGTGTTGTTAGTGTTTTGGCTTCTGGCCATTCTAACAGGCCTGTAGTGATATCTTTTTGTTATTTTAATTTGCAATTCCCTAATGGCACATGATGTTGAGCATTTTTCCATATGCTTATTTTCTATCCTTACATCTTTGGTAAGGAATATGTTACTATCCTTTAACCACTTTTTCATATGTTTGTTTTCCTATTGTCGAAATGTAATTTTTTTTTTATTATTTTGGATACAAATCCTGTAGCTGTGTGTCTTGCAAATATTTTCTCCTTGTCTATTGGTTCTCTTTTAGTTCTCTTAACAATGTCTTCTACAGAGTAGAAAATTTTAATTATAACGAAGTCTACTGTATCATTTTTTTCTTTCATGGATCATGATTTTGTTGTATTATAAATATGGGGCACCTGGCTGGCTCAGTCAGTGGAGCAGTTGTGAGTTTGAGCCTCACGTTGGGTACACCGATTTCTAAAAAATAAAATCTTAAAAAACAAAACAAAACAATAAAACCTCACTGTGAAACTCAAGCTCACCTTGAGTTTCTTCTGTGTTACCTTTCATAAGTGTTAGAGTTTTGCATTTTACCTTTGGGTTTATGATTCATTTTGAGTTAAGTTTTGTGAAAGGCATAAGGTTAGTATCAGAACTTTTTTTCCCCATTGTTCCAACACCGTTTGTTGAAAACCTAATCCTTTCTCCATTCAGCCACCTTTATTCTTGTTGAAGATCTGTTGGCTACATTTGTATAGGTCTATGTTCGGCTCCTGATTCTGTTCTACCTATTTCTTTGTTCTTTCACCAATACCACACTGTTGTCATTGCTGTTGCTCTAAAGAAAGCCTTGACATTGAGTATTTTCCATCTTCAGATTTTGTTCTTCTGTGTGGTGTTTGTTACTACTCTGTATCTTTTGCCTTTCCATATAAACAGTAGAATCAGTTTTGTCAATGTCCACAAAATAACTTGCTGAGATTTTTCAGTTGCTTTAAATCTATAGATCAAGCTGGTAAGACCTGACATCCTAACATGATTAAGTCTCCTTTCCATCAACATGGAATAATGCCCATTTATTTAGACTTTCTTTGATTTATCTCATCCGAGTTTTATAGTTTTCCTCATATTGATCTTATACCTATTTTGTTAGATTTATACTTAAACATTTCTTTTATTTTCCTTTTTTTGGTGTTAATGTAAATAGTGTTGTGTTTTTAATTACACATTCTGTTAATTTTGCATGTATAAAAAAGCAATAGGCTTCTATATATTAAACTTTTTTTTACAACCTTACTATAATAGCTTATTATTTCCAAGAGTTTTTCCTTGACTCTGTGATATTTACCACTTAGACAGTCATGTCATCTATGACCAAAATTTTCTTTCTTTGCAATGTATACCTCTTACTACCTTTTCTTCTCTTATCTAAGACTCCCAGTATGACGTTGAAAAAGTGTGTTGAGACAGGACATCCTTGCTGAGTCCGTGAACTTACAGGAAAAGCATGTAGTTTCTCAGCATTAAGTATGATGTTAGATGTAGATTTTGTGTAGATATTCTTTATCAGATTGAAGAAGTTCCCCTCTAGTCCTAGTTTACTGAGCGTTTTTATTATGAATGGCTTTCGGATTATGTCAAATTCTTTTCTTCATCTATTGATATGGTCATATGATTTTTTCTTTAGTCTATTGATATGATGAATTACATTAACTGATTTTGAAATATTGAACCAGACTTGAATATCTGGAAAAATCCAACTTGGTT
Organism: Ailuropoda melanoleuca; assembly: GCF_002007445.2. NCBI lineage: Eukaryota > Metazoa > Chordata > Mammalia > Carnivora > Ursidae > Ailuropoda > Ailuropoda melanoleuca. The sequence goes on along the minus strand of NC_048218.1, from coordinate 116,506,970 downwards.
GTGCTGTATAATTCTTTTTATTTATTGTTGGGTTCAATTTGCTAATATTTTGGTGAGGAATTTTGAAATGTTCATAAGAAATATTGATATATAGTTTTCTTATAATATTTTTGCATTGTTCTCATATTAGGCTACTGTTTCCCTGGTAGAATGAGTTAAGAATTATTTCTGCTTCCATTTTCAGGAACATATTAAAAGAATTGGTTTTCCTGAGTTTATAATTTTTTTCACTGAGGATATGTATACATAACAATAGAATTATGAGGATTATAGTAGATGACGTGTTTAGAGTGTTTATCACATTGTTTTTATTACACTACTGTCAATAAGCCACATCCTTTGTAATAAAGACTATTATAGCACTAGCTTCTGATATGGCTTACACTAATAATTACTTCAATTATCATTTTCTTCAATTTGGTATAAGAATTCAGAGTGTTTACTTTGGGGGCAGATAGACAAATGTCTTTTATTTATTTATTTATTTATTTATTTATTTATTTATTTATAAGACAGAGATAGAGACAGCCAGCGAGAGAGGGAACACAAGGAGGGGGAGTGGGAGAGGAAGAAGCAGGCTCATAGCAGAGGAGCCTGACGTGGGGCTCGATCCCATAACGCCGGGATCACGCCCTGAGCCGAAGGCAGACGCTTAACTGCTCTGCCACCCAGGCGCCCCACAAATGTCTTTTTGACTTCAACAGCTAGTAGTTACAACTTGTATGCCCAGATCAATGTACTTAATCTCTCTAAACTTTAGTTTCATGACAAATGGAAATGATAATAGTAGTAGTTTTTAATGGCTGCTCTGGGAGTTGTAGGGTTGCATGAGATAACCTGTATGACAGGCTAAGCATACCAGAGGCTCACAGGAAGTGTTCATGACACATAAGCAATAATCATTTTCTGGACTCTAAGATGAGTGATCTTGGGGAGAACTTTTCCAAGTTTATCTCAATTTTGAGATTCTCAGCATTTCCTTTTTAACTAAGGACAGGTCTCAGAACGTAGAACTTTGACTCATGTTTGATTTCACTGAGTGGAGGGGGACTCTGGAATAGGTAGAGGAGGAAAGTAGTATGAAGACTTCATTATAGACTGCAAAATATTGATGTTTTTTCTTCTGTTTTATCTAATCCAGATAAGAAATGCCTAAGCGAATTGGTCATGTGTTTTTAATGCTCCCTAATTTCACACTTCTATACAATCATACCTTCTTAAAATAGAGTGCACTCTGTAGACTCCACACAAACGTAAAAGGATTATGATGATGATAATGATGATGACTGAGATTAGTACACTCTTGTTTCAATGGTAAGAGAAAATGAGTCTGTGTTTATTAAGAATACAAAGTAGGACTGTTTTCCTTTGAGAAAAATGGTAAAATTACTGCTATATATTTGCATATCGTTAAACAGACAGCTGAAATACTGAACGGCCCTCAATGCTAATATCCTTGTTTTCCTACCCATCACTCTATGAACACTCTCTTTAATCTCTTTCATATTTTAATTCTTCTTAGTTATTTTGATGCATTGTTATATTTTACAGTGCATCTTTGCTGTGAACAAAACAATATAATATGAATTTGAAAATATTTTTGGAATTATATCTAACATGCATAAAATGCAAAGTCTGGCAAATTTAATTTTTCTTTATAATTTTAGATTTGTCAGAATCAAACATCTAGACAGATGAACTCTTCTTTTCTTTTTATGAGTGGTTGGAGAAGGAAATCAGAAACATAGCACAGAAGTGATTTTACCCCACAATATATGATATCATGTTATTATCATTTTATATAATGAGCTTTCTTTTATTAGATAATCAATTGTTCTTTGTTTACTAACACAATTGCATTGACCTTTTTTCATTCCCACCCATTTTTGGTGTGCTCAATGTATGTGATTTCAATTCATCTTCCACACATTTGTTTTCACGTATGTTTATCCATTTAGAACATCTATCAGTGGTTTTTTTGTGTTTTAAATTTACATTAATTGTCCTATGTTATTGGACATAATTTCCCTGAATATTATGTTTTTAAGATCATTCATTTATCCGTATGTGGTTTTATTTAATCCCACTGAACTGTATTATAGTATATGCATATATCACATTTCACTTGTTCATTCACTTACATAAAGCCACCAAGTTTTCTAAAAAGGTTTTTCCCCATAAACATCACAATAAACATTCTTCTACATGACTCTTTGTGGATCTGTGGACAAGTTTACTTAGAATTACACCCAGAACTTGTGTGTGTGTGTGTGTGTGTGTGTGTGTGTGTATGTGTGTGTTTATGTAAAAGCAATAAACATCTGGATTTGTTTTCTTATGGGATACATTAGGCTATAATGACAGATGGAAGGGTGTTTAACTGGGTGGATTAACAAAGATTACAACTTCCCTAAAAATGCTTTTCACTTTAATAAAAATATTTGAGAAAAAATGATACAATAATAATAATAAATTCTCAAGAGTTTGTACCTGAACTTTTGATGCATTATTCTAGACATCTGTATGTATTTTCAAAGCTCAGAAATATATTCCTGCTCTTAAGAAATTCACAATCTATTAGGACACTCAGCAAAAAATACAATATCACAAAACATAATGATAAGTCTAATAGAAGAAATGCACTTAATCTATATTGTTTATGTGTATGCAAAATATGGAGGAGGGTATCCTAAAACATACAGGATTGAAAAGCATGCTTTGAAGTATATTAAACTTTTCTGAATTCTGGATGATTTGAGCACTCATGCGCTAGGATTAGAAAAAAAAATTGAAGGTAAAGATAACAAGTAAAAAGTATGGAGCTTTTAACTGATGGAAAATATTTTGTATGTTTGGAAGAAGATTTTGTGACATAATAGAGGCAAGTTCATCAGGGCAAAATCCTGGCAGGTCAAGTCAGCTAACAGTCAAGCTTGAAGACATATTTTTACTCTGTGGGCCAATTAAAGCAGTGTGATGTTCAGAGAAGTGAACTTTAGAAAGAAAATTCTCTCCCATCAAGAGACTCTTGGAAATTCCTGCCACTTTGATCAAGATACCTGGCAATAACATTTTAACAAAGTTTATTTCAACTGGAAAAGTATGTACTTGTTCAATTCTCATTAATCTTGATACAGTATATCCACATGTGATGGTTCTTTCCAGTCCCGAAAGGAGTAGTGACAGAAAGGGAAGCAAGAATTCTGCTAAGTGAGATGTGTTGGTCTCTGCCCTGACAAATTATGTCTTCTTGATACTTTCATCTATGAGAAGAGAGAAACCTGACATGACATTGTGCTCCAAAGGAAGATGTTGTAGGTGATGTTATCCTAGTCACCCACCATGGTTATAAAGAAGAAATAACCAGGTCATGCATTTGGAACTTAAACATGACTGAAGGCCTCTCTTATTACCCTTCGGAATACGACTCTTCATTGCTGAGAATTTTGAGCTCATATTGATAAAAAAAATTTCAATTTTCAATGTTTGTGAGTGCTCTCTTGGGCTCCTCAGAAAGCTATACCTTATCATTTACCAAACTCAAAATGACTTGGCAAGACCTCAAAGCACAGTCTCTATTTTTGTCCCAAAACACGTTGTACATCTGCTTCATTAAATCAAATAACCAAAAAGGAGCATTCTGAACACAAAAGATTATAAAAAGGAATAAACTTCCCTGGTTCCTGTAAGATTAAAGTCATATGGCCCTGCATATACTAGAAGCTAAAGGTCTGAAACTTTCTGAAATATCCCTTGTCTAATAATCTGTAACTTTTTATGTAAAAAAATATATATTTAACCCTACACCAAATGTTCCTTTGCTAGAGCACTCTTTGCTGTGAAGGTTATGTATCCTGAGCAGCTGTCCTAAATTGGGCTTGGAAAAAACCCTTTTCTTTTTTTAAGAAATTCTAAAAGATTCATTTTGTGTTGACAATATGGAAAAAAAGTTCATCCCACAAAGATGGGAGGACACTGGGTGTAATATCTTCTTATTGTTTTTATCTTGAGTAACACATACAGGGCTTTCTTAGAATAAAATAAATATTAATAATATTTGTCTTTTATAATTCTGACTTCTTTGCTCAAGGTTATAGAAATTAAAGAATTAACACTTGGTAAAGAAGGAAGAATTTCCTTGGTATTTGCCAAAACATCCCCCCAAATAGCAGTATCAATATGGTAAACGAAGGACACATTCCCTTCTTCTTAGACGGCCACAAACATTTTTTTTTGAAAAGTAAAACATCAGCCAAATACAGTTAGAGATATTTGAGGAAAGTAAAAACACCTCAAAACACCTAATAGTGTTTCACATCCTGATGTGCTGGAATCCTGGACCAGGAAGACTAATGGAAGGATTAATTGAGGTTCTTCAGTAAGAGAAGGAAGAACATTCAAAACTTGGTTAACACTCCCCTTACACATGTTTCTATTATCATTGCCTACATAGCACACTACCCAGAACTAAAACAACATTGTCATTATATTTAGTGGATTAAGATGCCAATGAAAGCTTGGTTAGGCAACCCCACTCACATGACATTGACTGGAGTCACTTGATGTATATACTTGGGCTGGACTGTAGATCCAAGATAGCTGGGACAGCCACAGCACAGTCTCCTCTTTCCCCACATAGCCTCTCTAGCAGAATACTTGAATTTGTTCCATGGCAACTCAGGCATCCAAGAAACAAAGGCAAGGTCAGCCAGTCCACCTAACTCCCAGGTTTCAAATCAATACATATCCACTCTACATCCCTAGACCAAGCAGTTCATCCTTGACTAAAAGAGTCACATTAGACCCATTGCACAATGGGAACAATATCAAAGAATGTGGGTCACCTTGAATTTGTCCTAACCCTGTAAATCAAAAACAAAGATGAATTTTCTTCATTCTGGCAGTCAGGTTTGCCCTTGAGATACAGAACAGTTCACAGGTGGCTAGCAATACTTGGAAGGGAAAAGAAGTAGATGAGTATAGAAGACTAACTTTCTATGCACTTGAATCAAAATGAGGCTCAGTCTGTCCCCAAACCACAATGATCAAAGTGGGGAACAAAGGACCATGAGCCATTTTTATTTTCCTATTCAAGATATGGAGGGATGCAGGGTTAGAGTGAATGAAGAACTTGAAGAGAATTAAAACTAAAGTTGCTCATGTTTAAGATTATCTACACCATGAAGGGTATGCAACAATTCAATAAATACAGAATTTTATCCTTTACAAGCAATTTTAATATAACAACCAGAAATAAGCTTTCAGAATTGTGAAGCAAGCCTAACACATACACAGGGGATCATTTCATCCATATATCCACAGTAAGACATTACGATCGAGAATATGGAGTAGGAGTAGGGGAAAGAAAGAAAGGTCCAAGTAATAAAATAATAAAGCATAATGATTATTTAAAAAGCTAAGTAAATTTTCTGAATATAAGATTAGACAAAGATTTTCCAAAATTAACGACAGACACCAAACCAGAGATCAAACAAATTCATAAAATCTCAAGTGGAATACCAGAAATATGTTCCTTAGACATACATATCAAAACTGCAAAAAACAAAACAAATCAAAACAAAACAAACAAACAAAAAAAACACAAAGAAATTCTTGAAAGAAACCGGAAAAAATAAACATTTATGGAAGAAAAAGGATAAGAAGTACAGAGGACTTTTCACCAACACACAAGAAGAGTAAAGTATTTCAGTGTTGAAAGAAAAACAAAACCGAAAAACCCTACCGACCTAGAAGTCTATAACCTTTGAAAGTGTCCTTCAAATATGAAGAAGAAATACAGACTTTCTCATATAAGCAAAACTGAGGTAAGTCATCAACAGTAAAACTGCCTTGCAAGACATGTTAAAAGAAGTTTTTTAGAGAGAAAGGAAATGTCATAGTTAAGAAACTTGAATCCACATGAAGGATGGCAGAGTGCAGGATAAAGAATACACAAAGTTGAAATAATCTCTTATTTTCTTGGTCTTAGTTGATTTAATATTTAATACTCCCCCCCCCAATACTAATAGCACTACTGCATTGGGTGATTATAGGCATGGATAAATGAATGACCACCATGTTATGAGAGATGGGAACATGAACTTGAGAAGAATCTTTAATAAGGTATCTGCAACACCCATGAAGTGGTTTAATGTTATTTAAAAATGAACTTAGTTGTAAATGTATATGGCAAACTCTAGGGTATCCACTAATTTTTTTAAAGAAAAGTAATTCATATACTAAGAGAGAACATGAAATCATATAAAATGCTCAATTAAAACTTGAGAAGGAAGAAAATGGAAAGATAAAATGAGGATATAAAATGGGGGAAAATACAAGACAAGTAAAAGTTCAGTGATTTGCAGGGACTCAGGAAGAAGGTATGAAGAATGAATACAGGATTTTTTTAGAGCAATGAAATTCAAGTTGGAGACATCAGTAAGAACTCCTATTTACCTTAATATGGATACAGATGACTACATGTAGATATATTTATAGATATATGTATATACACAGGTTAGGATACACACATAAAGGTTTTTGCTGTGTCAGCTTAGTATACCTGAAGAAATGACACTTTATTAGCAAGGATCACACTTAGTGTCTAGATCTTGCTTTGGAATACCATTCTCCAACAAAAAGGAAGTGAAGCTCCTTGGAGAAATGACTTCACACAAGAAAGGAAGTACACAAGATAAGTCTGGGATATCTTACAGTGTCAGAATGTAAGGCAGTGCTCAAATGCACACATACGTACACGCATGTACTTTGATGAAGACATATCAGAATAGGTATAGAAGCCAACTAAACTCCTAATGGCCAGATCTGGACAAATTTGAGCAACAAAATAATTGAAGTAGTCCTGGATTGTAACGTAGAGGATAAAATAAATATTCATGAGTCCGTGCTGATAACATGGATGGAACAAACAATGGAATAAATTAATAAATATGAAAAAGAGACAAATCTTCCATGCAAAATAGTTACAGATAAACCATGTAGATCTTGATCCTAAAAGGCGGTGAGCATAACTTCTCACATAGGTTGCTTCCTCTCACAGAGCACACTACAGAAAGGGGGCAAATAGGGGTAACAATGGTGAAGAAACCTGACGAAGCCCACCTCCATCAGGTGATCAATATCAGTATCGGTAGTCAGAAATCTGTTAATACTATGTAAACTTGGAATGCTGTAATGAAAATGACAATTTATCCAGAAACCCGTAATCCACTCTAGTCATGAGAAAAAAACTTTAGGCAAATCCAGCAGGGACACATTCTATAAAATATGTGAGTCTTTAAAACTGTGAAGGTCATCAAAAACAAAGAAGGCCTAAGAAAATGTCACAGCCCAAAGGAGCCTACGGAGCCTTGACAACTGAACATGATGTGGTATTCTGGATGACATTCTCTAACAGAAAAAGAATATTAGTTAAAACAAAATAATCTAAATAAATTAAGAACTTTATTTAATATGTTAATATCAGCTCAGTAATTTTGACAAACGCACCATACTGATGTAACAGAGGAGCTGTGTGTGGGTGTAGGGGGGCGTGTTAGAACTCTCGCTACTATCTGGGGCATTTTTTAATGTACATCTAATACTGTTTTTTTTTAAATAAGTTTTTCACTTTTTTAATAGGTAGTGGTCAAAAGCCCCACAAAGTTCAGAGGGTTAGAATTATAAATAAGTAGGATGTACTCTGAATTGTGCCATCAGGTGATCACAAATAATATTTGCAAATACATTTGAGTTGAAATGCTGGTGTGGAAGTCAAGAAGAAATGAGCAGTGGGGTGGAGACCGGGCTGTCAGACCACAGAACTGCTTCCATGGATGGCATGAGATCTTTCTTGCGCTTGCCTGCTTCCAGGTTTACTACTCAAGGAAACTGTCAACTTCCCAAAAGCAGGTGTTAATTGTAATTCTATGTGTAAGAACCCAGCAGAGTGGTATGTCCATATCAGATATCCAATACATATTTTTAACGTGTGAAAATCATGAAAAAAGTCATCATAGTTGAAAGGAACAGAGATATAGATTAGAGAGATGATAGATAGATAAATGATAGATACGTGATAGATAGATGATAGATAGATAGATAGATAGACGATATAGATTTCCATCTTATATTTTAGACTTTGATAGGTCTGTCAGTGAGATCTTTTTGATCTTTTTCTCACTATTGCTGGAACTGTCATTTTGCACTTTTCTTGTTTAGGTAGGAATCATTCAGAAGGAATGTATAGTTTCATCCCTATCTGGATAAGTTCAATATATTTTTTTTAAAAAATGACTTGTCTTCTAAATAAATTTTGAACTCTAAAAACAAGATGAAACAAAGAAAAATCTCTTGAAGGAAAGTCCTTTGTGGGCCATGTTTGCACATCAATGAAGGACTGAATTACTTCACACCAGTGCTTTACTGACAGTTTACAACACGTGCCTGTAACATATTCTGTACTACATCGTGTGTGCATACGTGTGTGTGCACAAGTACTCATTCACATACACAGAGATCACACGACATGGTCATCAGTAGCACAATTACTATCGGCAGGAGACAGGCTCATGAAAGCAGTTATGATGAAGATGTATGGAATCAATGTTGGAGGACTGATATGACATTTACTCGCTGTGTGTATTCCTTGCAAATTTAATTTATTCAGGCTTTGCAGCCATGTTTGTCAGGTGGGAACAATGATTTTACCCACTTAGATGCCATATGTGAGCATTAAGTGGACTGATTATCAAGGGCTGCACACACTATCTTGTGTAACAAGACTTTACAGCGTAGGATTTTTAAAATCATAGTGTGTGTCTTTTTTGTTTCCTGAATACAGAAATGGGGTTGATGAGATAAAATTCTAGTAGGAATAGACCAGAAGCCTAAAACTTCTAAAAAATCAGCATAAAAAGTCATTCATCAGACATAATTTAGATATCATAATGCGTATTTCCTCTCTTTCCCCAAGTATTATGAATAGAAAAAACAAACCCCAAATACATGAAACCATGGTGTTTAACTTCTTGCCAATCTTGTTATGTGTCAGGGACAAAACAGCCACAAAGTAGAATAAGAAAAGTCTCTGACAGGATCTTCTGCCCTAATTCAGAGCAGCTTTTATGATGGCTAGGCAGTGAGTCTATGATCTTAGTTAGTTCTTTGTTAAGAGATAATTAAAAGCATTTAAATTTGAAAGCATGTGTTCTATAACTTCAGTTATTTGATTTTTTTCCTCTTCTATTTGTAGCATTTTTAAAACTAAATTTGATAATGGTACAAGTCAGCTGACACTAGTTATGCTTTTTAAATCACGAAAAATTTTCGAAGTTACTTCAGTGTCAGTCAGGAACCCAGCTTAGGAATTAGTTTAGATTATATTCATGAAAATGATTACCCCCATAGAGAGACATTTTACTTGGCGTGCATATCTATGTCTTATAAGGTTATAATGAAAATTGGGGCAGAGGAAGGTACCAGGTACTTTGGAAGCATGGATGTAAATAGGTGATGGGAGGCGGGTTTCGAATGATCCACTGGGAGCATGGAAATTCCACACGCCACCCCTGCTCTCCACACCCCATCAGCCCCCACTTTCTAGCACAGAACTGGAGATTTACGTTCTGGAGAGATGTTACCTTTAACTTTCAATGCCTTAACCATGTTGAAGTAAAAGTTAATATGAAGCAAGAGATAGGAATCCAACTTCATTTTTCAAGATCGTCTCAACAATATTTACAAGTATACCTGTCCCCTACTTAATGATATTATCGTCTTCAAAATACATTATTTTCATGTATGCCTGGACTTGTGTCTGAACTATCTTTTATCCTGGTTTTCTCTGAAATACCTGTTCTGCTCCATATATATCTTCGTTCAATGATAATACGCACTTTTTAATACTATAAATTTAAATGCATTTTAAACCTAATAAGTCATGCCCTCTCCTGTTCACCAATCACTTCCGGGTTATTTAGCTATCTATGAACCTGCTGTATGTCTATGCTGTAAATACTGTAAATACACTACCAACACATGTATAGAAAGATTATTGAGATATTTAAAACCTTCAAGCACGTATTTAACTAACGTTGTACTTATACATTAATTTTATGAGAATTTATATTTCAAAATAATCAGTGAAATAGCTATTTATCTATTCTTTTCAACTGTCATTTCCATGTAGTTGCAAAGTCTTCTCTGTGGATTTCATGAATCTTCTTGGTTAACAACTTCATAGATGCTTTGTAATTCTATTGCTTCATTAAATAGTATCTTGTATTTTCTGAATTAAAATGACCAATACACAAAATTTTATAATTAAAGTAATGGAAACATTTCTGATCTAATTAGTTCATAGAGGCTGTTGGTTGTTTCAGTTGGGTTTTCCAATTCAATAGGTGATCATAGTGTCTTGAACTGTTGGTAGTTCAATCTGTTTTCCTCCAAGATGTAGAGGCCTTATTTGTTTTCCTTTTAACATTGGCTGGGAATTGCATCACTCCACTAAGTAGCACAGGAGATGGGGATATCCTTCTATTCCTGATTTTGAAGGGAATGGCTCTAACGGCTTCCTACTAAGCGTGTAATTGTGGTTCAGTTTTGTCTATCATCCATCTATCTATCATCTATCTATCTATCATCTATCTATCTATCTATCATCTATCTATCAATCATCTATCTATCATCATCTATCTATCATCTATCTATCTATCATCTATCAACTATCTATCACCTATCTATCATCTATCATCTAACATCTATCTATCATCTAACATCTAACATCTATCATCTAACATCTATCTATCATTTTTTCCATTCTTAGTTTGTTCCATAGTTTTTAATAAGGTATGAATCATTATCATTATCTGAAACATTATCAGATAATCAGACTTTTTTTGTTTGTTTTTTTGTGTTCTTTTGCATTGATAGGAATTATGTTTTTTTAAAATTGATTATGATTAACAAATTAATGTAATGAATTACATTTCTAATTTATTTATTTATTTATTTATTTGAGAGAGAGTGAGTGGGGGTGGAGGGACAGAAGGAGAGGGAGAGAGAGAATCTCTGACAATCTTCATGCCCAGCGCAGAACCAGACAAGGGCCTCAATCTCATGACCCTGTGATTATGACTGGAGGCAAAATCAAGAGTAAGATGTGTAACCAACTGAGCCACCCAGGCACCCCTACATTTCTAATTTAAACCATCTTGGAATTCCTGGGATAAAACTTAATTGATTATAATGCATTGTATTTCATTTCCTATTGTTATTCAGTTAACTTACATTTTTCTTAATGATTTTTGTATCTATATTCACATTTGAATTTATAATTGTATTCTATTGTCTTTACCCTTTATTAGGTCACACCACATTCAAAAACTAAAATTGGCAGCTGCAGTTCTTTTCTACTTTCTATCTTGTATAATATAGGAATTAACTTTTTAAAAAACTGGTAATATTTGCCCATTAAATCATCAGTGTCTGGGGATTTTAAGGGCATGGAGAAGGTTTTCAATACCATTTCGTTTTCTTTAATTGGTTTATTAAAAGTCTATAGGTAGTTTTGTGCAAGTTGTTGATATTATATTTGTTTCTAAAGCCTACTCATTTAACTTAAGATTTCAAATTTATTAGCACTCGTTCTTGATAATACTGTCTGGTTTTGTTGATGCTCTTCTGTGTCTATAATGATTTCCTTTTTTCATTCAACATTTTGAATGCATCTTCTTCCTCCCTCCCTCCCTTCCTGTCTTTTTCTTTTTCTCTTTTTTCTTCCCATTACCAGTCTTGCTAGTACCAAAAATAAATTGCTAATAGAGCAACAGCATGGATGAATCTCAAAATCTATGTTAAGCAGAAGAAGCCAGACACACACAAACAAGTGTATATTTCTTAATGATTCCATTTATATAAAATTCTAGAAAATACCAAAGCAGATCGGTGTTTTCTGTTTTAAAAACCTTGTCTCAGAGGCTTTGTTTCTTTTTTCTCTTGGTCACTCTATTGTTCAGATGTCCAGTGATTTTGGCCTGTGAATGCATGTTACCCAGTGAGGACTTTCCAGCATCCTGGGCATGTTGGAGGAGAAGGGAGAAGCTGAGATCTCGGGCAAGAGCTCCAGGTGGCGCAAGTCCCCAGAGATCATTGTCATTTGCTGCAATCCTGTGCTGAGGAATGTTTAGTGTTTGACTTTCAATTTCCCATGAAAATATCCTCCTCATTTTGCATTTCATCCACTGGGGTTTTTGAAGGGGTAAGTAGGGGTAGACATGATGGGAGGCTTGTCCTGTTGGGCCCGCCAACCTTGCTTCTCCTCTCAGTAAGTTTCTTTACACTTTTTCTGCACCAGTGCTCAGGGCAGGAGGTCTTGTCCAGAGGTGATGCTGCACAGATTCTAGCACAGAATTTAAAAAAAAAAAAGCTGCTTACAAACTATCAGGCATTACTTCCAGCAGTCAGTGATTGCTTTATTTACTTATTTATTTCTGTGCTATATAGATTCTAGAATGTTTGCTGTGTAGGTAAGGACATGTCTGATTTACTCAGCATGGAAATCCCACTCCTGACACCAGTAGGCATCAAAGCATTATGTGTTTAATGAATTATTAAAAATAACATAAACCTACTCTCTTCTTTATACCTTTGTGTGTATGCTTCTTCTGAGACTACTTCAATCCCAGGACAGAAGACACAATGGTGTGTTGCTTAGCCTCACAAAAATGGTCATATTTATTTTTCTGGCAAAACAAAGGTATAGGCTGGAGATGTGACACAGCAAATTACAAAAATAATATAACCTAAATTTAAAACATCAGAAAAATTATCAGGAACATGAATATATGTATATATATATATATATATATATATATATATATATCGTGTGGATGAATGACACCTAGTCATTTTTCTCTGTATACAGAGCAGGAATAAATGTATCACATTCTACTATAGTATAGAATGTACTAAAATAGTCTATACAATTGTGTCAGAAATCTATTAATAGTATGCTTAGATCAGCTCATCAGTGAACTGCTTGGATAATCAAGGTTATGTATTAAAGCTAGTCTTGCTATAGGTTAATGAACAGATTTATGTACATCATACAGGTTACAGAAATAAGGAGTTTTGAACTGAGAGGAATTGGCCATAGCAGTTAGTCCACGGAATAAGCAGCATGCAAGACTTAAAGGGAACTATGGCAAATGATAAAAGTCTTATCTACAGTACATGCCAAGGAACTCTAAGATGGCTAAGATTCAAATGGAGACTCTTCCCTATTTTACATATTCTATAATCTATTACGCCCAGACATTCAGAGCAAGTCAGTTCATGTAGCAGCCTATTTGTAAATACCTTGGTGAATGAAAGAGAAGAGAGCTGCACTTGGAGCCACATACCACCAGCCCCTCTGACGGCAATGGGAGTCACTCCAGCTGCCAGAGACACCGAAGAAGAACACTGTGGAGAATCTGACTTTCTCTAGTATATGGGGTATAAAATTAAGTATTTGTGAAACTTAGTAAAAGAAAAGCAAAAATGAAAGGCAAGAAAAAACTGAGTTTAAATATTTATTATCTATGCAATATTATAACTTTTAAAATTAACAAAAGGTCATGAACACACATAAACATTTATATAACAACATAATTTTATCTTTTTAAAATGCACTTTGATACATTTACTGAGTCCTTTAAATAGCCTGTCACTTTTTCTGTTAGAAACAAACTATAATGTTTTTCCTTGAATATATGTCCTTCATTTTAAAATAAATTCCTGTCAGTAGAATTATGGGGGAAGTCATTTTAAAATATTTAAGGCTTGTTGCACATTTCTGAATGTCCCTCTAGATTATGTGTGTCAGTTTATATTTCCCAATACCTTGTGTTAATACAGCAGCGTTTTTAGTGCTGGTGTTAGTGGAAAGTTATGATAAAAATACTGAGCACTTCCAGATTAATTTAAAACAGATACCACTTTTTAGAATTCAAGCTCTTTAACCTTTTATTACTTAACTCAGTACCCATTTGGAAATTATTATTTGCCAATCATTAAAATGCTGACCATTTCTAACAAAAAAACAAAGTGGATCTATTGATTTAAGATGCCCATAAAAGGGCACATTTCTTATTCAATGGAGGTTTATATTTTGTTTACCCTTGCCAGGCTGCCAGTTATTCCATTATATTTTCTGAGTTGTGTTTACTTTTCTTTGTGCTTTGGTCTTTAGCACCCATGCTGCCTGTAGAAGAGTGGCAGGAGGGCCCCCATTCTGGCTACTTCCCTGGCTGTAAGCCCATCATTCCAGGGACTGGCCCCAGCAAGCTTCCCATTCCTTCCAGATGTCCTCCTGCCATCCAGGACTCAGAATTCCCTGCAAACTGGCCCCAGCACACTTCTAGTGCCAGTGCACTCCTGACCCCCCAAAGGCAGATTTCAGGGCTACTGAGCATACCCTGAGCCTGAGGGAGGCTTAGCCAGAGGCCAGGGAGGGGGCCTTCTCACCTGCGTGCAAGAAGCCAGAGCGTGCAACAACACAGCTGCGTGGGGCACCTGGCAGCAGGAGACAAGATCTTAAAATCTTACTGAATTTGTTCTACATAAACAACCATCTGAAAGTCAAAAACCAATAATATTGACACTTCTTTTCAGTATTTACACTGTTTTTCCCACAGCTTAGAAAACTGCATATAAAAATATAAGAGTACATATTTGTTACTGAGAAAATATGTGATAGTCCTTTTTTTTAAAGATTCGTTTATTTATTTGAGAGAGCGAGCTAGCTAGCGAGCAGGAGTTGGAGAAGGGACAGAGAGAGAAGGAGAGAGAGAACCCCAAGCAGACCCCACTGAGTGCAGAGCGAGTCACAGGACCCACTCAGGGCTCAACATGAGGCTGGATCCCAGGACTCTGAGATCACGACCTGAGCAAGAGTCAAACGCTTAACCCACGGAGCCACCCGGGTTCCCCCGCCCCAAACTTTTTTTTAAGTTAGGCCTAGAAACACACGTGCTATGATGTAAAAATTCATTTTTAAATCTTTAAATTTAAAAAGTGGGATGGACCAAATTTTGCTTGGACATGAAAAGAGAAATAGAGTGAGGGTGTCTATATTAACATCCAAAGGAGAAAGATTCAAGGCAAAAGAAGATCAAATTGGATGAAAAGATTATTTTATATTAATGAAATAAAGTTCACAATGAAAATTTGATTCTCTTCAAGTAGAATATTAAAGCATGAAATACAAGATCTCTTTTCATTGCCTGGAAATATTGACTCAAATTCCAATAATAATGTCAGATGTTAATATTACTACATGTTACCAATGGGTAGTAAAAATAAAATACCAGCTAATTAATTCTATTGGTTTACTAGCTATTTATCAAAAAAAATATACTCTAAACTGAGATTTTAAATTGTATTTGAATGCTCAAAATGGTTAAAAAATTAATCAGCTACCAAGAATGACAAGAAATTCTAAATAATCCCAACACAGAGGTTATGCAGTTCAATGTATCTGACCACAATGAATAAAAATGGATTTTATTACTACAAAGACAAGAAAATTTACCTGAAAATTTAAAAAATAATAATAAGGCAAAAACATATACTCTCCTAAGTAATACTTTGAGGGAATACATGGGACTAAGCGACAAGTGTTGAACATGTGAAGACAAGATTACTAATAAATAAGTTAGTGGACTGTGTTCCCATAAATTATGCTAAATTTGAGACTGGGTCTGATATTAAGAGCTACGGTGCAGATGTCAGGAAAGCTGATGGAATCTTCTCTGGAATGCATAGATTTTTTTTTCTTTTTCTTTCTTTTTTCAATTTGAATATAGGTGACACACAATGTTACATTAGTTTCAGGTGTGCAACGTGATGATTCAAGAAGGTTCGTGTTATGCTGTGCTCACCAGGAGTGTAGCTACCACCAGTCACCACACGATGCTATTACAATATCATGGACTAGATTCCCTACACTGTGTCTTTTACTCCCGTGACTTATTCCTTCCATAAGTAGAAGCTTGATTTTCATGTTCCTCAGGATGCAACAAATGACACTACAGTGGGTCCTTTCTCAAGCCATCACTCTACAACTCTGATATCATATAATTAAGGTTGAGTAGGACCACTTGGTTATACTAAAACTCCGTGATGTTAATCATTTTCACAGAATCCAAAGATCTGGACTGGTACATATTAGTTACATGAAACAAGACAGAAAAATCCTAATCAAAGGTCACATTTCTTCAATCTTTCATCTTCTTGTCTTCCTAGTCTTCTTCCCTCCCTCCCTTCCTTTCTTCATTCCTTTCTTCATTTTTTTGTTTCTCTCTAATAAATTCAATGTTTTCTCCAACGCTTAACATCTGATTTCACTTATATCCCTGAGTCCAACAGGAGTAACTTATAGTCCTTTGAATTACATTCATTCATCTTATTCCAACCCGCAGTAGCAACAGAATATAACTCTGACCTGTTAGTTTTTGAAGCTTAAATGAAAAGAATAGTTTTATCTCAAATAAGTTCAGCTTTATGACTTTCTAAAGAACTCTTCTCTTATGGTTCTTCCTCATTTTAAATTCTGTAACTCAGTAAAACATCTGTTTAACAAAATTTTCCCCAAAATATCTATATTTTTACTAAATGGTTTCAAATATTTTTATTGACATTTTCTTAGATGTGAATGAAACACAAGCTAAATAAATAACCTATTCTTTATGATCTTTAGTAACCTCTAAGCTTGACATCATAATCCACTCT
The DNA here is from genome assembly GCF_002007445.2 of Ailuropoda melanoleuca. NCBI lineage: Eukaryota > Metazoa > Chordata > Mammalia > Carnivora > Ursidae > Ailuropoda > Ailuropoda melanoleuca. Next base: position 116,490,194 of record NC_048218.1, on the reverse strand, counting down.
TTCCTCTTTTAGAGCTTAAAATTCTAAAAATATAATAATAATTAATAATAATCTCCCTATTCTAAAATACCATATGTTTTATAGGTATTGACTTTGGAAGGAAATCATTTTAATAATGAATTGGCTGATCATATATATTACATGGTATGTCATAAAATATCAACTATATTCTGACATCTATGTGCATTTGTGCATAGAAATGACTAGGCTTTTGTTAACCAATTTGATAATCAAGAAGAGGGGGTGCATTCATAGGTTGTTGTCCTCTTTGTGCTTAACTGCCTTTTTACCCCCAAATGATCTTTCCCTCTAATGCATTGCTATACAATAAGTGCTATTTTTAAATACAGACCTGATGATCTACTTAGCACTTTGATTTTCAAAAGAAATGAATATATTAAAGAAAACCATTTCTGATATGTAAAAATTTGTACACATTTCAAATCCAAATAACCAAATTATGTTTTGTTCAAAGTTAACATTCAAGCAGACACATTGCAGATCTAGGAATAAGCCTTATCCCTCCACATTCCCCTTTAGGCTTAGCCATGGTCAGAAATAGAAGCCAACAAGGAACGTGTGGGCATGAGATCTGTTTTCACATGCCCAGGAGAGCAAGTGCATTGTGAACTGAAGACAGTGCTCATGGGTTACATTCCATGATACAGAGGGCAGTCAACACGTGTGACTAAATAAGATGACCAGAAATAATAACATATAAAACATACAACACAATTTAAGGTTCACTAAGTTATAAATTTTAATATGAACTTTTTATCTTTATAAAGATATATATATATAACTTTATGTATCTTTTTATCTTAAGGTATACTTGCTATTCATTTTATGAATAGATGGCTAATTATTAATATTTCAGAAATATTTACCTAAATACCAAAGCCTTTGGAAATATTTTTAATTTAACCTTTAAAATCTGAATTAGAGAAGAAAAAAAAATTGAGAGCCAGTAAACATTTGAAATAAGATCGTTTCATTAAAGGAAATACTTGTTGTGGTATAGCTGGGTCATTCTCTTCAGAATAAACAACCTGTGAGTTGGTACATTTGAAGGAGAATTTAGAGAAACTGAAAAGACACAGAACAGCAAAAACATCACTGAGGGAAAGCTTAGCATTGGCAAAGGGTCAATCAAGGGTGCCCGAGAGTTCATGACATTAACGTGGTTCTCACTGGCTCCTCTTTCTACCCCCACATTAGGATCCCACCTGAATATTATAGAAACTGTAGGAATGATCCACAAGGAAGTACAGCCAGCCCTATGGGCTTTGTTCTCAATTTATCTTAGTGCATATTCCTTTCTAACTGCAGCAACAATTCCTGACTTATTTAGGGGATGCAATCCATAAATTTAATCCATTTCTAGACATTCATTCCCCGTTTTATTCTCTGAGTCTGAGCTGTTCTCTTGACTTCTTGCCACACATTCTACTCCTCATCTCCTATTGCTATTGGCAGGACATTTTTTCTACACTTCTGTTTAGTGTCTGAGGTCTTATCAATTGGACAATGCTAATTCTGGTAACCACTGCCTGATCTTCTGGTTAGATTTTTGAATGCTACTAATTCTTCAATTTAGAGCCACAAATACTAGAATGCTGTTTTGAGTCTCAGGATAATCACTTGCCCACCTATCAGATATGTTTTTTTTTCCTAGGTGGCATTCTGAACAGAAAGCAGTGTGCATGAACTCTATTCCTCTGCATTTTCCTATTACAGAGCTAAAGAACCACTCTCCCCACCTGCTCTGGTATTCTACTCTACCTGGATTATTAGCAGCCTTTTCCCATTTCATGACATGCATAGCAGTATGTGGCATCTCTTAAAAAACACTGAAAAGAAACTCTGACTCCTCTTGTATTTGGCTAATGCATCTGTTGGAAAATGATGTACGATGAAATCAAGTAGCAAGGAAAAGCACAAAATAATGTGTTGGACCAAGAAGGAAGAATAATTTTAAAAAAAATATTAGTGTTAAAGGTAAATTCTATTTGTTCTAAATAAAAGTAATTTCTTATTTTCTTTACTCCATTGAGTCTTTTCTGCACTTTCTTTTGCCAGATAAGAATCAGCAATTTGTCCTTTATTTTTAGCCTTATGCAGCATAAAGAATTAAATTACATTTTAAGTCACCAATTTGATTTAATCATAAATATATTATGAAACTTTAAAATACCACTATACTGATATATGCAAAACTATAGAAAGAAATGAGAGAGTAGATTGAATCCAGAGAGTGTCAAGACTCATAAATTTCTCCGAAATAATGAAGTATAATCCAATGATATTCTGAATGAATCGGTAATTTAGTACTGATAACCAAAACCTAAGTAAGTAACTGGACTCCCAGACTGATAAGACTGAAGCTTAACTATTCATATCATATAGCTCTGGATGATATTTTTTTGGCTTCATTATCAGGAAAGGACTCATTTTTCAAACTGACATTAAAATTTATTTTAAAACTACGGTGCCAATTAGTAACTTCTGAAAGTGTAAGAAATGTCTTTTTTTTCTTAAGTACATATAAGTTCTGAAGTTTTGAGTGGCAAGTAAAAAGAAAACAAAACATTTCTATTCTTTCACTATGGTTTTACATAACCAGCTCTTATCTGGTTTAGGAAATTTGATAACAAATATACAAATCAACCAGTTGGGTGAAATTAGGCATAGTTGGTCCAGTACCTACACCTTTACAGGTTTGAATCACAGGCTCGGAGCAGAGAGTGTGGGAGAGACAAAGATGGTGTGAAATTACAGAATAACCAACAGGAAGGCAAAGGGAAACAGTGGATTCTCTTTTTTTAAGGTTTATTTATTTATTTATTTGAGAGAGAGAGAGAGAGCTTGTCAGCAGGGGGAGAGACAGAGGGACAGGGAGAGACTCCTAAGCAGACTCTGCATAGAGCACGGAGCCCAAGGGGGCTTGACCTCAAGACCCTGAGATCCTGACCTGAGCAGATATCAGGAGTCGGATGTTTTCCCTACTGAGCCACCCAGGCACCCTGGTAAGCAGTAGATTCTGTTCCTAGAGAAAGGCATTGATGGGGGGTGAATAGTGGGTGACTGACAGCATTTCGGAGGGCTGGCCAGGGCGTCCACAAAGAAGCCTAAGTTGGAATCAGGAGGTGCATTTTGCTCAGTGCAGATGCAAGCCCAGGAAGGACACAGAGGTTGGGGCTGGAATGGAGCTCTGGCTGTATATCGGCCCCCGCACTCCACGTACCTCCCACAAACAGGTGCCCTTGGCCAGCAAAGTGGACAGCCAGGGGCAGGGCCCTGAGTAGAGTCGCTTGGATCAGAAAGATGTTGGGCACCAGAAGGAGAAGCAGAAAAGTGTCAGGGAGAGGGTGTTTACCCCAGCAGGGCTGTGCTGCCTCTGCTTCTGTGGGGAGTGGTGCTGACCAGCCACCTCAGCCTCGGAGCCACCATGGTTACTTCCAGAACCTGGCCTGACCAGGCTGTGATGTCATCCACTGGGTGAGAGGGGAAAGGACAGCTGGGTAGGATACGAAAACAGGAAGCATTATGACCAGAATATGTGCCTTCAACTGGACTCTATGATTGTCATATTTCTATCTTCTTTACAGCTAAATATCAATCTCTTTATTCACACTTGTTTTTCTAGCTATTATTAACATCTATTCAATTATTTCCAACTCTACCCTAAAAATCTATCTGGGATGAACTATTCTTAGGACTTTTTTCAGCATCCAAATTCAGAAGAGTGACTATCCCTCAGATACGTAGATTCAAATGTATATTTAAACAACCTTTGCTATTATTGAAAGTAAAATTCCTATCTTGAATGACTTTAGAAGTCCTGTAAGAAAATTCTGATTTCTTCTGATGCTAATATTAGTCTGAATACCATTCAGAAAATATTTTAATTTGTACTTGCTGTCACTTAAAATAGCACTTTATTTCTAATTGTAATATTAAAATATTCTTAGAGCAATACAACTGTGAAAACTTTCACAAATTCCATTGACATCTACACACTGAAAAAACCTAATAAATTAATAAAATACTTATTAAATGAATAAGCCAAATATAATATTTAATAAAGACTCGACAATTAACTTTGAAAAACAAACCAGTCGGTTGCAGTTTTGTTTTCAGGTCGGGAAACCTGTAATGAAATAAGTCTGAATTACTCCTGGAATGAGCCCAATTTAATATCTTGTTGATCTCAAAGATAATCTGTTGCTCTAATTAAATTCATGAGTTATAAATTAAGAGTTGGTACAAACAACATCAAAGGAGTTGATAATACAAGAGAGAAGGGAAATTAGAAATATGAGGAAAATTATGAATCTTGCCAGAGAAAACAGAATGACAATGAGGAAGGTGATAACTTTGTTATTTATTACTGTGGATGCTAACTTTGTGCAAGGAAGAAAAATATCAATAAATTGAAGATACAAACTCACACATTCTGGTGACTCTGTTTGAGGAATTACCTTAAATATTATTAAAACAACAAACTGTAAATGCACATAAAGATTACTTAAATAAAGTTATCCCGAGGAAGCTAGAATTGATTTCTGTAGTAAAGAATACATTGAAAAACTAAGAAAAACCTTTGAAAAACAACATGCTTATCTATTTTGAAAAGGATATCCTTGTAAAGTAAAGCTCGGCAGAAACAAAAACATGAACAAGTTTTTTGATCTACCAAATATTACAACTTAGATCATAATTTTCCAATCTTCAGATTTACTTAAAATAATCTTAGAATTTTTCCAAAGAAAATTATTGGAACCATGTTAAGTAGCTGCAATAGAATGAAGATTTGTCTCCATTTCCTTCATTTAGATGTGAAATCTTAACCCCTATTGTAATGGGATTTAGAGGTAGGGTTCTTTGGGAGATGATTAGGTAATGAGGGTAGAGCCCTCATAAATAGGATTAGGGCCCTTGTTGGAGAGACCCAGAGAGCTCCCTCTGCCCCTTCTGCCATGTGAGGGCACAACGAGAAGATGGCCTTCTGACAGCCTGACTGCCAGAGACAGTGACTGCCAGAGCCTGGATCTTGGACTTTCAGCTCCCAGAACTGTAAGAGGAAATTTTCTGTTGTTTTAAAAACCACCTAATCTATGGTATTTTGTTATAAAAGCCCACAGAGGCTAAGACAGTAACCATATAAATTAGCATTAGATAAAGCCTGGTGTGACCAACAATCAAAACAACCATGGGAATTAATTTTTCTCTTATGTACAATGAGCCGGAAGCAACTGAGGGGAAATTTGGTTTTGCTCCATGGAATACTCAGGAAACCAGGTGTCTACATTTCTTCCCACCTTCTTCTCCACCTTACCTTGAGTTTGGGCCACTTTTTACAGTTCAAGCTTAAGTTTTCATATCCACACTCCAGGCAGCATTAAGAACACTCCTGGAAACAACGCACAGAACTTCACTTTCCATTAGTCATGACTTAGTCACAGCCCACACATAGACATAAAACAAAACAAAACAAAACAAAACAACCCCAAAACCCAACTAAAAAGAATGTGACATTTGCTGTGTGGTGTCATGCGCCACCTCAACTTTTGGTTTAGTAAGAAAGAAATACCCAGGGAATTTAGAGGTCAGTGAAATATATATTTGGAAATTTTAATCTATTCCTCCTCTTTTTTGTGGATAAGAAGACATACAGATGGTTAATAGACACATGAAAAGGTGTTCAACATCACTAATCATCAGGGAAATGCAAATCAAAACCACAGTGAGATACGATATTACACCTGTCAAAATGGCTAGAATCAAAAAGACAAGAAATAACAAGTGTTGGTAAGGATGTGGAGAAAAAGAAACTCTCTTACACTGTTCATGGGAGTGTAAATTGGTACAGCCACTGTGGAAAACAGTATGGAGTTTCCTCAGAAAATTACAAAATAGAACTACCATATGATCCAATAATTCCACTACAGGGCATTTACCCAAAGAAAGCAAAAATACTAATTCGAAAACATATATGAACCATTATATTTACTGAAGTGTTATTTACAGTAGTTGAGATACAGAAGCAACCTCAGTGTCCATTGATAGATGAATGGATAAGGAATATGTGATATCTATCTATCATCTATCTATCATCCATCATCTATCTATACAATAGAATATTTTGCATCCACAAAAAAGATGAAATTATGCCATCTGTGATAACATGAATGGCTCTAAAAGATATTATGCTAAGTGAAATAAATTAGACTAAGAAAGACAAATACCATAAGATATTACTGATATGTAGAATCTGAAAAATAAACAAACAAGCAGAATGCAAAATCAGATCTGTAAAGAGAAAGAACTAATGGTTGCCAGGCAGTGTGGGAAAAATAGGTGGAGGGGAGTGGGAGATACAGGCCTCCAGTTATGGAATGAATAAGTCATGACAATAAAAGGCACAACGTAAGGAATATAGTTAATGATATTGTAATCATTGTATGGTGACAGCTTGGTGGTGAGCACAGCGTAACATACAAACTTGTGGAATTACTATGTTGTACACCTGAAACTAATGTAACATTGTGTGTCAACTATATTCAAACAAAAACTTTAAAAAATAAAAGTATATTCAGCTTGAGCAATGAGCTCTAGATTTTAAAAGTCAAAAGGGAAAGATATTCTCCAAAATCGTAGTTTAACAGATACTTCTATTTTATAGCATTCACAGATAAATATATTTCATTTCAGTTTCTTTTCTCTATAAAGCTATTCTCTTATTCTAGAGATGAATATATTTTTAGTAAATAAAATTTGCTTCATAATACTGGTTTTGAAATTAAATTACACTCTTCAAATTGTTTTGAAATATTGTTAGGATTTAATTGATCAAATTTAACTAAATTATGGCTACATATGTCAAACAGATATTTACATGTCATGGGGTGAAGAGAGTCTTTTAATTGAAAGAATTTTACAACTAGCAGTTCTTATTACTTTACTTTGCATGTTAACAGAATTCAGCAGAGAAATCTATTTCTTATAATAGGCAACAGAGTATAATCTTAAGAAGGTTGTTTCTATTTGTTATAAATCAGCAAATAGGTTATTTTATTCATCTTTATTTTTCTTTTATTTTTCAAACTAGATAAATAACCAGCTGTCTTATTTGCTCAGAGTAATACATTTTATAGCGTGGCATCTGAATATACACATTTTATGGGGTTAGCTGATTTGCTTCATAGCTTCTGTTCAGTTGAATCTAACTGGCCTCTTAAGAGAAGATTCTCCTTTCTCAGAGACTGTGATAGTTATCTATTAACAGATCAGCTGCAGCTTTGTTCCGCATCCTTTTGACGTGGGCATGAGCTGATGAAGCAGCTTCAGCCTAGAGCAGAGGGACAAAAGTGCTTGTCAATTGCTGCCAGGAACGAAATGTGTCACTTTTACTTCTTTTTATTGACCGCGCAAGTCAGAATGCTAGGACCGATATCAGTAAGATGCGGAAGTGTATTTCTACCCCGGTGAGGGGGAAAGAATATTTTTGATGTCACAATAGAGCAGGGTCTATCTTTCTAGACATTAATTTTGTTTTCCTCATCCCCTCACAGGGCATACACGCTCCCTCATCAAAGGCATCAAGCCCAAATCCTAATAACATCATCCATCACAGATATGTGGCAGTCTCTACATCTGGTCTGGACCTGTGTCTTCTTGATAAGGACACCTATGAACTAAAACCAAGTTAAAATGCGTCCCCCCACTCTCTGTATTCAGTGGAGCAATGAGACAATAGAACTGCAATAAAAGCTCTCATTTAGAAAAGAGAACATTGGAAGCAGCCAGCTATCACCGTCTGTAAGAATCCCCTAAACCTGCTGGGTGGATTTTTTGAGAAGCTCTTTGTTTTAAGGTGGGGGATGTTGTTTAGGCCCTGATTGTATACTTTAGGAATAGGTAATCCCTCTCTTAATCGGTTACTCCCCTCTCTAGAGCCCTTGGCTCCACTTTTGGAGATGCCCTTCCTTTTCACCATCTTATTTTGCCATGTCTGAGAATGCCATTAAGAATCCGCCCTCTGTGGGGACTAGATAGATTCTCAGTCTGTTCCTGTCCTTTCAAGTTTGGAGAACCAATGCTTAATTTATGTTCTGAATAGCCAAACTCTCTTTGGGGCCATGCTGCTGATGGTTGGAAATACAACTCTCAAAAACCTAGTTGTATTCTCAATCTTTCCTGGAGGAGGAAGCAAATATTTTTGATTAATAATATAGCCTACAAAGAGATGAAACTTGTATATATATATATATAGGATCTTTGATGAACTCAATTTAATAGCTACTTCTATCTGCTTTTTATGTTTCATTTTTATATGTGACTTGGATTTGCTTATTAGAAATAACATTTGAAAAACACTAAGAAATCAAATCTTGCAGATAATGGTCCCTATATTCACCATTCCTGACTACACGGTCGTTTGGCCTCCATATGAACATAAACAATAGACGGGGTCTTACAGCCTACCAGGTCTGTTCACTGACTTTTGTACTCATCAGCTGCTAGAATATAAATCTGTCTTCCGGTAGTTTCCATGTACCGTTCTTCATTCAGTCAACACATCAGCACACAATCAACGTAAGCCGTCTTGTAAGCCCTCACTGACCAGTCGACATATCTCCTGTTGTGAGGCAATAATATTGCCTGAAAAAAATCTCTGGTAACTAAAACTATATTTTCATGCAGCATATTTCCCTCTTTGTTCTCCTTTCAGTGTGTTCTGTTTGATTTGTGTTTTGTCTTTTAAAGTGTGCCTCACAAACCAAAGTAGATTTCTAGGCATCCTTGGGTCACTGTAGAATTGAACAGGGCTGCTACTACCTTCATTTTAAATAATTTACTCTTCTAAATTTTGAAGATTCTGTATTCACTCATTTTCTAGATGTATTCTGAATTGACTTTTGTAAAGGAATCATCTAAATCCTCTATTATTTAATTAAGCATTTAACATAGTTGCTGTATAGCCTTGCTACTAGTCATGCCTTTTATATTTTTTATCCAAATGATTGATAAAATTTTGGAAAGGACATGGCCAAGGATAAAGCCAGTGACACCCTACTGGAAACCACCTTTACACGTTGACATGCATCCATTAATCATCTCTTTGGGTTGAGTTTTTCAATAAGCTACTAATCTATCACTTTGATCTTGCACTTTTCTAAATCTTGTCCACAAATGCCTAGTCTGACATGATTTGTTCTTTGTGGGTCTATATTCACCTCCTTCTCTAAGGAATCATCTTTCAACTTTAATGATGTGTTCCTTAGAAAGGAAGGCAATATTATGCTCCAGAGCAGCAGTAAGCAGGATCGTCATCCAACTTTTCAAAGTATAATAATTATTTGTCAAACTTCAAACTTCTAGTACTTCTAAGTTTCACCAAGTTTCTTCAAATGTTTTCAAGAATATGTCCATGAGCTTCTGTTCAAATTACCTGAGAAACTTGAGTATTAATCCATCTGCTTTAGTAGACATACAAATACTTATGTGTGTTACTGGAATTCTCTTCACCTCTCGCAGGGCTCAAATCCTTTTTTTACTAGTCCCCTTCCTATTTGTCTGTGTCTAGGATGAATTCTAGAACCTGTAGCCTCACTTCCTCGTTGTGAGTCATCTATATAACAAACCCTAGACCAAGTGTTTTCTAGTCGTTGCTGAGATTATATCTAAAACATCCATAATTTTACCTTATCTTTCTTGTAGTTAATTTGCTGAAATTAGATTAAACTAAGAAAGTGAGTACTTTAAGGTTTACAATGTTTCCACTAAATTTAAGAAGGAAAGGCAGGACTTGCCATTGAAAGAACCCTGAATGTGGGTTCAGGTACGTAAGGGCATAAGGACTCAACCCAAAACTTTGTAGTTCTCTGTTTGGGGGGCCATACAATTCTCTAACTTACAGTTTGTTCTGTAAGATTATGATTTTTTTTTTTCTAGTATACGGTGCTGTACCAATGATTAAACTATGTAAACTACCTTAAAGTCCTGTGAAAATGGGGAATATAAGGCATCCTGTTATTGTTATTACTTAGTAATATAAAGTTGACATAAGAAGCAGGGATAGAATAGGAAAAATGAAGGCACCATATTGAAAGCTGAGAGAAGAAATGGATTATTTATATGCTGAGATTGTATGTTATTGAGTTAGCCCATGTGTGTAATTAATACCTGGGAAATAGTCTACATGTCCTTCTTTTGTAATTAAAATATAAATTACAAAACATGAGTCAACAATGGCATAAATTGAGTGGGGAAGTTAGAGAGTCTATGCAGTGTTAAATTTGAGAAAATTTTAGTTTTAATTTCATAGGTTACATTTTAAATATTTTTGTAGTTTTCAAATTTAAAAAGTTTAATTGAATCCAACATTAAAAATATTTGTGATATGAAACTGGGAATATTTTTTCTTTGAATCACTGGTTTTTAAATAATTATCATTGAATTAACTTTATAGTGAAAATTATAATTATTGAACTGGCTGAGGGCATATATTTATTAGTTTCCTTTGTGTCAATACTTAATTACTTATGGGTATAACCATTCGTAACTTAAAAATTTTAAAGTATGAAACCACAGACACTTTATCCATTAAGTTTTTTGTTGTTGTTAAGACATTAACCTGGGACCTAAAATATATGTATTTATTTTTCATAAAGAGACAAATCTGTGAAATTTATTTTTTCTTACCTGTTTGTGTATTTTTTTTTAATAAACCTTTAGTAGTTTATGTGCTTTAAGAATGGGGGAAAGTAAGGGCTCCTGGGTGGCACAGTCATTAAGCATCTGCCTTCGGCTCAGGGTGTGATCCCAGCATTCTGGGATCGAGCCCCACATCAGGCTTCTCCTCTGGGAGCCTGCTTCTTCCTCTCCCACTCCCCCTGCTTGTGTTCCCTCTCTCGCTGGCTGTCTCTCTCTCTCAAATAAATAAATAAAACCTTAAAAAAAAGAATGGGGGAAAGTCACTATTATTAGTATTTCAACACATTTGTGACATCAGAAGATAAAATAATAATGAATACAATAATATCTTTAGCTTAGTGTTCATTTTAAATTAATGGCTAGTTTATAATTAATAATATTTAAAGAACTAGTTATTTCTAAAGTGGAAAATGTATTTTAATTTCAAAGGCATTTAAACTATTTAAACTATTTAATTGGGCCTCATTACAAAGTTAATCACTTTTCTAAAATATTGCAGCATAGTTGAGTTTTAATTCTGAGGTCCCTATAATTCCATTTAAATCAGCATTATTGTACTGTGCTATGATGATACTTAGTCACTTCATCATAATTATTTGATTTAGTCGAAATAAACTCTCGTCATGGGTTTAAGATACAGTAATATATATCAAAGCACCATCCACAGAGCCAATAAAACTCTTTACTCAGTGTTAGCTTTTTGTGCCCACTCAAAGGGATAGGCAATAATGATGCCCAACGTTTTTCTGTGTGAGAACAGAAAGAACAAAACACATAATGACAGTTGTGTGTGTGCACACATGTTCATCCATGCTTCTCTGTCCCTTAGCTTAGGACTACTTTTACATAAATGTGCTTATTTCTTTCCCCTCCATACTGTGGGGGAAACCTACCAAACCTCCTCACTTTACTTTCCTTCTCAGATGAAAAAGGTACAAAGACAGTTATTTTCAATTTTCTTTGTTCCCTCTTACCCCCAAATGTGGACAAAGTTTGGCAGGATGATTAGTGGAGGTAGAATAGTGCTCTCTGAGAGGTCCTCTCTCACGTGGAAACGACCTCCCAATTCAGTTGAGATTTGTTCTAGACAGTGATATGAAGCCACTTGGCCATGGAGCTAAGCACCATTCTCCAATTAGCTGTACTGTTAATTAAGCTGATATTTTGTTCTCTTTTTATGATTTCTGAATCTTACATTTTAATTGATTCCAAGCTATCAGTAGAAAGAAGGAAGAATGTAATTAATTGGCATTTCTAAACCTCACCAGTTGACAAAGATATGTTCCCTTCTCCCTCCCCCCTTTTTAAAATTTGAGAAGTGGGTATGTAACTGGATGGAGCCCTGCTAGGGGCTTTTCATTTCTGCTTTTGTGCCAGACGTTTAGGAGTTGAAGGGTTTTTCAGTGGAGCAGAGCTTACCTAGGAGGAAGCAAAAGAAGCAGAAACCCAATGAGCACAGGTTGAAGCCATGTCTACATCCATTGTTTTCATTTACATGAGCAGAGAAATTTCTGAGAGTCTTTAGACTAGCTTGATTTGGATTTCTGTATTTTGCAACAAAGAGTATATCTACAAGATGTAATGGTGAGTAAGGAATGCAAACATCAGAACATGAAATTGGCTGTTTTTTTTTTAAAGATTTTATTTATTTATTTGACAGAGATAGAGACAGCTATCGAGAGAGAGAACACAAGCAGGGGAAGTGGGAGAGGAAGAAGCAGGCTCCCAGGAGAGGAGCCTGATGTGGGGCTTGATCCCAGAATGCTGGGATAACACCCTGAGCTGAAGGCAGATGCTTAACAACTGAGCCACCCAGGTGCCCCTGAAATTGGCTGTTTTGAAGGGAATCCCTGATAATGAGGATGTCTCTATTTCCAGCTAACTAATTGCAAATTCGTTGTATGCAGTGGCAAAATATCTAGTTACCTACTGTGTTTAGTTCTATGAGACTATTGAGCACTGAGTGTCATTATGAAGTAAGAGTCTTTTTTTTAAAACAACTCCATTGAGAAATAATTTACAATTTGTCCATATAATATATAATATACATATGATATACAATATACAACACATATAATATACAATTTACCTATTTAAAATACACAACCCACTATATAGCAAGTATATTTCAGTATATTTACAGTTGTGCAATCATAACCATGATCTAATTTTAGAAATTTCATCATTCACTCCCAAAATCTTCCTACATATTAGCAGTCAAGTTCCATTTCTCCCCACTGCATGCCACAGGCAAGACCTGGGCAACTATTAATTTGCTTTCTATTTCTATAGATTCGATTACTCTGGCCATTTCATATAAATGGAATCATATTTCAAGTCATCAATGCTGTGGTATTAGTACTTTATTTCTTTTTGTTGCCTAAGTTTTCCATTGTATGGATTACACTACCTACTGTTTATCCATTCACCAACTGATGGACATTTGAGTTGTTTCACTTCTTGTGTATTACAATTAATGCTGCTATGAACATTCATGTACAAATCTTTATGTGGACATTTTTTTCATTTCTTTTGGATATATAATTAGGAATGGAAGTCTAAATCATATTGTAATACCATGTTAACCCTTTGAAGAACTTTAAAACTGCTTTTCAAAGAACCTGAAACATTTTACATCCTCATGAACAACATATAAGAGTTCCAATTTCTTCACATGTTCTCTAACATTTATTGTTATCTCTTTTATTAGAGACCTCCTACTATGTATGCAGTGGTATCCCCTGGTTTTGACTTGCATTGCCCTAATAGCTAATGATGTTGATCATCTTAAAGTGCTTATTAACTATTTGTATAGCTTCTTCGGAGAGGTATCTATTCAGAACCTTTGACTAACTTCTATTTTCTCTTAATATTTTAATTGATTAGCTATAAGAGGTTTTTATATGCAGATGGTAAGCCCCTTATCCACATATGATTTGCAATATATCACACAGATATGATTTCCAAATATGAAGGTAAGTATAAGAGAGATGTTTAATATTTTTTATCACTTGAAAAGATAATTGGGTGTCAAGAAAAAGTTTTAACATATGTAATAATATAAATGTATGAGATGGGGGCACCTGGATGGCTCAGTCAGTTAAGCGTCTTCCTTTGGCTCAGGTCATGATCTCAGGGTCCTGGGATCAAGCCCTTCGTCGGGCTCCCTGCTCAGTGAGGAGCCTGCTTCTCCCTCTGCCTCTGCAGCATCCCTTGCTAGTGCTTGCTATCTTTCTTCCTCAAATAAATAAACAAATAAAATCTTTTAAAAAAAAGTATGAGATGTGTAGATGCATAAAAATAAGGAAATAAAATAAAACAAAACATGAAATAGACAAAATAAAAGTGTAATATTGTTTCTCTCACTATAGGTGAAATGTATATTTTTTGAAGAAATACTATCATAAGATGTATAATGTAAATCCTAGAAAATCCTCCTGAAATATCTTTAATGTGAAACACAATAGTGGACATAATGGACATAAAAAAACAACAATTTAATCTCCAAAAGGGAGAAAAGAAAAAAAATGGGTGAAAGATCAGATGAGAAAAGTAGAAAATGGTAAAGAATAGATTAAAATCTAACCATACTGTAGTACCTTATTGCAATTGGTATTAAAATTTTAATTTTTAATAAAAAATACCATCAGATTTTAAAAAAAAACCCTCAGAAACCCACTTCCAGTATAAATATGAGAAAGTATGGATTTTGTTTTTGTTTCTCGAAATGCATACTGATGTGTGTTGGACGCGAAATAATGTGATGTCTTTTATTTGCTTTAAGATGCTTCTGCCAAAAAGGAAAAAAAGAGGAAATAAAGAGAGAAAGGAAATTAAAAATGAGAAAGAGGGAAGATTAAATACATGTGGTGATAAATTGAGTTCTGGGGTCCAGCTGACGAGAATGTGGGTGAGTTTAAAGCTCTCTCTGTTTTTGTGTATGTTCAAAAATATTTTTTGTATTAAAACACTTAGAATACATAATTATAAGGTACACTTTTTATTTCATCCTTTGCAGTGTCACAAATTACAAATTATTTCTCAAAAGCTAAAGTAAGTGCCAGCAGCGGCAGGACTAGACAGCGCAGCCGGGATTCCAATAGGTTACTGTCCTGGGCCATCCTCAGTGACACCACTGAGTTATCGCTCTTTCTTGAGGATTTCCTACCTGATACCATATGAGTATATGATTCCTGGTGGTCATGACACCATGCTTGCTTTAGAGAAAGAACATATGTGAGCCAGTGAGAGAATGCATCCCTCTGGTATGTAGAAACCCCAGCGTCCACCATTTCTGAATCCAATATCTAGGTATTTTGGTTCATTTTATGGCTTACTGCCAGGTAAGTGAGATTGTCTCTTGCCACAAATTAACATCTAAAATATACAGGCATTTTCTGAAAGAACTAGAGATGAAACTCCTCTGGAATGAGGGACATCAGAAGGGCCTGAGTAAGATTGTAATGCTACAATGTCTGGAGGCTGAACATGGGATCCCTTCCTTCTCTGTGTCCTTCTCACCTACCAGAACACCAACAACCAGTATTATAATCCCATGTAGACAATACATAGAGTTCTTTTCTGAGGAGACTGAACAGGCCAAAATAAATACCCACAGGGGCACCTGGGTAGCTCAGTCGGTTAAGCATCTGCCTTTGGCTTAGGGCATGATCCCAGCATCCTGGGATTGAGCTGGCATCAGGCTCCCTGCTCAGCAGGAGGCCATCTTCTCCCCCTCCCACTCCCTCTGCTTGTGTTCCCTCTCTTGCTGGCTATCTCTCTCTCTCTGTCAAATAAATAAAATCTTAAAAAAAAAAAGGAGAGGGCAATATGAAGGGGGCCAAGGTTTGACCACCAAAAACCAGCACAAGGAAAACAAGTGATCAAGGATGCAGAGGAATGTTCTCAAGAAAGTGAGAAGAGCACAGGGATGTACATGTTCAGTGTAAGAGGAGGTTTTGGTACTTGCTCTACATTTGGAAATAAATGACTTATGTGTGATGATTACAAGGGAAATTTTAAAGCATAAGACTATTATATCCATGAAAAATCAATGTACAAAAGAGGAAATATAATAATAGTACACAAAATAATAACCATTGGAAAACTAAAATTGTAACAATAGGAGAATTGAATGGGGTAGAAAGGAACAACAAATAAATAGAATGACTTTCCATAAAAAAATGAATTTATAATACCTATGATCCATTAATCTAAATAATAGTAGTAGATGATTTTATTTTGATAAAGTCATGTTATTTAGGAAAAATTGAAAGTAGTTGTCACTTCCAGTTCCGGTCATAATGGAGTAGCTTAAATCAGACTGTTCCTTCTGTCATAATTAATTTTAGAAACTGGAAAAATACATACAACACTTACTTCAGGCATTAAGTAGCAACCAGTGCAAGACCACGATCATCTTAGGTGAGCCCTCCGGCTACCCTGTCTTTCTCCCTGAGCGCCAGTACACAGAGCCTGGAAAAGCAGTAGAGGACACAGAAATCCAGTTTCAGGGGTATGGAGGGAGCTTATATTTTGGGTGAATGTTCCAAATAAGAAAGGCCATGAGAAGGGGTTACTATATATGGATAAGAGTTTCTGGGGCGCCTGGGTGGCGCAGTCATTAAGCGTCTGCCTTCGGCTCAGGGCGTGATCCTGGCGTTATGGGATTGAGCCCCACATCAGGCTCCTCCGCTATGAGCCTGCTTCTTCCTCTCCCACTCCCCCTGCTTGTGTTCCCTCTCTCGCTGGCTGTCTCTCTGTGTCAAATAAATAAATAAAATCTTTAAAAAAAAAGAGTTTCTATATGTCTTTGGAGGAATTCTGAGCTGGCCTAGGGGAGGCCTTGCAGAGGACAGCACCTGAGGATCTGGGGGCCTGGGCTGTGGCTTGTGGTTGACAAGGCCAGGGAAGCCACAGACATGCAGAGAACCCTGGGGGAGGGATGGATGTGGGGCCACTGACTCAGTTAACAGAAAATGTGGCAGTGAATGTTGTTAAGTTTCCAATTTGAGCAATTAGAATTTGGCAGAATGATTAATAAAGACAAAAAACAAGGAGAAGAAGCTAAGAAGTTGATTTGGGAAGTACTTAAAAGATCCTAGAAAGATTGCAGAACTCTGAAGTTAGCGGATGAGAGTTTGAAATTTGTTATCAGCAGACCACGAGAACAATTTGTCCCAGTGACGTGAAAGGGGAAGTCACTTGTGAGTGAATGACAATTGGAATGAATGAATGAATATTATTGAATGAATGAAATCTTTGGACAGAATATATAGATTAAGGGTAGAATTGAAGGAAATGTCTAACATAACACCAACAGTTAATGGGTGGGCACAGGAAGGGGAGGGAGCCAGCTAGGGAGCCTGACAAAGAGTGGACATAATAAAGAAAAATAGGAGAAAGCTGTCATAGAAGTTAAGGGGAATAAATAATCACAATTTCTTCTGTCTGGTCTGGTGCCCAGTAAATATTTGTGGAAGGAGTAGATTGACACCTGAATCTGTGAGGTCGGAGATAGCTGATGACACAGGAGGCTGTGTGAGGCAGAGTGACGAGTGACCTTCATGCAGCACAAGGCAAACTGCAGAGAAGAGAAAAGCTGAGACAGTGAAAGGGAGAGCCTTCTTTGGAAAACTAAGGCTGATTTGACTAATTCAACAGCGCACACAGAGCACAATGAATATAGGAGGGCAGTGTTCAATTCTTGCTCCACCGAAAAGATCCTTGTTAAATCTGGTTGTCTCCTTATAAATGAGAAGAAGTTTATATTCTAAAAGTATATTTAAAAATTCAGTTTCAAGCATCAGTAAATCGTTTATGTTCTCTAACAAAAGAGGAAACTGTAACCATCTGTATAGAAGAGTAGTTCCCATACGATGTCACTAGAATTGACAAGCATCCAACTCCCATCTTTTCCTTCCCCGGAAAGCAGGGAGCTTTGCGGAGGACTCAGACCTGCAGACAACCTGCTAGCAGAGTGTCCAAAAGAGGTGAATTTGTATAAATGAAGAAAAGTAACACACAGTCTCCATGGACACCGGGAAGTGTGGTTTACTCATATCCATTAGACTTGTAACTAGTATTTGAATTGCTTAAAAACTTTATAAATATTAATACAATGAAAGATTTTTCAAGCAGAACTCCAAAACTCATTGTTATGTGGTTGATGTGCTAATTACATAATTCAAAATGTTTTGGCAGATATTCAAAATACAACCCTATAATACGATCACGTTTTTCAAGACCAGAAATTTATTTGCAAGCTAACTCAGAATACCACATTTTATAACTTTCAAAGCTCATGCATCAAAACCAACATAGGCCACGTTAGCACAAAGTGGCAGGTTGATCTCCAGCACCCAGCTC